>NC_041371.1:20262058-20589558 GCF_900634415.1 Cottoperca gobio
CATGGTTAAAACTGAGCACTGCAGCAGATCTTTGCTGTTGCTGTTACCATCAGTGACTAATCCAAAGGTTACTGCTACTGACTTACATTTTAAATCTGAAATGATCCCTTCGTCCTTATCTGAGGTTCAAGCATTTTTCATTGCTTCACCGTTAAGTCGCCCCTCTTGCTGTATCATGAGTTCAAATTTAATTTGTGGCTTTGGTAAAGAATGCTGTGGATAGAGATGTTGTGATTGTGAGGTTTGTGCTGATGCAGGAAGTCTAAGGGTCTATGTGAGAAGGGACACATTTACACAGAGGAGGAGAGCAGCTGTTGTGTGAACAGAAAGATGAAAACAAGCCAAAGACGGTAAAATGGACGCTTAAAAAAGTGTGCTATTTCCTAAACTGAAAGACAACAAGAGCTTTAGCTGGATACAAAGGAAACCTTGATTTTGAAAAGTCAAGAATTTTTTTTAACTCACTCTGATACTTGACTTTGGATTGAGTTCAATGTGTGCAGACTGCAGAGGCAGCATTGGCTGAGGCCTGTTTGGGGTAAGGCAATTTTTTTTGTTTAATTTCTTGGGTTTCCTGTGAGGTGGGCCTACTTATCCTAGCATAGACAATTAAAACCTGTGCCACGGAAATTTGGAGAGAGTTAAGCAATGACTCTTGGGAATTCCCTATCCCTACTCTACTATATTGTTTCCTCTGTGGTAACATGGTCAGAAAGTCTATATTAAGTAAGAAACGTTTGGGCTACAGCAGTTTGGATTGTACTTTGTTTGACAGCAGGCAATACATAGTCTTAAAATGTACACTTCTCTTTTTGTATGTTATTATACAGCTCTCGATACTGACTACCGATACTACTCTCATATCTGTATGGTAAATTTGAAGCTACAATCAGAATACAGCTATCTTAGCCTAGCATAAAGACTGGAAGCAGCTAGTCTGGTACTGTCAAAAGGTACACAAATCTGCCAACCAGCACCTCTCAAGCGCACTAATTAAAATGTTGTATCTTATTTGTTTAATCAAAAATAAAGAAAACAAGTTTAGTTGTGACTTTACAGAGGGTTAAGTCCTGGAGAAAGACCCAGACTAGCTGTTTCCCCCTGTTTCCAGTGTTTGTGCTAAGGTAAGCTAACTATATTCCTGCTGTAGCTTCATATGCAATGTATAGATAAGAGTGGTATCAATCTTACCAACAAGAAAATGAATGTGTGTATTTCCCAAACTGTGCAATCACTCATTTCATGGAATAACTTTTTTACAAGGTAGACATAAAAAATTGAGATGAAACTCTGTGGTTCAAAGCACTAATGTAAAATAATTTCTGTTGAACTGCAGCCAGCAGCCTGTGTTCTCAACTTGATGACTGAGCCAACAGTGACACTGATTGAGATGTCAGCAGTAACAGGTGCTCTGCAGTGTACAGCAGAGTCAATTGTGAATACAAACTCTGCTTGTAGTCAATATTAGGCTGTTTTGTTCACCTTAATGCCTCACTAGCTCTAAACAAAATGATTGATCGTGTTGTCCTCCCTGTTTGTTTGCCTGCCTGGAGGACATTGAATGATATTCTATGAACTGTAAAATGAAGACACATGTCTGGGTCTCCTCTCCTGACATGTACTTTAGTTTTACACCCACGTGTATAGGCTAAACTTAGACTTGTCACATTGAGTGCTGAAAGATTCCACTCAACACCATAAAAGCCCACTGGCATTAACAACATACATGCTGTATCAGTTTCAATGTATACCACATGTGTTAGGTTTCTGTGTAAGAGCAGAACAGAGCACACAGTGAGAAAGAATTATACTATGATAAATCCTTTTCCCACACCAAGAGAATATTAAAATATTAAAGGTGGTCCATAATTGGTCAATAAGTCAATTGGCTGTTCGGAGTAGATTGTTTGCAGTCTTTGTAAGTCGCTTTGGACAAAAGCGGCACCTAAATGAACTGTAATAGTAATAGTAATCAATACAGAGAGTGTGTGGTAACTGAGGGGTTTAGAATTTTTACTTATATACTTACTTAGACTTGTTTACTTTTATGGAACCAACAGAAATGTGTCCAGTGCAAGTTTTGAAGCTGTCAAGTATCAAAATCTTGCCTCGAATGTTTCTCGGATTCATTATTTTCTTCACTTTATTATTTTTTTCCCGTCAGAACCTTTTGTAATATATGTTACATTCCACCCGTCTGGAAACTAGAAAGGCCATACTGTTACAGACATGGTATAGATCAGTGGTTCACAACCTTTTTCCTATCCCTAAATGGATACACATTAGGATACATTTTGGACGTGCATGTAAGCATGTACATTTGCAACATTTCACGTGTACATGTACATATCACAGTGTTTTCGTCTTAGCTGGTGAAAACGTGCGCATCCGTATCTGTTTATTGCAGATTTGTTGCTGTTTATCGCTCGTCATCGGAGAGTGTGTGAATATCGGAGGTCAAAATTCCCAGCAGAGCCATTTGGCGGTGTTTGTCTGTTTACTGCATAGCTGACATTGTTTGGGGCTGCGGCTTGGTGGCTGCGGTGCCTCAAGAGGACACCGAGCTGCCATAGAGGCTGGTGGTCAGGAGAGGGGAGGGGAACATGGGAGGAGGGAAGAGGTGAGGATGGAAGGAAGAGACTCTGAGAAGGAAGTAAGGGAAGCACTGACTGCATAGACTATACTCTATCATATAGAGAGAAGAAGGGAGTCAGCAGAATCAGAGGGCAGGAGAGCCATGTACTGCAAAAAATAAATAAAAAAGAGCTACAAAGGAGGTTACAGTCAGAGACAGTTCAGTAAAAGTAGACAGAAGACTGTAGACCTAGTAGGAGGCATGGAGAGCGCAGGAAGGGAGGAAAGTTGTGAGTCATAACAATGGTTGTCTGTATTTATGTCTGTAGGAGTATATTTTCCTCCGCTGGCTATAGCTGCTGGGATAAAGAGTCCTAAGCTATTTTCAGCTCTCGTCCTGGATGGCAGGACTGTAATCAAGTGAGCATCAGGCCTGCCACTGTTGAATAATAGCAGCCTAGTGCATAGAAGAAATGAAGCAGTGAGAGTGTGAGAAAAACAGAAGTCTTTGGGAAAAGAAGAGAATGAGAGGGAGTGAGAGAGAGAAAGCACTCTAGCGTAATTGAATGTTTGTGTTTTGTGCTTTGCGCTACATGTGGGAGAATAAGAGGCCGATTGTGAATGGAGTAGAAAAAAGAGTTATTGCTGTTCAGAGTGCTCCTCCACTCGGTCATGAAATTAAGATTTAGTCTCCCACCAAAAATACCACAGCTAAACCTTGAGTGAATGTCAGTGCCAAAATTCATCAGTTTTCTCCCTCAGAAATCATGAATGTGTTCATTATTTTATTAGATAACCACACAGTTACCACTTCTGCCACTTGTGAAAATGTCCTAACATGTGTTTTCCATATGTCGCTGGCTCAATTCAATCTCCTTTTTGATTTTCATTTTGTTTGTTTTGTCAAATACTAAAGGTCCAACCAGATAATGTGGCAGCAAACTGTTTGGACAACTGACGACAAAAAAGTGATGGAAGGACAAAACGGTAAAAAAGGGTCCCAAACATGACAGAATTTTACTAAATATGTGATGGATACTAAATTACTGTTTTAATGTTTCCAGGAAATATCTTGCCTCATAAAACAACAGAGAATGGAACTAAAGGGAAGCCCCCGTACTCAGTGGAAACCCCTTATGGCTTTCGACTTGACCTGGACTTCCTAAAATACGTAGATGACATAGAGAAAGGCAACACAATCAAAAGAGTACCCATCCAGCGCCGAAGCAAAGGACCACGAGCCAGCACTCTTCCCAGGCACCTCAACCCATCTGGGGGTGGCAACCGCCAGAGCCCCTGGGGATCTACTGGAGCTCTTGGCCCAAGGTCCCGACTCTCAGATGCCCATCACCTTGGCTACACATCCTGGGCAAATGATAACCGATCCCAACTTTCTCCCACAGGACTTAAATCCCTGGCAGAGATGGAGGCCCGAATCAAGGAGTTTGACGAGCAACCTCTGGGTGAGCACATCAGACCTCACCTCCTCCGTGCCTCCAGTCTGCCACTCACAGTATTACTGAGGCAGGGATCTGAGTCCACAGATGACCCCGGAAGCCTCCAGAGTTCGAGGGATCATCTTGAAGGGAGAAACACCTCCTGTGAAGACGTCTTCTACTCCTCGGACAGCCCTCGACCCCAGGGCTGCTCAGGTCTGTTAAGGCGCCTCACTGAGGCTCTGGAACGTGTGGGGGAGCTTGAGATGGAGGTGAGGGTGGTTCCAGAGCTCAGGGCGCATATCTGCATCCTCCAGGAGGAAAGAGAAAGACTCCGTTTGGGCTTGAATCCACATACCCCAACCCCCTCACGGAATGGAAACGCAGATCCTAACACTTCCTCCCACTATGGAACAGTGGATGTCAAAAGGCATCGGCATGAAAGCCACGTCATGTTTCCTAGAAATCACAACGTCAGTCAAGAAGACTCTAATCCCAGTCACGAGTGGAGGACTAGTACAGATCTGGATGAGCTGCTGACGGTGACGTCCCTGCAGGCTAAAGTAGCTGTGCTGGAACAAAAGCTCCACGAAACTGGCCTGGAGCTGCAGAGGGCCTTAGGGCTGCTGAGGGAGCAGCAGGAGGAGAGCAAGAGGAAAGATGAGAAGATGGAGAACCTTATCAGGAACCCTGCGATGTGGGTTCATGCAGAGAGGGTGATGGTAGAACAGGATGGAGACGAGAATGTTGTGAGATCCATTAAACCATATAATAAAGTGTCAAGAAGTCCAGATGCAAGAACTGTTACCACAAACGGACAAAGAAGTCTACAACGAGACCAGCCAGTGTCTGTGGAAGCTGGAGACGCTTCAGATGAAACAGCAGTGGTCGTCCACTACATAAAGAAAATCAAGAGGCTCCTGGATCAGCAGTGGGAGTGTTTATGTGCAGACTGTGAGTCAGGAAAGGAGGGTAAACCTCTACAGCACTCAGACCCCAAAGTCAACTCCCTGCAACAGGAGATGATGGGACTTGTCGACATTCTTACCTCCTACTACACCCAGCATGGTCACAGTGATGGAGAGAGGCTTCAACATGGAGGTATTGTAGTCCACAGAAGCTACATTATGTAACCAAAACGTAATGGCAACTAATGTGTACTTCACACAGGCTTTGCCCTCGTACAGACAATAAAGACAGTGCTCTCACCAAGAGGTGACCTCCAGGTCTGATGTAGAAGCTAATGCGGAAGTGCCTTAAACCTGCATTCTTTCTAATGACCTGCAGGGGGCGACTCCTAAGGTTGTAAAAATAAGTCAGATTGTATACCTTATAAATCTATGAGAAATTGACCCTCACTTGATTTATTTAGACCTCATTTTTTACCTTCACTTTTATTCCTTGAAGGTGAACTTTTGTTTGTATTTACATGACAGCTGACTCGTGAAAACATCAGTTTTAGTTGGGAACCTGGTAGTTGACTGGCTGTATTTCCTTGGCTCACATGACTAGTTAGTTCCCACTAAAGTTGGTTGTAGGTGTTTTAAACTGCTTTTTTTCACGTCCAAAGCCTTCCCCATTCAAATTCCCAGCATGCAAAGGTAAAATAGCAGATGTGAACTTTGGAGAGGGACCTTTATTTCATTTAGATCTATACTTTACACAAAAAAATAAGTGATTCAAATCTTCATTGGGCATGGGCAGAATCTGAACTTAAATTACATAAGCTAAACATTATGGATATGAAATAGTAATTAAAGACTTTATTATTTTAAACTTTAAAACCTTTAAAAGGAGGCCCATAGAGTTGAATATGTCAGTGTTGTACGATGAGCTAGTGGAGCTCTGTGTGGTGGAAAATCTGTGTAAAATAGAGCAGGAGTTGTTGTCGATGCTAACAGCTGCAGCAACACACAAATAAGATCATCAACCACAAGCTCATTTAAATGTCTATAAAGAAACTCTATATGCCTTGTGTAAAAGGTCTGTCCCACAGCACAAAAGTCTTATCACACAACTCTTTATTTTGCTCCAATTTGATAGTCAATATTTAACATCTAATTATATTTCCATTTAGGTTACATCATGATGTTCAAATGTCAAATCCAGGCCCACACCTATTTACCTATTCATTTACTCAATTAACTCAAATAAACAATTCTGACTGACTAGCTTTTGTGAAGAAATAATTGTCTCCAAAAGTACCACAATAAGCCATAAAGCGTGATAAATATATATTTCGTAACGACCATGTAATGTTGTTAAGCTGTGTTGTGATATTTCATCACACCCTCTGTGTTTGTCTTCCCTGCAGCCTCTAAATCCATCATGAGGACAGATGGATGCGCCCGGATGTCAAAAAGCCTACATTCTGTGGGTGTTAATGAAGGGTTAGTATATAACTCTCTGACTTAAGCAACCTTTAGGGTTATGATTATTGCTTAAACCATAGTTTTTGTTGACAGACATACTAACTTGAGGTTATTTAAGCTACTGATGCATGGTTCTGAATGAGACAAACATCATAATTTAAAGTTGGTGATGAATGCCACTCCCTTTGCAATTTGCCATTTTCCAAAGCCTCCAAAGAGGGTTTATTTATTTCTTCAAAAACAGTGGTGACTGAGCCTTTGCAGTGGCTGCCGATGGAACAGTTTTCCTATTCATGTAAAAACAGCTCGGACTACGGAAACCTTTAGTTGCTGCTGAAGACGCCTCTTCTTGTTGGCATTTGATTGAGTTGAGCTTCACACCATGACTTCATCTTCTGTTCTACTATCATTATGTTTAGTGTTTTCTTCTGTGGTTGGCTTTGTATTGATTTGTATTCTGTGTGTTCAGCACTTTGGTCAACTTTGATTTTAAATGTGCAATACAAAAAAAGTTTGACTTGACTTCTAAGTTAAAATAGTCAAAAAGATGGAAAAAGTTTCCAGGATGGTTTCCTGGGGCTCAGAGAGTTTATTTTGATTTAGGATCACTACAATATATAAGGTCTCTTTGTTGTAATCTTCCATGAGTCAACACAATAGGACTCACACAAAATGCATTATACTTTATTTGTTTTGACACTTTTCTTTGATGTCCAGCTTTGACGTTTTAAAAGGATTAGAATCTAAATATTGACTGAATTTTCCTGGTCCAATATGAATAATGCATTAGAACTTTGGACAAAGACATGATAGGAAGCTGGCGCTGTTTATTTGCCGCTTCTGCCAAGTCTAGATTTATTTTTCTGTAGTTAGTTTGACACCTTTTTTTTCTCACATTGCTGTCCTTTCCTACTAACACATTCACCTCCCCCATATCCTATATGAGACTATGAGCACATTGCGTGCTGAAAAAAGGTTTTTTATTCCTGATGCTTTAAATGCTGGCAATAAATGAAAAGAGGTTCTTGAGACATTTTATCAATATGTGAACTGTGTCCTCTTACCAGTTCGAGCCGTGTAGATTCAGTTGGCAACATTTATCAGTGTTTGGGTGGTGGATAGTTTTAATTTCCTGCTCTGCTCTCCTTTCTTCATTTTCTTTAAAGACGCAAAAGTGGAACTCTGGTTGGGCAGGGCTGTGTGAACAAGAGCGGGCAGAAGGAGGGCAGAATCAGCCCTACAGAAATGGCTGGTCTCCAGGTGGATACAGACCCAGAGAAGACACGGGTGGAGGGAGTGAGGCAAACGAGCCCAGACAGACAAATGATATCGGGAGGAGCAGGATCAGGGCGGACAGATGGAGGTGTAGCGTCTGTGGAAGCTGAGAAAACGGCCAAAACGAAAACCCCAGGAGAACAGATGGAGGGGAACTCTGGCTCACAAAGCAGCGCCGGGGGCAGGTGAGAGGACCGGAACTAATGCCTTATCACTGTTTGTTTGGGAAAAGTGACGGTGATGTTTACTCTTCAGGGAATAGCTCCAGTGTTTTTATTTAATCTCATGGGGCTATGTTCCTGATGCGATCAGACAAATTGCTTCTCTTTCCTGATGCACACATACTCTCTCTTCTAGAGAGACCATGAATGCAGATTTTCAGGCTGCCTGTCAGTTCCTCAAAGATCACATGGACAACATGAATAACCCCAATGATGACATGGTGAGCAGTCTTGATTCTTCCACAGGAAAAAACAAACATATTTATTTAATATTGAAGCTACTTACTACAATGGAGTTTGAATATGTTAAAGTGAATAGGAAAATCTCGGCTTTGCGGCTAGCTGGTAAACATAGTGGAGCATTTAGTGACTAAAGAGCTTTAATAAGAGTGAATACTGGAAATACATTTGACGGGTGGACAGAAACACAACTCTAAATTCATGGTCATGTTGCTCTTTGTCTGCTGGATGTTTCATCATTGACAATATTGACACTATGACAATGCAGTTTTTTCAAGTAAATGAATCCTGCTTTAAAGTCTGTTAAACAAAACCTGATTATTCCAGCATGCTGTACTGTACTGAGCATTGTGTTGGCCGAATCCTTCAGAAAATCGAAAGTTGGCATTCTTCCCATGTTCCCCACTTGTTGTGTCCAGAGGAAGGCCCTGGTCGTGTTGTTTCAGCACTGGTTCAGTGCGGCAGCAGAGGAGGCTTCAGTGTCCAGCAGGGTGGCTGTGTATCTGAGAGAAGTGAAGAAGGCCACGCCTTCACTGCTGGCCTTCTTGACCAACCTGGCTGACGACAACGGCAACACGGTGCTGCATTACAGCGTGTCCCACTGCAACTACAGCATCGTCAGCCTGATCCTGGACACAGGTAATACCAGTGTGTTGCCAGAGCTATTGTACATTAGAGTAGTTGGCTTGCAATTACTGAAAAAAAGTGACTTTTTTTCTTTTCTTTACAGGTGTGAGTGATGTGAGCCTTCAGAATAACGCCGGCTACACAGCAGTGATGCTGGCCTCCCTCACAGCCCCTGATGGGCCAGGTGGCATGGAGGTGGTCCGCAAGCTAATGGAGCTGAGCAACATTAACATTCACTCCAGCCAGGTAGCACATCCAATGCAAACACAGCTTGAATGGAACATGGGTAATTTATGCTGATGATGATGGATTTTTTGTTTTAGATGAAGAGTGGACTCTAGTGGACTAGTTTAACTCCCAGCACTCTGTGTAAGCTGCTTTACAGTTTTGTTAGTAGGAAATGGAAGATTGCATTTAATCAAACAGTCACACACAATATTGAAGGATCATCCCACTGATTTTACACATGGAAATCAGTTTACTTGTGATACCAATTAATACTTAGCCTGTGTTCTCAGTTCTTATATATTAGGTTTATTTTCTTAAGTGGCTCTGAAGGGAGCATTTAAAAGCATGAGAAAATAGTCGTGATGACGTCATAAAGGTTATGTCACATTGGCTTGATACTTCAAATGTTCAAGCTGAAAGGCTGTTAGACCTTGTGGCTGCAGTTTAAAAGATGTGGGCTTTTCGCAGGCATGGAGGGTCTAATGAAAGACACAACTCAGTTGCATTATGGGAAATGTAGGATGCAGTGTGTTTGAAGCTTTATACACACAAGGGACTAAAAATCATGATATCTCCGTCTCTGCCTCTCCAATTTTGAATATTCTTTATTTTTAAATGTGGGTTTCTTGTTACTTCCCAAACTTGATAGAAGTGCAGAACTACTACATTTCTCGTGTTTTTCAGCAGGACACTGAATCTCAAAAGATGAACAGTATCTAAGTGAGGGTCAAAGTTGTCTCTGAATCTCTTCATTTCAATTTTCTGTCCCTCTCCACAGACGGGCCAAACAGCTCTGCACTTGGCGGTGAGACACGGGCGAGTTGTGATGGTTCGCCTGCTGCTGAGCTGCGGAGCAGACGCTAACCTGCTGGACAGCCAGGGAACCACGGCCCTGATGTTCGCATCTGAGAGGGGCCACACACACATCGCGAGGCTGCTGCTGGAGAGAAGCCAGTGTGACCTCACCCTGACTGACAAGGTGCTACTTCAGAAAACCCACAGGCTATTTATTTCCAATATAATTCTCTAACCCTTTGACCGCAGGACCAAATCATTTTCAAAAAAAGAAAAGCAGCATCTCCACTGAATTACATTTCAGAAATATATAATTCATATGATGACTCCAACTCCACTTCTCTTGAGAAATCCTGTTATATTTGTTAACAAAAAGAGCATATCTACTTTTCTATTCACATAACTGAACACAAAAAGGAGCTTAGACGTATGAAAGCTCGAATGTTTTGACTCACACTGTGTGGACGTGGGTGGACTGTCAATCTGGAAGCAGCAGAATAAAGCTTTCCCAGGATTAATCAGGGCTACAGTAAGACAAATCTCCCTGGGCTGAGATGAGCTAATCCTCTAACTGTACCTTATCTGCCAGTCTGGAGCGAGTGGAGGCAGACAAGAGGGCGGAGGAGAGGATGCAAATGTAACTTCTACTTTTGACACACTTTTGTCTGCATTTAAAGTAGAGTTAGAGAAAAAAAAGACATCAACCACCTATCTCGACTGTAAACCACGTTTCACCTTGACACAAGCCCAGACTAATTAGACTAAATTAACTCGTCTGATGAAATTACATTTTGACAGGACACACAATGTAACCTTTCATATCGTTTTGTTATTTCATTTGTTATTTAGCAGGTAGGTTTACCTTTGACACTTTAAAGATGTTAGACTGTGTCTAACTTAAAGCAACAACATGTAAGATTCTGTATTTTGGTGATTTAGCGCCTCTATAGTTTCAGAGTGCAGTTCACTTGGACGCAGCTGTCGTAAATATGGACAGCTGTAATATTACACAATAATTTTTATGATGTCACTACTTATGATCAAAAACTAGCTAGTCAACAACTTTAATAATACGGCCAAAAATCAAACAAGTGCAACGACACAAGACAGTGCAAGCCAGTTAATATTACTAACTCGACTCACTAATTACTCTGGTTCTAGCACAACACCGCTCCCCTCCACCATTTCCCCCGTCCCAGGACTGAAAACATCCCAGTGGTTGAAAGCTCCTGTGCTAACGCTGTAAACACTAACACTCCCAGTTATGGCAGCATGGCTAACTGAGCTAACAGCTAGCTAGCTGACGTCAGCTTCTGTTAGCAGCAGTTAGTGTTACTTTAGCAACAATTAAAGCTTTCTGTCCATCAGGAAACTCCATAACCAGAGTCAAGTCAGTGCATCAGAGGGAAAACCAGAGAACATTCACTTCATAAAATATGGTCCAGTTTCATTAAAAACAACTTAGTTCTGCAAATTCTTGCTCATTGCTCTTGGGAGATTAGTTACAAATTGCAAGAATAGGCACTATGGGCGCAGAGTGGGACTGACACCATTCTCCGTATTACAAGTCATCAAGCTGTTATTTTAACGTAAAATTGTTAAATAATGTTGCTCTAATATGTGTCAGAATTCTCAATTTACTATTTTTCTTTCTTTTTGTCCCCCAGCATGGTCAAACTGCACTCTCTATCGCCATGCAAGGTTCCCACACTGACACAGCCGCCCTCCTGCAGGCTCATGCTAAAGTTCGAGCTTTGTAGAAGCCTACTGGAAAACTGAAAAAGAATCTGCAGACATTTGATGCTCTCACATTTGCTCTTTTCTGTCTGATGCACTTTGAAACCCAGCTTAATGCTGACGCTGTGTGCTTGGGTTGAGTCTCTGCTGTCATATTGTTTCTGAATTATGGACATCTGCACCAACATTAGCTTCAGTTTTGGATGGGATGACGTAGTTATAGCAAGACTCATCCGTGAGTGAGTTAACGCTTAGATGTGTCATGACTGCTAATGCAGTATACAGTAAATGTGCTGTTTACTATTGTCTTTACTGTTGATGTAAAAACATCCCAGTTATGTCTAATCTTTACACATCCAAGTAGAAGCTTAGCTTTGCAAATTATGCAATTCAAATATATTTATTATGATACGTTTATTGCATTGGTCACATCATTCTGTTGACAATCATCAAAATGTGTGTGTTGTGCGTTTCAAGAATTGTTTTTGCATTCTCACACCACTTTTTAAATAAAATGTGTGTAAAATATACAAAGAAAAGAACAATGCTGCATGCCAAAGAAAGACATTCTTGGTGCCAATAAACCAACCTGTTTATTTCACTCACTAGTAACTGCTATACTCATGTCTAAACTGCAGGTTTTTAATACAATTAAGAGAAATATGTGGCACTTCAAAGAGCAAGAAATGCACTTAAATACTACAGCTGAGCTGTCGGGCTGCATTAAGAACTCATTCATTAGCTTTGGTGCTGTAGTGACGAACCTGACCAGCAGGTGGCGTAGCTCCTCCATTTCACTATAACTATCACTACAGACAGCCAAGTCTAACACAATAACATACAGAGCGCAACAATATACATAAACCTGGAATTCTAAAATGAGCATATCCAAGGGATTAGATCTAATCCCTTTCAACTGTGACAGACAAGTTAAACACGACACCCACAGAATTGTAATAATTCCACTGTGAGAGGGGACACGATGAGATTAACCTGCAATCCGACTGTATGGCAGCTGGTATGGCCCAGTCAGGCGTGAAAGCAGATGTGTTGGAGTGGCCTTCGTTCTTCTAACCCCTGGGAAACGGTAAGGGACTGAGGTTCAGTTTTCCTGCAAGGACTTGAGATTATGTTGTTGAGATAAGACAAAAAGGATTTAGTGGAGAAAGGTAGGAGGGTGGATTTCTGTCTGACAGAGCAAAGCCATCTCATTTCCCCTGAGGACGTTTTTCCGGGCTGGCTGAATGACTGTCATGGTGTTGAAATGATCTTGATCAAATATGTATCCTCAAGAAGAGACAGAGATGAATAGATGGAGATAGAATCAGCAGCTATTCTATCATATATGATGAAATGCGGTATAAGCAGACAAACACTGTGACACAAGCATTGAATTCAGTATTGGTCTGTATGGATGACCCATGTATATAAATTAACTATAGATTTAAAGGTAACGCTAACGTTATAGCTCAGCCGAGGAGGATGTTTACATCTCGCTCTGTCACAAGCCTCTCGTCCATGAATAGATGCACACTTTCTTCTACACAGTGATACAATAGAAAGAAAACAGTTCCTATATGAACCTACTCACAACCAGCTCTGTGGATTTTCTTGAGCAACATGTCATAATATCTGGAAAGAGACTTTGCTGTTGAGTTAAATGTATTTGTCGGCTCTTTGAGCTCCACAAGCAGAGAGCATCTAGTTCCATTATATTAGAGAGAAGACAGACCTCTACAGCTGATATCTCCAACACTCTGCAACTCACAACACAACTATCTACACTAGTAAATAGCTTGAGATAAGAAGAGAAATATGTAGTTATGATTTTGGTATGAACTTGCCCTTTAAAGCATTTTGACAATATGTATTCATGTGTAGGTATAGGCCATGTGCCTATTCCACAGATGTATAAGTGTAAACACACCATCCCCCACCCAGACAGGCCTCCATGCCACAGTGAATAAAGGTGTTCATCTTGTGCAGCAATGAATATCTGTGACACATACTGTATGCATGTGCTGCAGGAATCACTGGACTAATACAAAATACGTATTACGTATTACATAGAATCCTAATGGGAAGTGGTACAACAAGGAAGAGCTAAAAAGGCATTTACCCTGCTTCAGTTTAATAAAGATAATGGACTGGATTTATCTACGACTGTTGTTCTGACTGCTCATGAATCACTTTGTAAGTGGATGAATGTGAAAAGCAGCTCAGTCAGAGTGGACTCTAAACGTTCTGTGAGAGCAGCTTCTTATCTACTTTAACATGAAGAAACTTGAATTCGTAAGCAATAAAACAGACCAGGCTCACTTCAAAACATCCAGGGGTTTTGCTGCTACAGCCTTACTTGGTCAGTTGACCAGTAGCCTATAGCAGCTAATGTTCTCAAACTTAAGGCAGATATTGCTGTAAAAATAATCACATTATTCTGTCAGTTTGCTGGCTCCACTTGTGCTACATGTTGTTAGCAAGTCACGCAAAGAATAAGTAAACACACCGCACCGTATCAGGACACGTTTGTTGCCTAACGGGGAAGATGTTCCACAACAAGCTGAAAATCACATTTGACGTAACAAATATGGTTGATATAGCAAAACTGTTGGCAAACAATGGCCTGTTTACAAATACAGCAGACACATAGCAAGATTAACATTACTTTTTAGAGTGACCAAATTCATTTAAATCCAATATTTAGACACACATATATTAACACACACACACACACACACACACACACACACACATATATAGCTGTTTAAGGGACATTTATGGCTCTTTAGCTTCAAAATACTCATCTAGCTAGTTTCCAATCTCTGCACCCATCGGCTTTCTGTCTGATGACGATAAGCCTCTGGGTGCAACGGAAACAATAATTCAGGGGTTTCGGTGTAGCCAGCAGATATCTGGGCCAAGACTTCCTTTTCTGTGCGCTGCTCATTGTTTAAAGTCCAATTAGCAACTTAAGACACAAGAATGGAGTTGCCGTTGTTCCACACGCAGCCAGTTTACCAGCTAATGTTAAGCTAAATTATCTTCAGACGGTAGCCGAAGCGTTGCGAGCTTGTGTTACGCCTCTCTTGCTCTCCACAGAGTATTTACCTGCAACTAAAGCCCGCTCAAACGTGATTAGTCAACACTACAAACGGACTACAAATGGAAACAATTATGTTTCCGATATAAAAATCTTGTCCCGTGGCCTACACATTGTGCATGCATGCAGTTTACCCGTTTACAGAGATTAGCTTGTCGCTAACTTTGTCTGGCTGCCATTTGGTGCTGAGCAGGGTGCTCACATTTGGTTTATCATCTTCTTTGCTGGAAACATCAGGAAACGGGTTAGACTGAACCAAACTGTACATGGCCCAGAAACCAAACAATGAGATGAAACTTTAAAGCTTCATAAAACAGGGACACTGTTGAGCTGCGGAATGATTCTCTGTGAATTTGTAACTGTGAGCAACACCTTTCACATGAGTCATTTCATCCTTTGTTAATACAAAATAAATGAAGTGTTGCTTTAAAACAACTTATTTAAGAGACCTGAAAAATGAAATGAAACTTGATATGATAAAGCAATGACACAGAACAACTCTCTTTGAGCAGCAGGTCTGTGATATGTATGTGTGATATTTGATATGCTGTACTGTAGAAGAAAAATGAAGCGTCACACATTGAGGAAATTTTCAATCAGATTTTATATATCAATATATAGAGATATTCAAAAGTAATCCATTACAGAAAATCAAAAAGTGGAACCAGTTTGGTCTTCATACACAGTTTATCTTTGCATGTACAGTAGTTGGCTGACCCCTGTCCTTTTCATGAAAAATACTACAGGAGAATGAAAAAGTAAACAGAAAGGCACAAATAAAAAAAAAGCAATCATCTCATTAACACCGAGGTTTTGGGGAATTGGACACCGTGTTTTACGTGGGCTAACAAAGAAAAAAAGGGTTGCACACAAAAGAGGACGCTAAATGGTGCACAGCAAGAAACAACACAAACCACTTTGGTGGATAATTCAGATTTCTTACAATCAGGGAATGCAGTGCTCTCCTTTTATACAAATAAATTAATATACCTGTCGACACTTTATCTAAAATCTTATGTACATCGTCTCTTTTACATAATTGTATAATACATTATCAAAAACCTTATGAAAACATATTTACAAATCAATGAATCAAAAAGCACCCTCTTCTCCAGTGTCACACACTGTCACTCACTACACACACACACACACACGCACACGCACTTACACACCTGTGTATCCACACACACCTTCACACACTGGTTTCTTCCATGCAATACACAATACAGAAGGCATTCTAAGAGGGTTGTGCAACAGAGAGCATACAAAACGGTTCAAATATGGCTGTGGGATGAACGTTAGCACTCACATGCATAAAAATGAACACACACTCACACACATACACACACACACACACACACACACACACACACACACACACACACACACACACACACACACACACACACTCACCCACACAGACATTTAAGGTTTATGAATGAAGTAACAGTGTTAATGACGTAACTAAACCAGGATGAAACATGTTCACTGATGGGACAACTTAGTCTCCACCTCGTTACATCAGAGTCAGATTTGAGTTTTCTGTGGTTATATCACATGACGGGTCTTTTTCATCAGGCAGCCACCAGCTGGGCACTCCCACATGGCTCTATCCAAAACTGTCTGCTCAGATATCGGCCATCTCAGAGGGAGGAGGGGAGCGGTTTATGGAATCCAGATTGCTTTTGTGAATGTGTGCGTGCATTCATGTGTGTGTGTGTGTGTGTGTGTGTGTCTTGCCTGGAACAATGAATGGCTGCATTGTCAGCTGGTGAGCAATTATGCATGCTGTTTGTGTTTTGGGAGGGCAAGTGCACATTGTCTCAGTCCTCCTGAGAGCAGCGTGGATTTGCTATCATTGCACCCCATGTGTATTTATGTGGGCATTTGTCAAAGTCAAAAGCAAGTAATCAAATAAAAATGTTAACACTCAAGGGTTTTGGTCAACCACGTAAAAACTGCGGCCTGACTAAAAGCTGGAGTCTATTGCTTTTCTCAAACAATTTAACATATAAACGAGTCACAATAAGAAAGAACTTAGGCGGAAAATCCATTTCCCTTTAACTGCAAATTCTCTCTCCTCATGCGTCTCAATGCTGTTCTGTCTTCTTTCCAATCCGCAAACCTGCTGCACTCCCAAAATTCTTCTCAAATCAATGTTGTTCAACTGTACTCTGAAATGTTAGACAACTCCCCCTTAAAAGCTTGCCTCTGAACCAGAGAGAAAAGCACGTACTGTGGGTGGTAACCTTTCTTCGAAATGGAAAAATCTTACAAAAGAAAACCGCTCCAGGAAAACTACAAAAGACAGCTCCAGTAATGACGTTTGATGACATTTGTGATTGATTCTAACATGAATCTGTACAGATTGTCCCATCAACGCAGATGCTGTATCAGTTTCAGAGTGCCTCCTTCCTAAACAGAGTTTCCAGAGCTCACCAGGAATAACACAAAGCTCAAATTGAAAAAGTCAAGTACGAAACAGAACCACTCAGTAGCCAGGTCACAAAATATAAGACACACAGCACACACCTCACTTGTCAATTCAAAAGACTCAAAAAGATAAACCAGTCTGACTTCATATTGCAGTTCAGGTCAATGTTGGGAACACGTTACAACACAATTATAATTCTGTAATTAATTCTCAGCATTTACTGGAGAAAAAGTAGTTCCAGCTCCAGCACAGAAAAGGTATGAAACATTTTTTTTATAGAATCATGTTAGTCTTATTAATTCAAATGGAATTTGGCATAGGACATGGCTGTGAATGGCTGCACGTAACACTGGATGATATGTTGCTCGTACCTTCAGCAAACTCAGTCCAAGTCACCTCACTGTGTGCGCGTGTGCCTGAGCGGCCATCTTCCCCTGAATCTGTAGTCGTGGGTCACTTAGCGGTAGAGAGCATGGGCTGCTCCGTGTACCAGTGAGTCCCTGGATCAGGCATGCTGCCCCCGAGTGGCAGGGCGATGAATTGCGGGCAGGTGCCACCTCCTGCTCCTACGACTCCCATGTTGACGCCCGGCGGGTACGGGTGGTGGTGCGTGTGGTGTCCCATGCCGTCCGTCCGCCCGATGTGGATCTCGTCCTCCTCGCCCTCGCCAGTGGTCTTGCGGTAGACGGGGTTGTCGAAGTTCATGCTCTTGGTGGAGTTGGTCCGCCAGTTGCGCCAAACCATGTAGACTCCGGCGCACACCAGGCCGAACACCACTGTGGCAACGATAGGAACTGCATGCGTTTAACACACAGCGGCAGGGACACGGGAAGGGTGAGCGTTAACAAGGCATAACGAGTCCATGGCATGAGATGAGAGGCACAGAGAGGAGCAGAGCAGGCATGCGGGGGACAGAGAGGGCGGAGGGCAGCGATAGAGAGGTTGTTGGTGTTGGTGGCTCGGCTGAACATCAGGTCAATGTTGGGTCATACATCAACCAACAGATTTTTAGCACAAACTCTAAATAAGCTGTGTGAAGCACTGTAGCTCCAAATAATGTAAACATTTCCTGAAAATTTCACATACATTTGCACATAACCCTGATCTAAAATGTAATAACACTTAATATTGTAATAACTTGACCAATAATAATAATAAAATATCCTGATATTGTAACTATAATTAACAGGTGAACCACTAGACGGCAGGGCTGGCTCTGGAGTAATAATGGGGTATTAGTTTAAAAATTATCGCTGGGGAGTAAAAGGTTTAGCTATCACATTACATCAAAATATCTTGGCAATTTATTCACATCAAATGTGTCCTTGAATAGGCAATGTAATTAAATAATGCTTTATTAAATTACACCAATAAAGGACCAATAAAGCTTTCATGATGTCTTTTTTTCTCATCTGTTCCCCTTATGAAGTATATAATGAGAACTGTCCATCTGAACTAATGGACTGACTAATTTTGTTTCATTTGGTGTTGCATTAGTTGTACTTGTTTATACCTCAAAGACTCACAGTGTTTACGGTAATATTTCCCACATATATAGTATTTTCTTTTTCTTTATATTAGTATAAAAGTAGGACCAGCTTTACCCGAGACAAGTGTCCATGTTGTTACATACCAACAATATGTAAGCTATGAAGAACAGGGTTATGTTAGAACAGTCTGAGCTTCAATTTTCCTTAAAATACTAATACTAACTAGCTCTACACTGCAATAAAAGAACAATTACCATTGTTACCATCACTGCACGCTATCAGGTACAGTATGTAGCCATCAAGTATTACATACTTAAAGTTAGCGACAGCGTTGTCAACCAACTCATGGCGCTAATGTTAGCTATATTAGCTACCTAGCTACAGCGGATTAAGAGCTGCTAGCTTCAGATGTCATTTCCACCATCAGAATCTAACCAGCTTGAAATGAGAAGCTGCTTTTGACCTCCGTCTAAAATCTAGGACCCATTGTTTAGAAAATTATTATGAGAATTATTATGATTATTATTTTGAGTGGTCAATCCTCCACTGTTATCACCGTAATGCATGGAGCATGTGTAGGTGATGCTTAGCAAACAAGTTCCATGCAACTCCAGAGTATTGGTTTTCAAAATTGAATTGGGAAAATATAACCAAAACTATCTGAGTGGCTAGTAGGGAAGCCCAGAACAACCGTGCACTGTTTTTTATTGTCATTATCTCAAGATCACACGTTAATTATTTTTGTTATCTCGAGAAAACGAGATAATCAACGTGCTATCAAGAGAAAACAAAAGGTTGTTCCATCTTATGACTTATGTTTAGCAGAGATTGGGAGTGGCATGCCAGCAGGCAAAGATGACGTCTTGACAAACACAGCAGCTGATTTAAGCAGAAAATGTCAGATGGAGAAGTAACCATTGTTGATCAAAGCATCAGACTGTACTTTAATAAATCTCTAACAGGCAGAAATTACTTTGCGTCTTTCTGTTAGAGATAACGTTCAGATCAGTCCTCGTCATTTAAGGAGAAGACTAGCCCGGCTGCAAATAAATAAGTCATAAATCACACATTTATGCCTTCACTTACTGTTCAGTTACGAATCCTCCCTGACAGTTGTGATTATTTATGAATTATGAAGGTTGAAATCAGGTGTGATCAAATGAACCAGACAGTCAAGCTCCATGATTATCCCTGATCTCCGGAAAGCGAAAGTCGTTTTCTCGTGATAAATTATCTCGTTATTTTGAGAATTCAACTTTTGTTTTCTCTCTGAAGAATCAAAATGAACGAACCCGCTGTCACACGAAAGCGGGCTTTGTTACGAAAATATTAACTCAGGACTTCGAGATAGCGGCATACATTTTTTGTATTGTAAGCACGGCTGTTCTCGGCTTCCGTAGGCTAGATACCACTAGTCGTAAGTGAGACAATGTTTTTGCAATTTAGGCGCACCAACCCTTTAAGTGCATTCTTGCTGCACTATAGTATGCGAACTACACAGAGACAAAAGGTCTACTGACAGGCCTGGCTGTAGCAGAACCCAACACAACACAGTGTGGTTCATGCAGTGTGGCAGCGATGTCAGACGCACAGAAAATGACTCCTGAGAAGCCTCAGCGATGGAAAGCTGTGGGCCAGGCTTCTCTCATCCTGCCACAGCAGGGTCAGTGTGAATGGACTACAAACAGAGTGGCCATAGGCAGCAGGTAGACAGCAGCTTTACGCAGCCCTGCAGGCCTATAATGTGGACAGACACACACAGACAAGAAGGCTTCCGGTGACTTACCGATGGGGATGACCACTCCCAAAACAGCCACTGTCAGGTTCTCGCCCAGGAGGAAATGCTCGCTTCCAGCTGAAGAGAGAGTTGGAATGAGAGGGTCAGAAAAGACAGCAGAGCGAGAGGACAAGAGTGCGTACGGGTTTATAAATGTGAGAAAAAGAGTGAGAGATACGCAGGAGAGCAGGACGGGAGAGCCGGTGGAAGAGAAGGGAGATAAAGCAGAGACGCGTGAAGCGGCTGATCATGCGTGCATGAGTGTTTTACAAAGAGAGACAGATCGTGAAAAAGATGTATGAATACAAATGACAGGGAGAGGGAAATGACAAGTTGCTTGGCATTTGCCGTAGTGTGACCTTGACACTTCCCCTGACCTTCTACCCTTTATCTATCTGGTCTCCATCAGACTACTTTGTCACCTCACATTTACATATCACATACTTACTGATACACTTATTTATGTGCAGTTACACATGCCCTCGCAGATGTACAAACAACCCTCCGCCCACACGGAGCACAATTTATGGAGGGAAAGACGCCATTATTAAGGCGACACGGTAGCATCCATCAGTCCTATTAAAGTCAGTGGAGTGTGGTTGTTGGGCTAGTAGATACCTCACTTTAATGTCATCATTACATTGAGGGTGAGGTTGTTAGCTACATTATGAGTGTGAATAGGACTGTTGAATGTGGTGCTTGGCAGGAAGTGAGGAAGCCCAAGTGAAAGTGCCCCTTTATCAGAGAATTGGGCCACATCTCTTATTAACGCCTGAATGGATCCCAGAGGTCACATGAGAAATATTAATCACAGAGTGTAAGAATGTGACATCTATGAATGAATGCTTTCTCTAAATAGAGACTTAGTTACAGTATCAAGTAGCATTTTCAGTATTTTCACACATGGAATTGATTGAACATTATTTAGAATTACATTATCGACTTATCTTACAATAGATGACCTCCATCATTTTTGCTGAGCTTACTGTACATGTGTGTTTGTTTATGTAAAAATATCACCAACTGTTCCGCCGACATGATGAAAACAGCATAAACAGCATAGTTTCCCTACCATTATAAGATGTGGGCAGAGTCATTGGGTCCATTTTATTTATCATTTTGGTTGTGTGGTTTTATTTGATTTATATATTATACTTAAAACATATTTCACATTCCAATTCCAATGTCTGAATGTGTTGCTCTTTGAAAGGCTGTACTTTATATATTATATGATCATCAGTGGCATAAAAAGACTCTTAAAATGACAATAATATAATTTATCACAATTATTTCTGGGACAATATATCGTCCAACAAAGTAGTGATCGTGACAGGCGTATTCACAGCCTACTCACAGTGTTGAGAGACGCTGCTGTCCCCCCCTGGTGTGGTGGAGATGACCATAGTGGTAGCGGTGGAGTGGGAGCCCAGTGCCTTTGACTCTTTTGACGACAAAGGCTTAAGAGTGGAGAGAGGTGTGAGGGGCTCGGGGGCACCCGAGGGAGCTGTGGTCAAGTGGGGGGTGGCGTCAGCCTGAGATACTCCCCCCGAGGGTGGTGGGAAGTCTTCCGCAACAGTTCTGGTGCCAGGTGTAAACTCAGTAGCAGGTGAGGATGTCGGTGTCATGTCGTTTTGTGGTGCTGCTTCAAAGAAAAGAGGAGTATCATAGAAACCTTCAGCTCCAGGAACTGAATGATTGATGTAAGACCCCACACCTGTCCTTAAAGAGGGTGGACACAATAACATGAACACATGATACAGCGGTCACTAAATACTTCCCATGATGCTTTTTTCAGTGCGAAACATTCTTGTTTATAATTATGGAATACAACTGATCTCGGGCTCAAAGCAGCATCACATACCATACTGCTAAGCCATACAACCACAGATGTGGTGCTAGATTACATCGTGGTCGTGTTATTGTTCCCTCTGCAAGGATTGCTTAGCAACTATCTTTTTTACTTATAGGTTCAATAACTGTAAGTAAAGGGGGCATATTTAATCATTTACTATTAGTTATTACATACTACAAATACAATATTAATTGATCTGTTACATGTTTACCTGTTTTAGCTCTGTGATAAAATACATTAAGTCAGTTATTAACAGTTATTTCCAAACAGAAACACTTTCAGGCAGTATTGTGCTGACATGAATACAATGTATGTAATGTAATGTATAACAGTTGCATTCATTTAGAAAAACATTTACTTATACTAAGCTGGTAACAATACTATATAGGAGACATGCAACATTACCTACATTTTGTAATAATAATAATGGAATTTATATAACACACTGTGCTTTAGAAAGACATAAAGTCTAGGTTGTATTGAGTGAGAGGAATACTGCAGGTTACAGCTGTGTAAACCGGGAATAAAGCGTGGATGACAATTTCTAGAAGATTAAAAAAAGATCACATTTTTGAGATATTATGAAGTTGCAGAAACTGAACGACTTAAGTTTAGTTTAGTTTGTTGTCAAAGATGAAAGTATGCCTAAGACCTTAGATAACTCTGTTATCCCGGCAAACATTGCTCTCATTATGTTCTGTTTTTGTGTTATTTGTTCTGCTGCCATACGAGTAAACGTCCTGAGGTCCCTTGAAAGGCGCCATAAAAATGCAAGCTATTATTATTATTAACACATCAGCACTAATCCAGTAGGCAACTGCCCATAATCCCTCAAGTTTCACCTCTGATGACACTCAACACAAAAACAAATAAGAGCTTACTTAAGAGAAGCAGAATCTGATTATCTACAGAGTAAGCACTGTGGCGCTCTGCCCAATAAATCCCTTTAGGTGCTATTGATTACTCAATACTTTGAATTAACACGGGTAAACACGCTCACCTGGCACACAGCCTCTCATATCAGGCCCCAGGTCCTGCCCGTCGGGGCAGGCGCAGGTGTATTTGGGCGAGTGTTCGGTAATCTGTGGAGCCTTAAGACACAAGTAGTCACAACCTCCATTGGCCACACTGCCCAGATTACAGCTGTCTGGTCCTGGAGACAGCGACAGAGAGAAAGAGAGACACGGAGAATTACACAGTTGTGGTTCTATAAATACGATTATCATTTATTCAACATGAGGAGACAGCAGGATGTCAGTAAGAGACAGAAAAAGTTGCCACACTTTATTGTTCCCCACTGTGAACACTGTTGAATTCCCTTCCAACAAAGCCCATTACAAAGGGTAAACAAAAGAATAAAATCTGGCATCAGACAGAAACTTGCTGTAAATATTGTTTGCTGTAAGTACAACCCCACTGTGTCTTGTTCATTACAAACTAGGAAAGACAGGTAAGTGTGAAGATGGAATCCTAAAAGGAGGTGATGAACCACAGTGAAAGATTAAAATATAAATGGGAGTGGATCGTGCACTGCAAGGAAGGAATAAAAAGAGACAGACACGGACACTGACACGCACAAGAAGGGAAATACACAGCCATCACATCCATGATTTAGAGCTCTGTTCAGTTCAACCCAAATCTGGATTGTCCTGTTAGAGAAAAGCGGGCAGGAGGCAGGCTTTTGACAGATGTGTGAATGTACCGCTACTCCCAATGCTTTGATCACTCCGCCACAGTCACAAGCCTCACCATCATTTATTCATGGCGCCTGGGTCGACATGGATCCACAGAGGAAACGTGGTCAAAGAGACGCGAAGCGCACAATCACAGTGAGAGGAGGGAAAACGGTCTTGCAGACACACATGCACAGTCTCTCACTCATTCTGTGCACACACCTTGCGGCTGGCGGAGCTGGTGGAAGACCACAATGTCATGGGGGTCGTTGAGGTTTTCAGCCAGCGTGTGGACGTCTTGACCGGTCAGCCTGTTGGCCATGAAGACCGCCGCCTTGTCTCTGTCTGTCCAGTAGATACGATCCTGGAACACAAGGAGATCAGTCTTGATAAGAGTAATACACACAACGAGGTAGTCAGGGATTCGTTACGTTTGAACCCACGAGCACATATTGGCAAACAGCTAATTCTAACAGCTGAGGTGTAACAGAGGTTAGAGGGCAGAGCCGTACAACTTCAACGTACATCTAATCTCTACAATCCACATAAAGAACAAGGAACAAAGAACAACATTAGAAACTACAATTACCGCCTTGCAGTTGTACGCCTCCGCTAACCAGTCGAGTTTCAGTTTACATGTCTGTCCAACATGTCATCACATTTATCCTGTTGGACATTTGTTTGAAATTGTCATAATTAGAGTATGAATTCTTGAGTTATGGCTAAAAACTTGCTTTGTGAGGTCACAGTGACCTTGACTATTAAACACCAAATTCTAATTAGTTTGTCCTGATAACGGGCATCTAGTAAGGATGCCACCTGGGCGCCTCCCTAGGGAGGTGTTCCAGGCACGTCCAGCTGGGAGGAGACCCCGGGGAAGACCCAGGACTCCGGTGGAGAGATTATATCTCCTCTCTGGGAACGCCTCGGGATCCCCCAGTCGGAGCTGGAGGATGTGGCCCGGAGAAGGGAAGATTGGGGTTCCTTACTGGAGCTGCTGCCCCCGCGACCCGATCCCGAATAAGCGGTGGACGATGGATGGATGATAACAGAATTTAATCATCCAAAAATTAGAATATTTTTCAGTGAGTGCCTTTAAGAAGGGTGCCATCTATAGATTTTATAAAGTTAATAAAATCCTGCACTACAGGAAACATTACAAACTAGAATTGTTGCCTCCACCAACCAGTCAAGCTGCAGTTCACATCGACGTTTGTGCAAAGTGTCCTCACTTCATCATTTTATCCTATTAGACATTTATTAGCTTATGAATTCTTGGTTATGGCCGTAAACGTGTTTTGTGAGGTCACAGTGACCTTGACCTTTGACCCCCAAATTGTAATCAGTTCATCCATAAGTCCAAGGGCATCCTCTGACTTCTCTGCCAGTGGCTGGTTTTGAGTGAGACGTCTCATCTCTGCTGATGTTAGCATTTAGTTTGAAGCGCCTGCTGAATATAGCCTCACATGAGACGCATGTTGTGGCGCTAATAGCTGTAAATGCTCTGAGTACTCACAAGTATAATTTATGTGAGGGAAACAAACAAGTGAAATATGTCCCGATGAATATGTGTTGCCACACATCTAATTCATTATCTTTTGCAAAAGAGAAAGTGTGTTATTGGCTTTTGCTGCAAATAATATGAGGCGATGAATCCATCAAGGAAATGCAAATGCAGAGCTTTAATGTTAACTAGGGCACGTTTTAACTCAATTGGAGTGCAACAGGAAGCAACAGGCATGGAATAAATAGTTACATCTTATTGTGGAAGAAAATTTTAATTATTAGTTGGTTTTATGTTTTTATGTTTCAAGTTTCTGGCAAAGCCTTTCTGGTTCGTTGAAGCGTTAGGTCTCAAATGATTAACAAATCAGTTTTACATCAAAATAGGGAAGCTCAAAGGCTCATTTTAACCATACGTATTGTTTATTCAGTAATTGATTTGTTTGCTTTGTTTTCCCAGTTCACTCCCTCGACAGTTGAAAAAGACATTCTGACATTCTTTGCGGTTGCCTTAGAAACTGCGGGCCTCGCCACACGAGAGTGTATATGTGTGTTTGTGTGAGTCAATCATTGAGTCAGAAGGATATGGTAATGAGATGTTCACCACAACATGCTTCACTCACTAACACGGGGCTGGGGAATGTTCAACATCCAGAACAAGAAGGTCACCTTGTTGTCACAACAGGGCAGCGAGCAGAGGAGCCCCGGATCGATGTGAATTACACCAGAGGGCATTTATCATCATTTGTGCTGCCCTACAGTGCTGCCTGCAGGCTGGACTAACAGTACAGTACAGTTTGGACGGCTGGTATTTCTATTTTTAAAGGTTGAAACTGTGAGCGAAACAAGAGAGTGGTGGAATGTACCTGTAATCCATTTTACTCACGTACTGTAAAACAACACAAACATGTAGGTACTTTTACTTTAGTTGATTAGTCTATTTAATACTACCTTATACTTATACTACGCTGCATTTAAGAGGAAACATACACTATACATACCACTACATTAATTTGACAGATATAGTTACTGGTTACTTTGTAAAAGGAGGGACATCTGAATCCAGTTTTGACTTAAAACACAATTAAAAAAGTTACCTGTTTTATGATTTAGCTCCCAAATGTAATTCAAACCCAAGTGAATATTTAAAAAAAAAATCCAAGCTTGTAAATCTGGTCTGCTGCTGAATGAATTCTGTATCTCTGTTCCCACTGAGACGAGTTCCCCGTGAGAGGAGTCCCACAGAGGAACAGGCCTCTTGGGTAATGTCATTAGCACCCATCAGAAACTGGCTGGGACTTTGCTGTCGTGGCACCAACAGGGACATGCCAGACGAGAGGTTGAAAGCCAAAGCATGCTTGCACACAGGCACACACACACACACACACACACACACACACACACACACACACACACACACACACACACACACACACACACACACACGCGCGCACACAGGAAGCTGATTTGATTTAAGTTCCTCTCCAAGACAAACACACAAAAGGGAAGCTGGCTGATGACCAAAAGCACAAGTGTGTGTGGCTTTAGGCTGCTCTCTACTCCTTATAGCCATCTTCATTTTAGTTGCTCATCCAGTCAATTAAACAAGGGACAACGGGCAACAGAAGGACACACACACACACACACACATACACACACACACACACACACACACACACACACAAACTGAACGTACAGTAAATTGAGTGAGTCAACAGTCATTACATTCAGACTGCCAGTCACGCTGCAGGCCTCTATGAGACAAGTGAGAGAGATGTAGATATGATGAGATGTGGGAGGCTGGATGATATCATGGACAAGGGCCCAAAACCCATACAAATAAATCTGTTGCACACAAACCTCAAAAACAGCCAGAGCGTAGGGGTGTCCCAGTCTCTCTGCGGACGACATGTGTGTTCTGCGGTGAGCTCCGTTCAGGTCCACGCTGGCTATAAGGTGCAGCTTGGAGTCCACCCAGTACAGACGCTTGTTGGCTACATCTGAGAAACAAACACACACACACACACACACACACACACACACACACACACACACACGGATGAGACTTTCCCAAGCAGAGTAGAAATTGATCCTCTTCGTGGTGAGCACTCTGACCAACAAATCCCTTTAGGTGATATTGATTACGTTTAAAAATGTCAGATTCTCACGATTGCACCGCCGCAAGTTTAACTGTGTCAATCTATAACTCTTCAAACACTTCAAATGCCATTCAAAAGCAAATGTGATAACTTTATTCATCTATTTCTTGACATTATCATTTCACGTTTACCAACCAATTTAACAATTTCCAAAGACTTTTTACTTACAATGAGTTGATTGAGGGCATTAGCTCTTTTTAAGGACTGAGCTTCAGGCACATTTAGCAGCGCTCAACAAGTGTACAATAGAGCAGAGTGTAATGTATAATATAAAGACAAGTCTCACCGAGAGTGATGCCATTGGGCCATTCAATGTTATCAGCCACCAGCACCTGTCGGTCCACTCCATTCATCCCGGCCTTCTCTATCTTGGCTCGCGTGCCCCAGTCTGACCAGTACATGAAGCTGGATTGAACACAGGAAGCAAACGTATTAACGCATTGTGTTGTTATGAAGTGTTCATGCAGTGCTGCTGCGCTCAGCAGGACACGTGGAAGTAGCATTCTTACAGTGCACAAGTGTCATCCAGTATCATACTGTTTACACCAAGATAGCTTCCCTTTTTCTGTAGCTTCTCATCATTATTTATTTCACATGTTGTCCTTTATTTGGGGTCACATTACAGCAGCAGTTCACACACTCAGCTTCAGTTACTTTTACAGAAAGATTTTCAGATTTTTATGATGTAATTCACACAAACAGAACATGGGTCTTTATCCATTTGAGATCAAATAAATAAATGTAAATAAATAAAAAATAATTTTTAAAACAAAATATATATTTTACATGTATTTCAAATGTATTTCGAAGCCTTCTGGTAGGTTCACTCTGCATATTAATAATCATGTTTTGTTTCTTTTTTTTGCTGTTATTTTTGTTTTTTTGTTTAATATGTTATACATGTCCTTATCACTAGCTGTACACAAATGTTTTATTGCACAAATGCAAAACTTTATGAGTCTAATATATTGCAATTGCACCGTAAAGTAAGCACATCTTAACAAGAAAAGAATAACCTCAACTATGCTTAAAAGAATAGAAGAAGGTGATTCTTTCCGTTACAAAGATTTCATAATTGATATCATACCCTCCTCCATAGATAGGGCGTCTGGCTTAAGTCATTTCTTTGTAATTGCTTTTAGCTACACTCAGTAATCAAAATAAGTATGTTGTTGTAGTATTGGAGGATGTTGACTATAGAAGCCTAAAAGGGAGTTTGTCCCAATTAAAAAGTAATTTTTGTACCAAATATAGTCAATAATTATGTGTAATTCTTACAAAAGAGTATTTAATTTTGAGATTCTCTTAATTTAAAATGCAATTATTAGTCTGGTGAGGTTGTGCTAACAGTCCCTGTTGTGCTGTTTTCACTGAGACACTTTCTCATCAATTTCTTGTCTGGAACAAGAAGAAGGAAACTGCTATGAGGCACCGGGGGGGTTGATTTACTGATTTTATGCTGCAGTTTTTTTAGGCCCTAACGAGTCCAACAGTATTCTTCTATATTTATTATTAGGATTAGGAAGATGGTGCTAAAAGTTGTCTATATACAGCCTATTGTAAAACAATCCTATATAAATAAGACTGCAAAAAATAAGGAAATGTCATTCTTTTCAAATGGCAGCAAAAACATATATATATTACAACACCATGTTAGTGACAGAAACTAAGAATAACTGGAACAAATGACGATCTGTGTAGCGTGCTCTATGGGAGCTGTTGATTCAGCGCCATGAAATCACATCATCTGTCAGAAGACCAACAAGGCAGTAATAACATCATCTTTCCTACAAATGTTGTGTTCTGACACAAACTTTATCTTTCCAGATGTGTTCAAGACAAATCTTTAACTGCCCATTGTGTCATAATTACAAGCAGTGTATTAGTGTTAGTAAATACTTGTCTGCAGCCATGGCAGTGCTCTGTGATAGATTTAAAGCAGCCCCCCATGAGTTCTGTATAGTTTAAATGGTTATTGTGCAATATCAGTGAGCAATCACAGCAGCAAAATACACTGATAGACGCAGACATGTTCATCACCGACATGAAAAGTTCCTGCAGATACCAGACTATCATTTGGTGTCACAGTAAGAAATCTATTTTAGTTCATTTTTGTGCCAGTTGTGTTTTCATCTGGGTTTGAATCACCAGAACACAAAAGCTGCAGAAGCCCACGCTGGCATGCATTTATAAAGGTATTCATAAAGCTCCACAGATTAGCAGCGATCATCTGGGGCAGAATTTCTAAAAAAACTATTGAGTCAGGATGCTAAATGGGTCACAGGCGTGTTACTCTGGATTTCTACAACAAGAGTTCTCTTGTGTTTATCATCAGACGTGGTCCCAGAAGAGGATTATGTTTATTCATTTCCTGTGGCTAAAAATCACTTAACAAATCTTTATCAGCTGGGGTCATTGACCATCGTCTTCAATATTATAGAACAGGGGGAGAAGAAAGATCAGTATAGTGTCTGTTAGCGTATTCAAAGGGAACGTAGAGGAGGGTTACCCTTATAAACTCAGCTTGACACTATTTTAATGCTGACATACTGTAAATTGTTATGTAAATTCATAGCATATAGTTTAGTATTTAGAATACATTAGAAATCAACTGAGTATGTTAGTGGATGCTAGCATCATAAAGACCAAAAGAGACCATTGTTTAACGGCCGTAATTATCTTTGCTGCTGTCTTTTGTTACTTCTGTATTGGGTATTACATAATGTTGTTTTATATTGTGTTCCTGAACAAAGTCCACACATCTCCTCCTCCTTACCCGTGGTGAGGATCCAGCGCTATGGCCCGGGGTTCACTCAGGTCGGTGTTGATGAGGACGCGTCTCTTGGTGGCGTCCACTGAAGCCACGGAGATGGATTTGTCCCCGGAGTCGGCCCAGTATAGGTTATGTTGGAGCCAGTCCAGAGCCAGACCCACGGGGGTCTGCAGGAGAGAATCCAGCAGCGGCACCTGCTGGGCGGGGTCACTGGCCTCATGGATGAAGGCACTGCAGGGGGAGGAGGGAGGGCGATAAAGAGAGAGGAGGAGAATATTATATAGTCATTATTGCACAAACGATGTCTAGTGGAGGCATGTTAACTGCCTGGTGCAGCACGATTTTGTGATAATTAGACTATATAAACTATTCTTCTTATAACATATGACCCTAACAAAAAGATTTATTCTAGTAAATGTTTTACTTTTATTAGTTTCATTACACGCTGAAGCATTTTACAAACTGTCACCAACAAGTATTTGAATGAAAGTAGCTATAGAGAAACTGCAATCACACTCATGAAGAATGATACTACAATTAAAAAGCTGGTACTGTATGTCGAAACATTAAAGTCTTTCTGGCACGTGGATTTGATAAATGGTGAGTGGATGCATGAGCACAAACTATGAGGAGAGGATGTTATAAAAATGATTGAAAACTAATAGTGATCAATATATTTACGTTAATATAAATATAATATACAAAATAGTTTCATGGGAATTAAATATAATGTACAATGTATGTTCCTCATCAATTTAAGATATATCATTTTAAAATAAAGTATCAATGCATGGGAATTATATGCAATGTAACTTTTTAACTAAATGATCATTCGTCATTCAAACGTATTCAATAAAAATGTTTTAGTACCATTGCATCATTTAAGTTGATGTATATTGATATATATATTTTAGATTAGAGAGCGGCCTCTACATGCCAATCACTCACAACGCTAGTTCTTCATCTCCTCGGCCCCGGAGAAATACACGCAGTGTGTCATTAGCGTTTATCACGTTCGATAAAACATGATCACTGACTACACACCATGACAGGGTTGTGTTATAGATTTCTATAACATCCGGCCCTCATACACACACACACACAGGACGTGAATAGCCTAAAGATTGTTTATAATCACGACTGATGTGTAGCTATACTAAGTCTCCAATCTCCACTGTGTTGTAAAGCGACTGCAGAGTGAAGAATGGGACTGGTAGGCGCGGTGTAGCCTTGGGCCATGCACTGAGCCGGTTCATCCGGGGGTTAGCGTCCTTCTTGGGTGGACCACTTATCAGAATAGACAAGGCCTAGCTCAGGGTCGCTAATGATTTGGCCCCAGCAGAGGTGTGAGGTGAGGGCCAGGCAGCTGTGCTCCCGAACAGGAATTCAATTTTAGTTTCCCCAGAGATCTTTCCTTTTTAACATTCATTTCATAAAGAGAACACACTGCTCCAATTAGAATGCACTCTGGGGGGAAACGTAGTTGGGATAACAATAGGAAGGGTGGAAGTCTTCTAAAATAGTAGTAGGCATGAGCCATCTACTCAGCTGATTCCATTACAAAACCATCCACAGACTGAACAAGTGGATAATAAGTACATCAAATACAGACACATCATGTCCTGGAGCAATAATATAAGATTTGGCACATCACGTGTCTGTAATGTCACATTCATATTATTTTATTTTCAGAAATTGGTAAAATAGCGGAACCCTTCACATGTTCCAGGGATAATAAGGTCAATTAATTTATTTTTTATATATTCATAATATAAAAATCTATTTATATCTATATCTACATCAATTTAAATAAAATGTACAAATTTAAAAGTATACATAAAGATAATGAACACTTTTTATTAGTAGACTAAAGATGTGTAGCATTTATGGTTCATGCTGTAATCACACAACTGCATCTCAAAAACTTCCACTCAGGAGGCCAACATAAAGTCCAGTGTGTTCCCAAACTCAAGCTTCATTACAGTAAAAGAATGCATCTACTGTATAGTGAAGCCCTAATTATGTAGCATCAGTCTCTAACTTGAACTCAGGCTTTTAATGCAAGATCAGGTTTATGATCTAAATATGTAATGTTAAGAGTCGGCGCCCGTTTTGTTAGTATCCTGTGCACACATACAAAAATGCCATGCACATGTGAGTGACATGAAACACTAATCTGACAGCCGTTTAACGTTATTCCACTGATCAACAGTTGGTGGCAGTAATGTGCCAAGAAATGTAGCAATCTGCCAACAAGGGCAGGAAAGAAGAAGACTGTTAGCATGCGAACATAGACGTAAATGATGTAGGTTTCTTTCAATAATAGGCTTTGCAAATGTTGCGTGAACAAGGAAATACACTTAACACATTTAGTTAGGCCGCAAGGTTATTACAATAGGCTATTGTTTTGGTGAGAAACAGTGGATGTAAACTCCATTGGGTACCTTTAATGTTTTGAATTTAAAGGCTTCAAATCTTTAACTTCAATCTGAACTCTAATCTAAATTCTAATCGAAACTCTAATATAAACTCAAATATAAACTCAAATATAAACTCAAATATAAACTCAAATATAAACTCTAATATAAACTCAAATATAAACTCAAATATAAACTCAAATATAAACTCTAATATAAACTCTAATATAAACTCAAATATAAACTAAAATATAAACTCTAATATAAACTCTAATATAAACTCAAATATAAACTTAAATATAAACTCAAATATAAACTCAAATATAAACTCAAATATAAACTCTAATATAAACTCTAATATAAACTCTAATATAAACTCTAATATAAACTCAAATATAAACTCTAATATAAACTCTAATATAAACTCTAATATAAACTCTAATATAAACTCTAATATAAACTCTAATATAAACTCTAATATAAACTCTAATATAAACTCAAATATAAACTCTAATATAAACTCAAATATAAACTCAAATATAAACTCAAATATAAACTCAAATATAAACTAATATAAACTCAAATATAAACTCTAATATAAACTCTAATATAAACTCAATTATAAACTCAAATATAAACTCAAATATAAACTCTAATATAAACTTAAATATAAACTCAAATATAAACTCAAATATAAACTCAAATATAAACTCTAATATAAACTCAAATATAAACTCAAATATAAACTCTAATATAAACTCAAATATAAACTCAAATATAAACTCAAATATAAACTCTAATATAAACTCTAATATAAACTCTAATATAAACTCAAATATAAACTCTAATATAAACTCTAATATAAACTCAATTATAAACTCAAATATAAACTCTAATATAAACTCTAATATAAACTCTAATATAAACTCTAATATAAACTCTAATATAAACTCTGAACTCTAAAATCAAATTTCAAAAATGTCAAATCAGGCTTGATTTTCAAATCAAAGACCCATGTTCCTGATCTGTGACAATGTTTCCGAAATGAAATTTGTAATCGTAACTCAGGTTACTGCTCTGAATGTTTACCTGTAGATTTTGCGATGAAAGCGGTCGCACCAGAAGACCCGGTTGTTGGCCACGTCCAGGTCCAGAGCTACAGCGTTCTTCTGGGTGGACACCACCTGGCTGTAGTCCCTCTTCACCAGGTCGATGCGTCGGATCTCATGCCGGTTGGTGAACAGCAAGTACGGACTCTTCCCTGCACACAAAGCAAAGAATAGTTAATGCCCTGGGGAAAAGTGTCAACTTGCGGTATAAGTATGGGAGACTTTATCCAGCTGAAATGATCAATCACTGCACAGTCACAGTGCAAAGCAATTTGGAAGCCGGATGAATACATTAATTAAAGTAATACATTATTGATAGGTGGTGAGCTTTGATAATGGCCAGTCAAATCAGCTTTGACAATTTGGTAGAAAGCCAGAAGTCATTATCTCTTAAAAAAGCTGCTCTGGTCCAGGAGCTGCACAGATCCTCTATGCACAGCTTGATTTAATATCCAATAGCTCTGACCTAACACAATATAACTGACATCACTATTGTTCACAACAAAAACAAACAGCAGTTCTGACTCTTCAAATGTTCCTGATTGTTCTAGTACACTACAGAAAAAAAACTTGAATTACAAATGGTAATCATGTTGTCTTCCTCTGAAACTGTGAAAAATGTCCACACCAGCGACAACACGTTTGGTTCTCTAGTCAGTGTGCTCCTCTGTGTTTATTGGCGGATCACAAACCAACTTTAAAAGGTGCGTGCGGCCACCTACTGTATAGAGTGTGTAGATGCTGCACTTGTTACGTTAATGAAAGCAATTAGGCTTCTGTATTACCGGCCCATAATTTATCGGCATCAATATATATCGTGCATCCCTAGATTCAAATATAGCTTGTAGGTATAGTGTAATACAATGAATGTGACCTTTAGCCAGTGCAATTCACTTCCAAAGACATTTAGATTGGATTAGAAATAAGAAATAATTGCTGTACCTGTATGTGTGTCAATAATTGAACCCAAAACATACAGCATTATTCTGCTGCATCTGAAGGACATAAAGAAAGAAGATGCTGATAAGCCTGAGAGATGATAGGAGACGCAGTGTGTCAGGGGACGATGCACACATTCCTCTACAGTAATAACACTGAGGCTTCACCAGTGTCAAAAGGCACTGCAGCTTAATGTGCTGCTGCATATTTGTAGCACTGAAGTCAATGCGCTAAATGTCATCTTCTAACACATATAAATAACACAACAAAGCTTGTGTGATACAGCTCAATATCAATATCCCTCTCTAACAAGAGCGCCGGGACAATAATCCTTCATTAAAACCTGCTGAATAGTTGCTGTATTGAACAGTGTCTGTATGCATCATTAAGTTGTATGCTCCTTATTATCTTCTCCTTGCAAATATTGATCACAATAGCTTAGCATTCTGTGGCACTTCTTTAAACAGCTAGCTGTTGACTTTCACACAGGCGGGAGTACTAAAGAGACGTGCACAAGCGCACACACACACACACACACACTCGCACACACACGCACAAATGACTAGTAATGCAGTCATTTCCTCTGAGGGCCGATAAACAACCTTGAACAAAGTTAAACCAGACAGATTTCTTGCCCTCTAAAACAAAACAATAAGGATCAGTTACTCTTCCCTCAACACACTCTGCCACAGCAGTTAAGTTCAACCCACAGAATGCAACAGAATAATGTCGAGGTCTTTTTATACCTGCACTGTGTCTATTGTAGGGGCAGCTATGGATTGCAGGTCTCACCTGGCAGCAGAATGCATCTCAAATGCATCTCATGCTGCGATGACATTTCCATTCCCTGATTTTATCAGGAGGGAAACTGTCACCACTATTACCTAAAACATGTGGCTCAGTGAGGCTGTACATAGACACAGTAGTGCTTTAAGCTAAATGCTAACATTAGCGTGCTAACAATCTAAGCAAGTGTAATGTTTACCACAATTACCATCTTAGTTCACCAGTTACACTTTGCTAATTAGCACTGAATGTAACAATGTTATAGTAAAATTTTTATAAATTGGCATGGAGCTATATAATAGTAACCTCATGGTGGCGCTAGAGGAGGACGTTAGGGCATCAACAAAGTCATTATGATACATCCTCTGGAAAGCATGAATGTCTCTACAAAGTTTCATGGCAGCCCATTCAATAGTGGTTGAGACATTTCACTACAAACTAAAACCATCAATCTCATGGTGGATCACCAAAGAGAGGTGACTTCATCCTCTCGGGACTATAAATGTCTGTCTGTGGAATGACAGACCAGCAGACAGACGTTGTCATTCCTAGAGCTGCGCCGCTACATACATAGATTCAGATTCAATTCAATTTCAACAGCCTGCACTTTTACTTTCACTTTTTTTTTTTTAAGTCTTATTTGAAATCTATCTATCTGTCTGTCTGTCTGTCTGTCTGTCTGTCTGTCTGTCTGTCTGTCTGTCTGTCTGTCTGACTGTCTGACTGTCTGTCTGACTGACTGTCTGCCATCCATCCATCCATCCATCCATCCATCCATCCATCTATCTATCTACATATACATTTACATTCAGCCCTGAGAACTATAGAAGAGGACTGCAGTGGACATTTACATAGTGGAAGAAGTACACAAAAATGAGAAAGGCAAAGCTGGATACGAAACCCTGACACAGCAACATGTCATAGAGAGAGACGCATGAGATAGTTTCTTGCCTACACGTCAGGTGATAGTTTGGTAGCTTTGTTATCTACAGGATTAGCATACATAGCTATTAACACTGAGCATCTACACCACCCTTTGTCCTTGTTTCATTTTAGGTGCACTCACAGCTATTTTTAGAGCTGTCCACTTGTGATAAGGTCACCCAGGATGCATTTTAATTAGCCCCAAATCTGAACAGAGGCCTTAGATATTATCATGCCTCTATGTTTATTTCCTCATAATTCTGGCAGGAAAAGTGAGTAATAGTTGTCCGAAGGGAAGGGTTTATCACTTTGGGCTTGCAACTACAGCCCACCTTTGTTTTGTAAAATCTATATTGAGCCTATCTCTTTCTGACATTGCATGGAAATAGGATGGCAGCTGCAGCCAGTTATCTCCAGAGGCAGATATGATATTCTCTCATTAATGGCTCCCTCGCCTCAGTTTCCCCTCTGACAGCCTGTGTCGTAGCCTCATTGTAGTATTGTACTCTTCCCTTATTCTTCCTCTCCCGGCCCAAAGTCTGAATGATGAAAGTGCCGGTCAGGACTAAGCGTTCTCAAAAACGGGCCATTAGAATGACAACATTTCCAACCCCTCTAAAGGGGAAAATGGTCCCCTGCTGGTTTTATAGGCTGTCACAGAACGGTGGCACCGCTGCATTCCCTGCGATTCTGCTTTCTCTGCTTTTGACATGCAGCCAAACACACACAGTTCTCTCCTGGCCATGATGAACTGATAGCAAACACACCGGGCAGTCATGCACAGAGTAATACAGACAGAATGCAGACAGAGGCACGGGGCAGATACAATCCAAACACATAAACAGTGTGTACGAATGCAAACACACACGTGTGAGTGCTGAGCTTTGATATTAGCTCAGCTTAATTGAGGGAAATTAAATCACAGCACTTGACAAGCCGCAGGGACCAAATCACCACATTTAATTTGACTCACTGTTTCCTGCCAATTAAATAATGAACATTTTAGGGGAAATGAAGCGTAAACATATAAACTGGCCTCTCTCTGCAAGTCTTTTGCTAATAGCTTTTGGCCAAGGTTGGAGGTCAAAGAAAATTAATTGAACTCTTTAGCAGTTCACTTTGTTCTCAACTAGTCAGACAACTGTTGTCAACAAGCCGCAGGGGACACCAGATTCACTCTGATGTAATTAGCCTCCAGCGTGACTCAGCCAGGTAGCTTTACCTCATTATAAGTGTTCCGCATGGTTGAAACATCAGGCTGTCACTCATGTCTCTCTCATGTGACAGGACACTGGAGGACAGATTTTGCCTTGCTTTTAAAAATAATTATGATTTAGCAATCATGTCGGGTACTCAAGCAAGTGTAGAGCAATGATAAGAACCTTACAGCAGAAAGATGTATTTTATTATGAGATGTGGAGGGGTTTTGACACTTTGGCACAAAAGCTGAAAGTGAAGTGTTGCACTAATGAGGCAGCGCAATATCTGAGAGAATGTCTCGTATCAGTACAACACAGCTCTTTGAACCATCAGTGGAGGAGAATGTATCTTTAAAACAGGAACTATGTAGGTTATAAACTGCATGAATATAAAGATAACTAAATATTTTATTCACCTTTTAATGCATGAACATGAAGTATGATCGCAACAAATTTTAACAAGTTCATTGACTACACAAATGAACACCACTTTCATGTTTTCTAAAGAGTAGATGCAATAAAAATGTAACGTTAAGCATTAAACAAACCACAACATGGTGGCATGACTTCGCGTCCCCCCTTCTAAGCTACAGGAGGAACGAGTGTTTGCCGTGATGGCCTTTAGTAGTGTCATTTAGCCAAAATTCAGGAGTGGCGTATTTACTGACAGATTACTGCTTTTGTTTCCCACAAAAAAGACCCATCGACTATGACACGAGGGAACCTGAAGTGCAAAAATGCTGACTCATTTCCAGGTTTTAGGACTCATTCCTGGTGTTGTTTCAGACACCTTGCATTGATCACTGAGCATTGAACCCACCTTCTGCCTTGCAGGTCTTGGTAACAGGGTCCATCTCATAGCCTTCATAGCATTCACATTTAAAATCCCCCTTGTAGTTGATGCAGATCTGGCTACAAGCGTCAGGGTTCTCACACTCGTCGATGTCTGCAGGGAGAAGAAGGAAGAGAGGTTATCAATCAGCTGGGCGACAGAGAGCGACAGGCCCAGTCAGACAGACACAGACACTGACTAATTCACCCTCATGAGCTGCACCAGATAAGAGCGGAAACTAAATCCCCAAAATATAAATATAGCAATGAATTTCCGAGATTAACAGCTGTAATGGATGAGTATTTATGCACATGCATAGCTGCAAGTGCTGGAGAAACACACAGAAAAGTTGTCATTCAGTGTAATGGGGAGAAAGAAGTCGACAGGGAGACAAGGCGTGTCCCTGTCGACTTCTCGGCTGTGCTTCTTTCTAGCAGATCTCAGGCTTTTTCCGAGGGTGTGATGCGGAAACATAAGTGCTAAAAGGATGGGGAAGGGGAAGAGAGTAGAATGACTGTGCTCGTGACAGGCAGGGCACGTTAAACAAAGACAGACAGCTAGAGAGCTGAGAGCTACCCAAAGCAATACACCAAACACACACTCACACACACACACTCACACACACTCTCACACACACACACACACACACACACACACACACACACACACACACACACACACACACACACACAGTAGCTTGGTCAGCAGAGCCAACCTGCCACTCATTTATTTTGATCTACTGTCCATGTATCTAAAGTTTCTTTACTTACCACCACAAGTCTTTTTGTCCAGTAGCTGGTAGCCAGGGGGGCACTGGCACTCAAAGCCGATTGGTCGGTCCATACATACATGGGAGCAGCCGCCGTTGTTGATCATACACTCATTGAGCCCTGGGAGTCAAAGAAAAGAAGCCGTTGTCAAATGCAGCCAATCGTAGAAGAGGTTAAGTGAAGTGGAAAGGCTCAAGTGTATAAGTATGTGCAGCACATAGGTGGGGAAAATGGATATCATATTCATAATCTTCATTTTATCTCGGCTCTTGTACTCGGCTCTTTTCCACCCTTTTTGAATCCTTATCAGATGTTCCCACAAGTGAAAAAAGGAATGAAAGAGACCCAACATCACATGCAGTAAGCCCTTAAAACCCAGAATCAGGTCTATCTGCAGGGATTTGAAATATCTGTGTAGAGGGGATTAATGCTGTGGACTGGAATCTGAGATGTCCCATAAGGATCTATCACAGGAGTGGGAGAGGACATCTAAATTAAACAGGCATGCTGCTTAAATAGGAGGCAGAGTGATGTAAAAGCATCCAGAGAATGAAAGAAATGGAAAAAAAACAAGATGTAAAAACACAACCACTCTCTTTTAAAACTAGGTCAAGCAGCTGGCACAAGGTTGGCACACAATACAGAAGGCAGAGGCAGTTAGAAGTGATTGTGCTGCACACAATGGCTTTATGAACAACTTGATAGCAAGACTGGAAATGTTTTGGTCAACTTTGTTTTTAGTCTCTTGCACACTTTTGTTTTACATTTAAAAAAAAGTATAGAAGCTAAGCCAACTGAATTCAAACAGTCACATCACCAGAAAGGAAATCTATCCACCATTTCATTCAACAGCTTTGCTTTTTACACAAACAATTAAGCACAGTGAACAACTGACAACTGGAAAGGGGTGATAAAGAGAAAAAATGGATTAAACTACAGGAGAAAATTCACTCCTCAATACGAGAGAGTGCTTAATTCTGTCAACAGCATCCTGCCCAATCTAGTGTAACACATTTGTCAATAGCCAGGGAGCTTTATATCATCAGTCATTGAAAACAAGGCGACTGTACAGTGTGTGTGTGTGTGTGTGTGTGTGTGTGTGTGTGTGTGTGTGTGTGTGTGTGTGTTAGTAAACAGTTGGCCTGAAGCTAAGCAAAGAATCTCCATCTGCGAACTCCCCACCAAGACTTCATTAAAGCTTCATTAACTGAATACACAAACAACAAACTGAAAAATAATTTAACCTTAAACTATTATGACTTTTCACATTTCCACACGTGTTATGTTTGTCTGAGCCGGTGTATGTTATTGCGCTAAATAAACAGGACAATAAATTATAATAAATTCCTTTGTGGATTTAGCAGAGACTTTTACTTTGAAAGGGTACAGGCTTACGCTTCAGGTGTTACATTTGATAAAATGCTGCGAATATATTTTTTATGTATATTTTTTAAGGGAATATTTAGTGTTAAGAAAGGAAGCTAAAGAACATGTTTTATTTTACAAACTGTATGTGTTCACCTCCGCTAGCTTGCCTTCCTGTTTACGTTCAGGGAAGCCACACATTTTCTATGGGTATTTTTGCTGTATATGTGACGTTAAAGGAATAGTTCATCATTATTATTATGATTTCTTGCAGAGAGTTAGGCTGATTGCCTGGCAACGACAAAACTCCAATGTCCTTTTTACACTTTAATTCAACCTTCATAGCTCGTACATACTTCCCACGCTGTGCGTCCTGCGTGGGTGTACCGGTGTTCCATTCATACTACAATTAAGCGTTATCGATTTAATGCATGAATCACTAAATGACAAGTTTGTCGAGACACTTGTCTAGCAGGGTGGCCCACATAGTTTGCAATGTCAAGAGTAGTGTTGAGGTTACATACTACTCAGGCACAAAGAGCCTGTGAACGCTTAGTTTTTCATTCCAAGCATGAATTAAATTATATTCTGAAGCAATTTCTTGTGCCTTGCAATAAAATGGTGAGTCAGTCCTGATAAGTGTGGTCTTAGACACGAGTTAGACCCACTACCAGCAACACACTGACTGCAGGGATCCAGGATGACCTGTTCAGCTCATCCCGGGAGCTTTTGCTACACCACATTATTCTTTATTTATTGTTAGAAAGATAAAGCTGACTCTCCAGGGATTGACTTAGGGTTACTTTTGTGGGAACACTTCATCTCTGCTTTGTGTAAGTGCCAGCAGACTTTGAGCGCTGAAACCGCCAGCATTAAATTCCCATCTCTAATTCAGCTGGATGGGTGACAGCAGCCTGCCACTCACAGTAGCTCCTGCTAACTCCATCATGTCAGTGCAGAAATAACTGCAGAAAAGAAAAAAGACCACGATGTGGCTGGCTGTGTGTGAGGACTCACTCATCCCAGTTTGTTTGAGAGGGGTAACAAAGACGCCTCAGGAGAGGCCGTGTGATAACATGAACAGCTTTTTCTAGACCACTTCCAAGGACAGCCATTATTTAGAGGTCACTTCCCCGTGGGCAAACAAACATGACGTCTCTCCTTCTCTGCTCCACCTCCATCTCTCTCGCTCTCCCTCACCATGGTAACCCATTATGTACTTCCAGCCGTTCCTCTCAGTAGCCCCTTACACACAGAGGTTACACAATACTGCTGTAAAGAAGATCTGCCATTATGCAATTTTATTTGATTTCAGATATCATGCTGGAATCCCACTAGCAAAAGAGGCGCGACGTGTAACACAACAGTGTCCAGTGTGTGTGTGCGCTATAGTCCCATGCCTATACGCACACCTCAATTTGGCTGTGTGACTATTCATTAGTCAAATCAAAATGATCGGTAACTATTTTGTACGCGTAATGTTTATGCAACAATTGCAAAAAAAGGCTGTTTTCAGCCCCTCAAATATATAGATTCCCAGTTCCTCTGTTTTATATAATATTAAAGTGAAAATCTTGGGTTTTGGACTGACAAGACATACTGTGTCCGTACCTTTCCTGTACAACAGTCCCGCCTTGAACAGGCTGGAAGTGATGGTGCAGTGTTAAGAAATGAATGGTGTGCTGAGTAATGAGTCAGTACTCTGATGCTATTATTTGTAATGAGATGGGGAAACATTGTCTTTATTTCCTCCTGATGTAAGGCTGATGCGGCAATTGCATTCACACCGAACAACTACGTATAAGTGTGTGTCAGTGCAGCGGGGAGTACTATTGTCTGTGTGTGTGTGTGTGTGTGTGTGTGTGTGTGTGTGTGTGTGTGTGTGTGTGTGTGTGTGTGTGTGTGTGTGTGTGTGTGTGTGTGTAGTTTCTTGTGTTTACTTTGGTTTGAGGAACATCTTGCGAGTACACGGTTGAGCGAGCAGAGCGGTGAGCTAGGTGTGTGTGGACACGCTTTTAATGAGCTGAGAACAAGACCCGAGTTGAAGGAGAGAGGGAGGGAAATGTGAGTGGAGAGAGAGAGGCGAGAAGAGGAAGAAGACGAGGGACAGAGGGAGGATTATTACTCTCTGGAATACTCGGTCTCGTAATTTCCAACCCTGGCAGAGGTCAGTCTACTCTGCCATCTGTCACTTCTCCCTTCTCAACTTTATGTTCCTCTGAGATGTGATGTCATTGTATGTGTCTGTCTCACGTCAGAAGCTTTCTCACTGAGCTCTTCAGCACAGAGGAAGTAATAAAAACACAATTTTGTTTCTTAACTAAGGCATCACTTTTATTTACTAACGGTCAGTAAAATAGGTTAAGAAATAAAGGTGTATGGCGACAGGAAGAGCGAGATGATTGCACAGCAGAAGAAGCCTTCTTCCATCGTTTGATAGTAATAAGTACATGCATGCTAATGTTCGGATCAAGAGAGGCTGCTGCTAATTTGAGCGCGCCTGCGAAGCCTTTGAAATGCAAGGTAATAGGAGGGAGGTAGTAGCAGTTTTGTAAACGCAAACATGATTACGCGGCTACATTAACTGCTTGAATCCATTTACAATAGTGTGTATGTAATGTATTCATCGCACGGCGCTGACACACACAATCTACATTTCATACCACTGCATCAAGATTATGAGAGCGTTTGTTAACAGCTGAAGGTACAAACAAGTGCCCGTGTGCAGAAGAAGTCCTCTTACCGCACTCCTTCTTGGGCTCGTCTGATCGGTCCTTGCAGTCTTTGACAGAGTCGCACACCTTGGAGCTATCGATACACTCTCCGTTCTTACACAGGAACTTCCGGGGGCCCTCACATCTGGTGGCTGCGACAGAAAAGCAGAAGATAGATCAGCATCTGCACCATAAACTCCACTAACTATATTTTGCATGAGATGTTGCAAATTCAAAACCTTAATGCATCAAAAAGTGTGTGAATTATATGGAATATCTTTAGTGGTTCACAAAATGACTGCATGAAACAAGGGGAAGCAAGAAATGCTCCTCACTCAGATATTCATATCATCCCACATAAAAAGGCCAAGTGTAATAACAGATAATTTGGTCCAGTTTCACAGTGCGAGGGCTTAATTTCCTGTAACGCCATTTTGCAGTACGCTGGTAAATTATGCATCATCGTCAGAAGAGGGAGAAATAATGGAATCAGCTTCTAAAAAGAACTGGGCTGCACACTGCACAACAATTATAGCAATGCACAGCCCACGTATAATATAAAACAATAAATCACTTGTGTCCAGGAAAATCCCACATAAGTTTATTTGAAGGAAGTTATAATTAATATGGTTTTCATGACATCAACCCTGATGCTACTGTATTCCTGGTTCAGCATTTATTTTATGTTAAAAATCAGTGTTTCTCTGAAGCTGTTAGGCTGTCGTGAACTGAGATCCACACATCTGATGAATACAATCTTCATAAATTCCCTTTCTACCACATATACAGCTGGGAGGCTTTGGTCAACCACAGCATACAGATCACACAGGCCCTGTAACACACACACACACACACACACACACACACACACACACACACACACACACACACACACACACACACACACACACACACACACACACACACCGTTGACGCAGCCAGATTCGTCGCTGTGGTCAAGACAGTCATGGACCTTGTTACACTGCTTGGTGCCGTGGATGCAGGAACCATCTCCGCACTGGAACTCATCGGGGCGACACGTCAGCAGGGCTGTAGGAGGCACACACAAAAACACACACTGGAAATTGGACGTGTAAATCCCTTTTAATCCCTTCAAGAGGAACAAAACAACCTGGGGTCAAAACCAACCCAAGACCCTTTGTTACATTTTACTCCATCTGTTTTTTACAAGTCTCTCTACTTTGGTCTATTGAGGGAAAGACATTTTTACTTCGGCCAGGGGGGTTGTGTTTTTGGCTCGGTTTTTTTTTCCGTCAACAGGATTACAGAAAAACTACAGGCTTGATTTTCATGAAACTTGGTGGAACGGTGTAACATGGGCAAAGTTAGAAACAAGTGGATCCGAATCATGAGGCAGATACAAACTTATTCTTCACTTTCGTCAGCATCATAAGATAGGGCAATTGTGCTGCTTTCATTTGGTGTCGGAATAATCGGAAAGATTACTTCCCGACTGAGAAAATACAACTAGGAAACAGAAATTAAAGTCTTGAGTAATAAAATTCAACACATTTTTGTGATGTCCATGTTGTTTTAAGCTCATGAACACACCAAAGTCAAAAGAACAACTCCCAACTTGGGAAATGGGACCACTCGAGGAGCACGTGAATGCACCATTGGCATGGCGTCGGTCTACGCTCTCCAAGTGCCCTTATAATATAGTCTGAACTAGAATTACTGCGTCGTGGTTGTATGCCTTTGCCAACCAGTCAACTTGCAGTTAACATTGATCCAAAACGTCCTCACTTCATCATTGTATCTAATTAGACATATCAGCATATGAATTCTTGAGTTATGGCCAAAAATGTGTTTTGTGAGGTCACAGTGACCTTTGACCACCAACAAATAATCAGTCTATCCATGAGTCCAGGAAGACATACCCTCCATGCCTTCCTGGAATGTTGCGTTCACGATAATGGGACGGACAGACTGACAACCCGAAAAACATAATGCCTCCGCCTACGACTGTCGGCGGCACAGAGGCATACAAAATCTTCGGAAGAAGCGTGCATGAAATCAAAAATGTTGTGCAAAAACATATATATACACATATATATGCAGTACTGTACTTCTATCCATCCACAGCCTGTGTTAGGTGCCGCTAGGACAGAGACAGTCAACCTGACGGCGTGTGATGAATGGCTTTCAATATAGTAACCACATTTCATTAATATCCCAAGCACAGACAAGCTTTTCATCAGCGGGGCCCAGTGTGCTCATATAACTCCTTACTAAACCACACTAAAAAGCAATATATATGACTGGGGGGATATGATTTAGTGTTATCACAGGATGAGCAGAACGGAGGGAACGTAATGGAGACAGGACACACATACAAACACATTATATTTCACACTGTGTGTCTCTGTATCTGGGAGATCGATAGAGAAGTTCTGATTGGCCATTATCCTACAGACACATGCACACACTTTATATCTAAAGTTGGTAATGTAGCGTTCGTCTTTGGCTGAAGAGTTGGCAGAATACTCAATTTATATGACAAAGCAATATTCACATAGACATTAAAGCATGTGACTATAGCAAAGGTAGTGAAGGTAAATGGTAACCACAGTAAGCTCTGGACAAATGTGAGGTTGGGCCTCTAACTGCCTTCAAGCCCATAATGCAGTTGGCAAACAAAAAATCAATCTCCTGTAAGTGCTGCTGATATGACACCACAGAGTGTGAGAGGTGGGTTTGATGTGTACACCGCACATCTTGATAATAAATAGTGGGACTATCTGGGCTTCACACTCTGGCTTAGTGAGACAGGAGCTTCAGGGCTTCCCCATCCATGACCAGCTAATAGGAAAACCTGTTTTATCACAAGGCTCCATCTTCACAATGTATTTATCAACAGAAACACATTCTTTACCAGACACATGAAATAAAACTAATTTCCTAGCCCAACTGCAGAGTGGAAATGTGCTAAATGACAAAGTAACACCTCTGAAAGAGGAAGGAAATATTGTTTGTAAACATACTTTCCACACTAGGGGCGACCCCGAATACTCGACTATTCAACGATGCGATCTAAGGAAACAATCTCACAGTCCAATTGTCGCAGTGACGGGAAAACGTGGTTATGAAACAAGGTAACAACATGGATCATTCCATTCAGGCTATATGGGGGTGCTGAATGTCTGATTTAACATAGAACGTCCTGGTTTCTCCAAATAATCCATGATTTATAGCCTGTTAGATATATTATGTATTATTATGATATTATTACTGTTATAGATTTTTGCATATTAATAAAACAATTGAAAGCAACTCATATGCTTTAAATCTCCTTAGTGTATTTTGAATTATGAAATATTCTCCTGTAGAAACAGCTGTTTGCAGCTTGCTCAAACACCAACCCAAACATAATGACTTGTTAGATTTACAAGATGAAAAGCCACAGACCAGACGGCTGTGCATGTAACCATGGTTCTACAGCAGCCTCCAGCTGGAGAGGTGTGTCACTGACTGTAAACAGAATGCACTATATACTAGTTGTCATTGCATACTTTCTATTGGAATCTAGTTGATATTACATATAACGATATAACGACGCTATTTACTGTGTTGTACTTACAGGAAATGATGCAATTTGTGGGCATAATTCAATCAAACTGCGACCAGAGGAAGATAGATAGAGGGACGAGAGGGTTGGACGCCATACAATAGAGAACATGTGCAAAGAAAAGAGACAGGAAGAGAAACTCACGGCAGTCAGACTCATCAGACTTGTCCTTGCAGTCTGGATCTCCATCACACTTCCAGGTCAGCCGCACACACTCCCCGTTGGCACAGCGAAACTCCTCATTCGTGCAGTTTGTCCGGCGGTTAGGCAGGTACGGGACCCCGTCGCCGCCGCAGCGCTCCGGCCCCTCGTCCGAACTGTCGGAGCAGTCGGGGTCCCCGTCGCAGCTCCACATGAGTGGCACACACTCCGAGGTGTTACAGCGGAGATGGTTGGGCCCGCAGGTCAGAGGGGACGCACACTTGAGCTCATCGCTGCCGTCTCCGCAGTCGTCGTCACCGTCGCACACGTAGACGCTGGCCAAGCACTTGCGGTTGGCACACATGAACTCACCGCTCGGGCAGGCTTTGGCATCTGGAGGATGAGCAGAAAGGAACAAAACGAATGAGAGCCTGTCTTACTGCACCAACACTGGAGCAGGGAAGTTGAAGCAATTATTTTGGGTTTACAGTTAAACCGAGACAAGGCTTCTCTGTTAATTGCTGAAGAAGTGCATTTTAGAATAGACTAGTGTTTATTGTCATCGCACAAAGTAACAAAATCAAACAACAATCTTTCAATCACACACATTAGTACGAACAAAAATAAGAATACAAATGTGGTGTGACCTATAAAAACAGTAAGAGAGTTGAGGTTTTGTACTTCTGGATATTGCACATTTGCTGAGCTATAGTAATTGAATATACTAAGGTGCAGTTGGAATGTAAACATATGTGCGCAGGTCTTTACATATACAAATGTGCTGTGAATATAATAAGTTAATGAATATATTAAAAGCCCTTTGCTTTAAAAAGGAACTGAGATGTATCAAGCAGGTTAAGTGACATTAGAAAATGCACACCAGTGTTTCAGTTTTGCTCGCAGTGCATGAAATAAAAGATGACAGCAGTAAGTAGAGGAGAGAAAGTAAGAACCAGAGGTGAGAAACACATTGGCCTAAATCAGCTGCTAATACAAGGTGACAGTAATCAAGCTTTTCAGATAGGCTGATGGTCACTATGGGTATCATAAGTGGGGAAGAGACACTCCCCCCCTCCTGGACAGAAGGAGGGGGGGAGGGTGGTTTTCACACAAAGATGTGAGAGACTTCCTCTCCTGTGGAGCAAAAGATAACGGAGCTCTCTCTGTGACGGATCTTTATCGTGACACTTCCTCCTCTCTCAAAAGATCTGTCTTTCTAGTGTTTGTTTCATCTCGTCTGCGCCCTGGCTCATCTTTCTCTTGTCTAACCAACAAGGAGACGTTGATAATACATACGACGTATGTTTGTACACGCCTAGGTTACGGTTCACATTCTATGAAAGTCTACCTCACAAATGCAGAGAGCAAGTAACTACAGGGACTGTGAAGCTGAGAACAAAAAATAGTTTGAAGTGTGAAGGCTACTGTCAAGCTGTGAAGGAATCAGTTTTTTGTTTGTTCACTCTATTGTTATGTTACACGCATGCACCCACGCACGCCCTTCTCCTTCAGTTTATCTCAAATGACTTTCACCATTTTTGTGGACTTCATTGAGCTTATTCTGTATGTTCTCTTTGACCCAGAGATCAAGCAAACATCTCTGCAGAAGTCCAAGTCAGTCTTCTCCCACTCATGTTAACCTGTCGTTCACCTGTGTCCATCTGAACAAATGGCCGCGTACATTCAAACATGCCCTTTAAATGTAGCTGGAACCCATAGAATGTTAGAATGTATGCTAAATCATAATTATACCATGCAGAATCCGAGGCTCAACCTGTATGGCAGTTCTGCTCCTCTTCTAAACAGGGCTGGTTAGCTTTTAGTGAGATAGTTTATCTGGGTTAAGATTAGATTTAGCTACTGCCTTATTTATTGGCTGTTACAAAAACCATATAGCTTAACTAGCCAGAGTGCAATCACTGCAGTTTTGTTAACTTTGTTTTGTAGTTGGTGTCAATTACACAGTTCTATGGCAAGTTGTTTTTAAAAAAACATCAAGGTCTTGAGTTTGTAGTGCAACATTGCCTCTTCCCTCCACAAAGCCAACCCAAATGCTTCTGTTAATCCTTTTCTCTCTCCGTCTCCCTACCTTTTCCCTTTTTCTCTGTCTCTACTCAAGTGTGGCCAAAAGCGCCCAAGCTGTGAAGATAGTCGGGGTTCCCACTGTGAGCTCATAGCAGCACAGAGGCCAGCACAGGGAGAAGCAGAATTTGATATTATTTACACGAGCCACAGGCAGTTTCAACAGCACTGTCTTTGGCTGTGAAGGCTGGTTACAGGAAGGGATTGATGCTTTAAAACATTCTACACAGAATCAGCACATGTTGTCAGTTACCTGCCGGGGAAAGCTCTCCTAGAGATAGAGGACTTGGTTTGGTCTTATAGTACAGTCGAGATGTTATGTTATTTATAATTCTGATATTTAGATCAAAACAGGGATCAGCATTCAAATGGCTTCAGAATAAACCAGAAGGAAATCTTCTGAACATAAATGAAAGGCGTCAGCATTTAACCATCAGTTATAAATAATGATAAGCTGAGTGGTTGTACTCGGTTGGCTGTTTAATGACAACATACTAAAAGCAAACAAAATCAAAAACAGCTTAAGAAAAACAAACAGTAGAGTGGAAAACCATATGCATTTCAACGAGCCGAGTTTAACTGGGTGAACAAACATCAGATGCGAGATAGTGTCCTAATTACTATCCCATGTAATTATGCCATATGTTAAAGTCCCTGTCTGTGATCTCAGTGTAATTCATTCACTGGGACCGACATGATTGCAACAGAAGCACAGGAAGAGCAACTGATACCGAAAACAAGTGTCAAGATCCAGTTGAGTGAAAGGGTTTATATTCATTAATATTAAATGAGCTCCATCTGATTCTGATGTGTTTTATAAGTGCTGTCCCTGTTATGCCTCTACCCTTCATACTAATTTGGCCCTAAATAATTAAGGGGATTCTACAGCCATGTACATTATTACACAGTGGACCGACCATTAGTAATGTACATGAGTGGCCTGGTTACACTGCAGAGACACTTGGTGTTCTAGTGGAGACACTAAGTACATTTATTTGAAGTTTTTGGAGCAATTTTGAGCCCACATAATGCCTGCTTCTAATGTTGTACAAGTCAGTGGCTTTAAAATTATAAATAAATTACAGAGGGACACAACATTTCACTCAGTGGGTTGAATTTCCAAATGTCTTTTTCTCCATCTATTTACATACTTTGGTAAGGCTGCTTGAACAAAAGCAGGGAAACACTAAACACATGCTGAACACCACATGGATGCTTATATGTATGCATACATTAGAATACAGCATGTACTGTTTAACATAAGTGTTTGTAAACACATAACAATGAGACTATTGCTACACCACCTTTAGTTTTTGCACGTACCTCACAAGGCTCAAGTAACGCTAAACATTCTACCTGCGAAAAATCCATAAGTTGTTGTTTTTGCGAGAATGTTAGCATTTATATCGTCCTAATTAGCATGGTTATAGACTGTTACTCTTGTTGTTGTGACAGCCAACAAAAAACATCTTTTCTTTAGCATCAAGATGATGTTGCACACAAAGGAATAATTCACACATCATGGGGCACAGCAGACATCTCATTGGTGTCGTAATAATAATGCTAATTTGACAGAGAGCTTTACAATAGTCATATACTGCCCCTTCCTTAATAACTTGGGGGAGGACCTTTTCTATGACTACTGCCATGGTAGTCAGAACCTGGCAGCGTAGCTCACTTTACTTTTTCTGGCGGCTGATGATGGAGAGATTGTTGCCAGCAGAAACCTGTGGCTCAGAAGCAAGAGATGACCTGTGGTTCTACTCACATTAGCATTACAGCTAATGAGTGTGTGGTGTGTGTAAGTGTGTCAATAGTCAGAATACACGAAGGAAAGACAGAATAAAAGTAAATATATAATATTTTTTAGTATAGGAGGATGGATAGAGGGGGACGTGAGATGAAAAGAAAGAAATCCATGTTGCATGAAAGCATGCAAAAACAGAGTCATGTATTTTTTTCATCTGCATTCGCACAATTACCTCCGAGCATATCAGTCAGTGCCTGTGCAGCTCAACGTCCTCTCAGCTTTCTCATAGATATCAACAGAATTGAATTGTTTCACAACAAGCACGGATATTCGTCCGAAAAATGTGCACACAATTTTATAAAAACTGATTTTGTGTGTTCTTATGAATGCTGGCGCACCCCTGCAGAACATTCGTGCAGACCTCGATTTCAGCAGATTGCTGCCTTTGGGAAATATATATTTGACAATAAAAAATATTGCGTCATTCTGCATAATTATTAGCCATGCACTTCTGTTCGTTTTAGGGACAGTGTGTTTTTTAGCAGCAATTGCCGTTTGTTTTTGGGGTAAAGGTTTGCCGTTCCAATGGGACATTTTTCGGACTGTTGGGGTTTCGGAATAATGCGCCATCGGAAACAATGAGCATTCTCTTTCTCAACACACAATAATGTACGACAAACACCGCAACGACTACCTCAACAACCAGATAAAGGACAATATATGGCTTGAGATCCCCCGGCTGCTGGGATACGATGAAGATGGTAATGTGGCTGACCAACATATAACTTTGCTAAAGTTATATGTTGGTCTCGGAAAGGGTTTAGCCACAACAAATAGCATTAGTATTACATTTGGTATTCCCGCACAACGTTTTCACATCGCACTGGTGAGAAACGGCTTCAAACTGAAGGGACAGTTCAGACCTGTCCACTCTGCTCAGAGGGCTGAAGTTCACTACAGCCACTGCAGCAAGGTCACTGGAACACACAGCATCCACTAAAGATGAGCATAGACAGGTAGAAACACACACTCACACACTTCCTGCCAGTTCAGACGGGTCACTGTGCCTCACCAGGGAAATAGTTCAGTGGCTGACCTTTCCTGTGATGCCACACAAACATTTACAGAGGAAACACAGCTGTAATAGAGAAGAGACAACTCTCTCATCTACAGTAACAACCAGGAGGAGATAATAGAGGACAAGGTGGGAGGCAAAGTGAAGGGAGCTTTTTTAAACTACACCGATATCATTACTAATATAAGCTAGATGAGGGCTGATGGGGGACACATAGATAATAAAGGGATCCTTTTTTTCAGGTGCTTTAGTTCTGTAACACAGTCCTGTGTAAAAGCTTCATCAGTGGGAAAGCACAGCACTGTATCTACCGGTTCAGTTTCACTACGGGAGACAGATGTGAGGAGTGCATGAAGTAATTCTTTGCTTCATACTATCCAAGCAGCGTTAACTATGAATAAAGAGAAACATGCGGAAATACAACCACACAGAAATATTATATGCACAAGGCAGGCAGGCAGCTCAACCCAACACTGGGTGCAAATGCGAACACACATGAATACACACAAATCCAGACCGGCTCCTGAGCTAGGCAGTAGATCCCAGCAGACAGGCGAGCTCAGGAGAGAAGCCTGGAGAGTAAGTGCACATTAATCTCCACATCGCTGAGGGTTGAGGACAGTTCAACTTTCTTGTGGAACCTCCTTAGAACTGCTGCTTAATGTAATGTTGATCAAGGAAAGCTTCCTCTGGTGAGGGCTAGATTCTACTTAATACATAATTCAACATGTGGATGACTCAATTAGCAGAATGCCTCCGCAAGATTTACTTTTCACAGTCTGCAGCGAGCTATGCACTCTGTAAATTTCCTCTAAAAGCAGAGTGTGCTGAGGCTAACTGTGTACGCTACAGCTGTAGTCAGTTTTGGACGTATGACCTCTCTACTCACATTTGGGTAAACACAAGTGAAAGTGTAAAGCGCGTTTGAATGTTTTGCTCACTGAGAGCAGGATTATGCTTTCAAAAGCCTGAGTGTGAAAGACAACGAAAGGCAGCCGCGTGTTGAGCGGGCTTTCACAACTGAGCGGTTTGGTGCACTTCCAACCAAATCTAATGCTTCTTGCCTGTTTGGTTCGGCTGGTGTGAGCCCTGCCATTCAAACTCAAACACACAAGTTTGCAGTGTGAACACAAAAGAGGACCAACTGAAACATGTGTGGTCGTGGATTTGTGAGTTCAAAATATAAACTAAACAAATGTATGTGTTTCTTCTGTTGATCATGGAAAGGGTTAAGGAATTCATCTCAAACCTATTTATCCAAGATCAAGTGGAAATGGGTTTAAAAATGAAAGGTGTTGTACTCTGCAAGTTTTGGCAGTTCCTCATTAAAAATAGTAAAAATAATTGTTTTATACTATTATTATTACATTGGAGGTACAAAATATCTCATTTCTATGCTCCGTTTTTTCCTGTTCATCATTATTTCTGACCAGTCACAGAGACAACTAACTCTTTTAACAACCAACTATATTACCTTGTGAACTGTTTTGACCACCACAGAGGATACATTGAGCCAGAAGGTGCAGTGACGTGCAGCACGACTTGATGTGTGTCATTTCAATAAACTGTTTTGGTGGGTCCACATAAACGCTGCAGGAGGCCAGGTCACCAACACCATCCAGTAAATGATTAATGTGTCAGTGCTGCTGAATTCATGTCTATAACTCTGGGTTTGCTCATAATAAATCAGTATGAAGAGGAAACTGTCAGCTGCATTTACTGGTGTAACACTAACTGTGACTTGTGAGAGGTTTATTCAAATATATGCAGGTGAAGGTGGATTCTGAACCCTTTTCAAAGCCTGCCAGGCACCTTAGGCGGTGCCGTAGTTTCCATCACTTCTTCCCATAGAAACTTGAGAAATATAAATGTTGCAAAGCTTGAAGCTCTGCACATTTTTAAACCTCTGGCCCGTTGCAGCAGAAAGACGGTATTCCTGTGGGATTTGTGGTTTCATAAAGTACCATAAATTAGAAATTGCAGACCCCCTGATCTCCTGAAAGAAGCTTCATATGAACAAGTTATCGCTAATTCACAAGTTGTCGAAACAAAACCTTGTGTCGTACCTAATGTAACATTAGTAGCCTTCTCCTCAGTGCCTGGATGTGACACATATAATCCATCCTCCAAAACTACTGGTGAAATATTGAGGTTTCTTGTTATTCCTTTCTTGCTCATTGAAACAGCTCGGCTAATCCACTCGTTGTTTCAGCTTAAAAGTCCACTTGCTGTCACAGTGACGGATGACAAACACGACATTTAAAAATCAGCTTTGCAGTTTTGTTGCATCTAGCATAATAAAGATAACTTTGACTGTTCGCCCTTTTGAACTAATAACGACTGCTTGCCGTGGCTGCTAGCGTTAGCATTGTTTCACTATCATCTGTGCTTTATGACCTCTTGTGTTTTTGTTCACCTTATTTCCCGGCCCGCACTTTCTCATCCTAATGTTACAATGTTGCAAGTTACGCACACACGACCCGGACCCGATTGATTGTATAAACCGTGGATCTAAACGCATACGAGTCCCTGGTCTGATGCTTGTTCCCGTGAAGACCTCCACCGTGAGGAGATGTTCGCTGAGTTTGATAAACGGTGGATTGGAGTAGAATCGCTAACTGCACCATTAAAGACAAACAGCACGTCTGAATGTAAACACAATTACATGAAAGCCCTCACACACAACACAACATCTGTGAAAGAGAAAATATGTCAGAGCCATTTAGTTTTATCTGTAGAAATGTTGACTCTGCTCTGGAAGGGACAAACACTGTTGCAGCATTTTTTGTTTCTTGTTTAGACCCGGGGAGTCCCTTCAACATTTCATGCTCAATAGTGCTGTGATTTTTCATTTATGCTACACTATTCTAAATTAACTGCACACAAATATGATTTGTGACTGCATTTGCAGCGTCACTCGCTGAGCTTTGCAGCTGAGCCTTTTGCTGGCTGGCAGGAGGAAAATGCAATTGGATACACTGTTGATAAAATAGCTTTATTCTGGATTTCCTTTCGCACCTCTCTTCATGACTGTAAATGTGAACGAGCTAAAGCCTTCTGTCTGCAGCACTTAAAGATTCATTCAGCGAGCAGTGTTTTTGACCAATAAGGCAATTATCTTTGGTGCGCAGCTCTAAATAATGTGATATATAACTTCTTTTAAGTTTGCATTTACACAGGTTTTGTGTCACTTACAGCACTTACAAACATACAGCACGCTCACCACAGAGAATGCTGATCTAACATAGTCTGCAGTGGATTATGCTGAATGCTTTGAATGTTTTTCTATTGTTTATTCCCATAATAGCCGGTCAATACTGTATGGGTAAGGTCTGGTTAGAGTCCGGCATCAAACACTAAGTTAAAATAAGGTAATCTCCCCATAATTGTTCAATATCTAAGCAAGCTTTATCACTTCTAATCAGAGACAAGGTTGGAAAGTGGGCGAATGCTTTGTCCATTGATCTGCAGTGAGGTGACAGTTAAGAGCTTCTTGCACTTGATTTAGACGTCATCTTTCAGGCTGGCAATGGGCCTAATCAGTCTTCAGAGAAACTGGCCTGAGCAGTACTTAACAGGCGTAATTGGTGATGTTATCTAGCGCTGTGCTGCGCTGGTGTCCGACTCCACTTCTCCCTCCTGGTCACACTGAGCGCCGTTTACCTCTGGAGGGATTGTGGCCTTTGCCTGGGTGGGTGGCAGTCTGTAGTCGTCATGTCACTGCGGAGGGGCTTAAGACTGCTGCATCAATACAGACATTAGAATGAAAAAAGGATTAGCACAGGCTCGGCTGGGTCTCAATGGACAGCGCAGTGAAAAGCCATCTAAGCTAAGAAGGCATTAGATCTAGAGTCAATGGAATCACTACCACTTGCTCTGGCGTGAGTGTGTTGGTCCACTATGAGACGGGGACTCATTGACGGGCCACTTGCAGGCTGATCTGTCTAAAACTAACTAAAAGCAATTGTATCAGGTTTCCTTTAAGAAGAAGAGGGTAAATATCTATTCAAGAGGACAATTTCTCTGATTTATGTTTTCATTTTATGCCAAAGTGATTTGGCTTCCTCTCCTAATATAAACTCAAAGTGGTGTGTGTCCTTAACAAATAAACATGAATTGCTTATACGCCAGCCAGTCATAATCTCAACACCCACACACACAACTGACAGGGAGCAGATGCCTGAAGAGACGAACAACATCATTTATATAGGATAATAAGGAAATGGCTTTTTCTTTCTCTCCCTCTGTGCTTTTACCGCCACATGCCATTTAGCAAATCATCTTCAAAGTCTAACCCCACCCCCCATCCCTTCAGTTCTGTTGCCTCAATACATTTTTCTTGACATGAAGAAGCACGTGAGAGAGAGAGAAGAAGAAGCTGATTCTTCACGGCGCCTCAGAAGTAGGGCAAGGATAGTCCCTGCAGGGGGGGGGGGGGGGGGGCACATGGTTAAATTGCCTGATTGGCTGGGTAGAAGGTGATGTCATGTTTTGATGGTTCTGAGGGCCCTGCAGTGGAAAGGCTTTTGACTCAAGGTTCAAATTGGGATGACGGAAACCTCCAAGTATTAGTAGAAGGCTGCAGATATCTGATACTCAACACCAACGATCACTCACATCAAAGAGGACTGTTTTTTGTCGACTGCAGCTGGCTTAAAACCCAAACCTCACTTCAATTCCTTCTAATTATATTGAGTGATCCCTACTGTGCTTAAATGTCTAAAGCCTCTGGATGATAAGGGAGATCAGAACGGATGAAACCCCATAAAATGCAAAAAAAAGGATGAATCCGAGTTCTCCACAGACTGCACATTTGTCAGTGCCACTATTTTAATTAAAACACCCTCTTGCAGTTTGCAGAAGACAATGTAGGTAAAACCAGCAGGAACTATGGGTCATGTGTTTCTTTGAGACTGACAGCCGACTTAAAACTCACCAGACGCGCAGTCCTCCTCGTCCGCCCCGTTCTCGCAATCCTTCTCCCCATCACATCTCCATGACAACGAGACACACTTGTTGGTGGATCCCCCACAGTCAAATTTCTCTGGAGGGCACGTCTGTTTGCCTGTGGGCAGAGATGAAAGAGATAGGGAGATTACTGCAGTGCAAAAAACAAACTACTACAAGACACCGCTGGACTCTTTCTATCTCTTTCTACTTTCTATCGCTCCCACGACGCAGTTAAAACTCATCCAAAACTCCACAACAGTGGCCAATTGATTTTACTGTCTGGTCCGCCTCTAAAAGAGACTTGCAAAAGATCATGAAACACAGCAAATGCGCAGTTGGCAGCAAAGCAAAAGAACCACCCAACCTCCCTCCTCATTTTCCTGCCAATCTGCCCCAGTTGGCACAGGGTGGGTTTGATCCAGATTACAGTGCGTTTCATAAGAAGCTTGTTGTTAATTATATATCTTTGCTTACAGTGCAGCCTTGAGCCTCTCACTATGAAAGCCAGGGGTCAGCCTGCATGGCAAATCATTTAACTCTTTGAGGATTTATTTTTCATTTTATATTGAAGAACAATGGTTCCCAACCTTTTTTTCCGCAGCCCTGTCACAGGCCTGTCGGATGAACTCAAGTCTTCATCAGCACTTTCAATTTGAATTTTTAAAAGGATTTTAAACTGGATGCTATTAAACATCATTATTAAAAGCTGATATTGTTAAAATAATGTCTTCATACAATTGAAACTACTAGGAGTGGCAGAAGCTGGACTTCTCACTATGTATCCATTACTTTTATCAAACCATTTCAACCATGTATGCATTGATTTGAACTAATATACCAACTATCCATTACTTTTAACCAACTATTTATTTTATCTGTTATAAACGTACAGTATGTAACCATTTATTTTACTATATCACTAAAGCTCATATTACTATAATTATATCAAATTATTTGAACTGTATGCATTTTAGCTTTAGCAATAGCTTTTTTGCCTTGCTTACTAGCTTCAATCTAAATCCTTCCGCGTAGTGTTGAGAGGGTACAGCTCACTCTATGAGGATACATTTGTTCATCAATTTGTAATTTCCATGTTTTAAATCAGTTGAGCTACTCTACAATCTTTCCACATACCCACTTTCAACTGCAATGCTTTGCAGCTGCTTATTAAGGTTACATCTGAGACCTTTCAATGGTCATGTTTTGTTTTACATGAGCTCACTGAAACAGAATTGCTACCACTGACAAACAATGCAATGAGGGGATCATTAGCGGCGCGATGACTGGGAACAAGCTCCATAATGAATATCATTTATGAGGTTAGAAAAATCTCTGATGCTGTTGCTACCAATGTTATGTGTAAACTGCATTGTGGGTAATTTGACCAGGCAGGGGGAAGGACTGCCAAAGCATCTCTCCAAACAAAGCACATCTGTTCATATGGAAATGCATTCTTTAGAACACTGCACTCAGGCTCGAATTAAATTCCTTTCTATCTAATGTAAAGTCAATGTGCAGTAGATTTTAATTATTCAATTAATTGTATATCTTACATGACAATTACGGAGTTTAAATTGCAGCGTGCATTTTAGCTTTCAGGTTCATTTGTATCCATTATAAATAATTACAGCGTAAATGTATATTCTGATATAAATAAAATCAATTATACAATAAGCATGAAGTGCAATGCAATTTTTCATGGTTAAGAATTTTTTCTGACAAGGGTTTGAATAATTGTATTTACTTTGTAAATGATTAGTATTTGCTGCCATGTGCCATCAGGTTTGTGGGAGCTAATACTAATGTCAATATTTCATTCATCAAAATTGAAGTAGCATCCCTCTGAAATAAACAGCGAAAAGCGTTTTAGAGTGCTGCATTGTTCTTCTTTCGCTTCGCTTATTTAAAAAGAAAACGAAATGGAATTGCTAGCGTGGGGCGTCGAGGTGGAGCCTGAAGAAGTGATTCCTGACTTCACTTGTAAGTTCATTCCACTGTGGGACCGGAATCGAAAAGAGCATTGACCGAGATACTCGACCACGGAGTCCTCAGAGTGACAGGGAGGCCGATCATCCATCAGCAGAGCAGCGTGGAGTGAAGGGTTTGACGGCGGCGTCGGGGTAGGAAGGAGCTGCTCCTTCCACTGCCCTGCAGGCCAGCGTTAGAGTCTGTGTTTGAGCATACTCCGATAAAGTACTTACCCACCGCCATTTTCCGATTGCTTTATTTTATATAAAGAAAACTAATTTAGTTTATTTACACCGGAGATTATCATCACCCCCACAAAACTCCAATATGTAAAGTATGTTATCAATAGACGGACGCCATGATTACAAACTGATATCACTCATGACGGACGAGAGTAAGAAGAGTTGACCGACAACACGATGGCGGAGGATTTGGAATCAAAGTCTTTTGGATTTAAACCCAATGCTAATAGGGAACGTGTTAAAGTTAATGATGCAATGTGTAAACTTTGAGTGTGAAGCTGTGCGGAGGTCAGAGCAGTCACAGCCGTGTGGAAACCCGCGGGCTCAGATTGAAAGCTCCACATGAGAGGCCGGCCGCACAGCCATCCAATGTTAGAGATCAAAGTAAGCGCTCCGAGCGTCACTGACAAATATCTTTTCCGATTAAATGTCCAGTGTGAAATCTGTAACATCGGTGTTGTCACAGCTTTATTAACAAGTGGAAAATGTCCTCACTGTGGCATCATTACTCTTGACCTGGATGAGAGCTGTAACAGGGAGCTACTGTAGTGGATGGAGAAGAGGAGTGCTGTGTACTTCTGTTCTGCATGTTCTTGCATATAAGTTGATACAGATAGATCTGCAATGAGCTAATACTGGCTGATGTATCGGCCTGGCAGACAGGTAAGGTAACCACACACACAGCTAACCCCCATTAGAAGCTGTTTCTCTGCAGCATGGAGGGGTGGCAGTACAGAGGTTGGGAGAGGAGGCTGGAGAGGCAGCTGGCGCCTGGGGAGACGGAGCAGTGAGAATGGCTGATGCAGCCAGGCCCTGACCCCACACACACACACACACACACACACACACACACACACACACACACACACAAACACACACACACAGACACAGACCCCTCCTGCAGAGTGTTAGGTCGTTGAACAAAAGCTTTTGCTGTAATTCACGTTTTGCCACTTGACATTGTTGTCAGTCAAACTAAAATGTTGTGTCGAACACGCCCTGAGTGAGTAATACTGCAGGATAGTGAGAAATAAGTGGAGTGATCAAGCAGTTCACCTCTTCCACCTGCCAGCTCTGGCAAGGCTTTCATTTCCCTCATGACTTATATATGAGAATGAGTTATAAAAGTGATATTTTATTTCTTCTGTTTCCGTTTCATGTATAAGGAAGTTTTTTCGGAATGTGTATTACCAAGGCAAGTTAAGATGTGCGACAGTCTTTGATGTTGCCTGTGCATGAAACAGAGATATTTATGCCCTGTGATGTTTTTTCATTCAATTCTTTCCAGACACAGCTGTCAAGTATCGAGTGAGCAAACAAGCCTAATGAAGGCTGAAGAAACTAAAGAGGGGAAGCAATGATTAGCTAAAATGAATGATTACAGCTGAGTAATGTCTTTAAAAGAAAGACAGGGAGGCGATACAGGAAATATCTGAGATGAAAGAGGTGAGGAGGTGGAATCTGTGAGAGAGGGAATAACATGCTGTCTGAATGAACTCAATGCAGGTCCAGAGAGGAGCTGACAGAAAACAAGAATCAGACTGAGGGAAAGAACCAAAGGGTGACCGAGAGAGCCGAGCAGAGAAACTAGAAATGCAGAGGACAGCTTTGGAGACACGCCAAGAGCAAGAAACTGCATAAAGGGGAACAGCATGAAGAGACAAACTGCCACGTGACCTTTCAGGTTGTTATCCTAAAGCAAAATCAAAGCCATCCACACCAAGTGGAAAGGAGATGAAGGAGGCGAGGCGGGCAGAGACTTGAGCAGAATGTGAATCCACCGAGTGGAGGGCGAGCTGTCATGTCCTTTAACGGACGACTCTTTAATGAACCGTAAGCCCCGTTCCTCTTAAATCCAAACAAAGAAACCAAACTTCACTATCGAAGAAGTAGGACTGAACTGAATGCCAATTATTCTACAATCAAACATTTGAAACTTCATACAAAAACCTCTACAGAATCCTTCAATGTGTGTTGCATATTTTATGATGTCATCTCCCGGAAAAAAGGGGAAAAGTGATTCATCAGATTTATAAAGTTACATAAATGTAATTTGTGTTGCTGCTCGACTGCGCTGTTAACACACAACCCTGACCCGCACGCGGGAGAGCCAACGCTTTGACCGCAGTGAAAATCTTTGAAAAGCTAAATGCCAACAAATATTGATTCAAGCACAATATCCTTTAAAACATGTTGCGAATTCTAGAATTCTTTTTTTTCTTTTGGACTTTACAACGCTCTGGAGTTATTGGACATGTTTGAATCACACGAGTTGGAAACAAACATACGCAGAATCTAATTCTACAAATAGTAGAATAATCTGGGTCTAAACAGAATGAATAGACAAGCAGGAAATGAACGTTACAAATGAAGCTCCGACGCTTGGAACTACTCGGCACAGTCCTACAAAGCAGAGACTGCGATACCTCAGATAGTTATAAAGACACAGGTAATGGGCTTTTGCTTGAGAAAGAGGCAACATAATGAAAGCCAATTACTCAGACAAACTGACTGCCAGGCTGTTGTTTACCACCCGAGTGAAAAACAAGGATTCATCTCCACTGTGGCGTTCTGGCAGGAGATCTGTTCAGAATGCATCATCCTTTTACAAGACCCAAGGCAGCGTTCGTCTCAACAGTGCAACGCTTTAATCACTTTACTTTTCATTTGATCATCACGATTGACCTTGTTATTGCCGACAGCCTTTTAACCTAAACTTGTCTTTCAGTAAACAAGAGCAGAAACTCTTTAACTCGTCAGTTGTCACCAGGTGATGTGACAACAGATATCATACAGTTACAGTTAGTAACATGTGACTGCTTAAAGTCACAGTGCAGAATCTGAAAGACTAGCATCCTGATGTCTCACAAACATATTTCGGAGTAATCCTGACCCTCTGTTCTAAGCGTCTTGGAGGTCAGCGTGACTATGTGGGCATCTGTCTGGGTCCGTGCACGGTGTAAGTCAGTGTTCGGGTCCTGATGGGGAACGAGATAACCCTCTGCCTCGTAGCTACAAAGGCACAAAGCGCTCCAATAACATGAGTCATACTCAGTTTCACCGCTTCATTAAACCGGGTTAGCGTGGCCATGTCCTCCTCTCTGAATTATAGATCTGGTACAGCGGAGAACACTTGCTGCTTGCAAACTACAAGATGGAAAATTGTTGTTTTCCGCAAAAGTGCATATGCAAGTTCTGAACTGTACAAGTACAAGCTGCTCATGAGCTCCCAGAGTGTGACTTCATCAGCTGAATAAAGTCAGACTAATAATGGCAGTTTTTTACATTTTTCATGCGTTTTGGTTTCTGTGAGATGAGTACACTGAAGTGGCTCACAGCGATGCAAGTGTAGAAATGTTAGTGGATTTTAACCCAGAACTTTCTTGCTGTTAATCAACCAAATTAAGCACAGAGCCATCCTTCCTTTTCATTAAGAGTTATCTAAGATTTAATTTATATAAGGGTAACAGTTCCAATCGGAGATGCATTCGACATCTGTCTATTAATCGATATGTCGGTTTATAGAAAATTTAATCTGTAACTATTTTGAAAATAGATTTATCGTTGAGTCATTTTTTAAGTGAAAATTTCAAACAAACTTTTGTTCCGGCTCCTCAAAAGTGAGGATTTAATGCTTTTGTGCATTTACCAACACAAAATAATTGGCAGATAAAGACAGTAATCAATAGATGAAGTCCTACTGTCATCTGCTATCGTCGTGTGACTGTTGTGTAAAGTACCTCAATACACATCTTCACCACTGCTAACCCAACTAATATGAAGGATCATTGACAACAATGTCAAATGTTTGCTCCCCAACAACAAGTAAAAAAGCAAAAGCATCATCATATGTCTTGATCATTTTGCTCAATTTAAATGTTCAACTAATGGACTGATAAAACTGTAGACCTGCAGATAATATAAGTTAAAGGAAGTCTGTGCCTGAGATTGTTTCAGGGAAACAAAACACATTTCAGTCTCTTAAAACCAACAGAAGACACACTTTCAATGGGAAGAGTATGCATAACAGCCACTAAGCCAATGTACTGTTAATCTCTGCAGTACGTTCGTTTGCTTATTATTATTAGCAGTGTCAACATAAACAGCAAAGAGTCTCATAACACCTGCTGTAACGATCACCATCACATGGAAAGAAATCCAAAGCATGAAACGCACAGAACTGCAGCATCCTGTATGTGCAATGCCAACATATTTGCCATGAAAATCGTTCCCTATTATAAAGTCAATAAAAAAAGCCTTTATTATTAACTCCCTCAGAAAAGCTCAGTGGGGTTTGAAGCTCAATAGCTACAAAGAGGTTTATAGGAGGACGTTTTCATCAAAACCCCTTTCAGAGAAATATCTATAATCCCCAACAAATTACACAACACTTTAAAAAAAGACCAAATGGAAAGACACAATATAGTGGGTTCCAAATATGCACCAGTTCAGAGTTGTGTCCTCACATAATGAAAGACTGTAAAGAAGATGAAACACTGTGAAGTTCCCTCACGCCTGTCAACTCCTAGAAATGAATTTAAAAGCAAGAGAGGACAAACTGACACGCAGAACTGAGGGACACAGTTAGTCAGAAAGGGTCAAGTCGCTCACCTCCCCTTCCTCTCTCTTGTTAAATCTTTTTTTAAAAAGTGACTCGGGCAACGAAGAACACACAGAAATGTCACTGCTTTGACCAGGGAGCAGAGAAGCTGCTGCACAGCTGGCTGCTATGGCCCACTTCCTCCATGATTACACATTAATCTTATACAAAAACTATGAGCTCTGGCACTTCCCGTGTTTCTCCAAAGAGCCATTCATTTTTCAGCGCCTGCGAGTAACTCACTCGGTGTGGCCCGAATTTGAATTCTTAATAAAAGCAGTGTAACGCTACTCCAGCGTGTAATTGAGAATCCAGTCAGTGAGCCAGAATGATTGTGGCACAGATGTCTGCGGCACCGAGTCCAAAAGGCCTTAGCCGAGTGCGTGTGCAAACGTGTGTGTACAGTATGTTTGTGCACATGTGGAACAGAAATAGAAAGAAAGTACAGGAGAGTTGGGGGCAAATTGAATGAAAAACAAGATGAGGGTTGTCTGCATGTGACAGCACAGCCTTGGCTTATCAGGCTTGAGCATCACTGGAGCATGATGCATTAAAGGTGTATGCTGCGCTATGAGTAATTAAGCCGTGTAAGTCAGCGCTCTCTGCCATTTACTTAATGGCAAATTTCATATCTCTTGCATGTTAAAGATTGGATGCAGTCTGTGTGAAATCCGGCCCTTCCCTCCACTGTTGAGACAGCAAAACAATCCTCACTCCATCAAAGTTTAATTGATAAATGTGAAGCTTGGTAGCTTTTGACTTGAAAGGGAAGTGTTGCATGGGATTGAGGTGGTAAATTGCAATGTGTAAAATATGGCTAGAATTAACATTTAAAACGTGCAAAAAATAAACTAAAATCCACAGAATGTGAAGAAGTTACAGTGCTGAGGTCAAAGACGTGTATTTATAGTGTTGACAGGCGATAGTGGGTGACAGATGCACAGGTCCCATTTTATTGCGGTAATCTTACCAAGTGGGGGGGGGGGGCACAGGCAGGTAATTTACCAGTGAAACAGGATTAATGAGATATACGATGGAGGATAAGAGAGACATTCATGAGTAAGTTGGTTGCTATTGCTCGAGATGTTACATGCAATGTCCACCCTTGAGTCTTTTTCCTTATCTTTTCTCTGCAGTGTGATTGTGACAGATGGATCATCTCAAACTGAAAGACAGATGTGATGAAGTGGATCTCACTAACAATCCCTCTCTTCAGGATACAGCCCCGAGCTGACACTTCTCGTCTGGAACACATAATGAGGAGGGCTGCACAGTGGTAAGGACTACTTGTAATATAATTTGACTTTTAGGAAGACTTAGATGTTTCCATTGTGCCTGCAGCACAGTACACAGATAACACATCACCCAACACCTAAAGAAAATACTTGGTTAAAACATAACCACAGCAAAATCAAACATCAATCCCGATTATTGTTTGCAGATTGAAGTAAAAACACAAACAATAACGTTCTTCCAGTGTTGGCGTTTGCAGAATTTTTACATTACAAAATCAAGTCAATACATAAGGGATTTCCATATAAATGGCTTTCTTCTCAGCCCAGATCTCCATCTCTCTATTCTGCAGCCAAGAGATGAATCCTTCCTTCATTTATCTTTAATTGGATTTCCAATATAAAGTTGTTATCCTTCAGAGTTCCCTTTATGTCTCCCTCCTCGCACTCAACTTTCTGGGGGTGACATCAGAAGCTTTGCTCAGCTGCTACATTATTCATCTAACCGACCCACACATCCGCAGCCAATGACATGGAGCAAAGCTAGAAGGAGTATCCTCTGAAATATTTCTTCGGCTTTTTCTTGATTAATTTCCAGCTTGAACTCTCTCCGACAATGACGTTTAAAAAGAGTTTAAAGATCAAAGCATGATAATGGTGGGTAGAACCAGAGACAGATTAGAAATGAGACGGCACGCTGAATCAATTACCTGTATCCGCGTCACGTGGGTTTCACCACTGCCACGCCTCCTCAGGAGACTAGCGGCAGGTTTATTAACTCCAATGTGAAGAAGTCAGCTCATAGTCAGCAAAGTAAATAACAAGCCACATTCCACATATGATCTTTTTCAGACAAATCAAGTGAAAATGAACTTTGTTCAAGACCAATTTGTCCGTTTCGTCCATCTCAGCAACACGCTCTCGCAAACTGCTTCTTGTAATACTAAATATGTTTGTTAGTTGTGTAAATATCTAATGTTAGCTAAATAAAATATAAATACATAAAGTGCCCACTAAGGAGTCAGGAAGTGTATACCATTTCATACCATTGGTGTCACAGTCTGCTCCAGTACTTCCTACCTCAGCCCGGTACTTTTCCACACCCCGCCTCCTTCTCACCTCACCAGCCAGCCACGCCCACCTCATCACCTCACCTTGGGCTCAGGCTGCTGCCAATTAATCAAGCCCTTATTTAAACCTCTCCCAGTCACTCACTCAGTGCCAGATTGTTCTCTACTCATGTCAGACTTTCCAGCGATTACCCCCGGACTGAATTCCTGTTACAGACCCTGGCTGTCTCTGAACTACCCGCCTCGTCAAATCCCCGGAATACCTACCAGCCTTCTGTCACCGACCTCGAGCTCGGTTTCCTCATCTCTGAACCTGAGTTACTTATGTCTGAGTAAGACCCTCTGTTGTGTGAAATTATCATTTTGCATTAGGTCTCTGCATGTGTCCTGGGATTTCCTGTACCTGCCTGTTCCGGTAAATAAACCTGTGTATCTACAATTCCTGGTTTCCTGTGAGTTGCATTTGGGTCCTTACACTCCCCGTGACAATTGGCGCCGCTTGTAACGCTTCATCTTTAGTTATAGAGAGTCTTTGGTAGAACCAAAATATCGGTTCAATCAGGTTACATAACAGTCGACAGTGAACAGAGAACCTACAAACAACCAATGCTGACTCAAATGTTGCTTAACTGCGATTGGTGCAATATATGCCAAAGACTGTTTGTTCATGCAGGAGCCCCTTACTCCTAGTAAGAAGCGGATAAAAAAAAAGATGTCAGGGTCAGCTCTGTTTCAGCTTCTCTACCACTAGTTCCTGGTAAATTCTAGAATCAACATTAAGATTTTACTGGCTGCTCCTAATTCCCAGCTCAACACTAAAAGGTGAGCAGGCTTTTGCAGCGAGCGCACTTCAGCTCTGAGCTCCCTGCCTGAAGATCTGAGGCTTTTAAAATCTTTTTCTTAAGCTCTTAAGCACACTATTTTATTTCCAACATTTGTATTCATAAATCAGACAGGACATCTATTTGATTTATCATTGTTTTCATCTTGTAGTATTGTTGGATATTTTGTCATATCTTTTACTGCAGTACTGACGTGTAAAAGCACCTGTTTTGAAAAGTGCTTGTATTTTAATTGTTTTATATATTTATAATTATTGTAAAATGTTGTTTTACAACTGTTGGTACAATAAAGTTGGTTTCAGATTTCTTTTGAGGGGGTGAGAAATTTAAAGATTAGATTTTTGACTTTACAAACAATGTAATGTGATTTTTCTGAAAGATAAACTAAGGTCTGAGTCAAAATCGAAATATTTGCTGCTGCCACACTCAGCTGGTTTGGCTGAAGGCAAAGTCACAATTCAACACTAGTTTAATTGGGCAGTTAGCGGTGTGCTTCCTGTGCTGCCTATTTCTATGTTTATAGAGTTGGGACATGTTTTTTGGCTCAGAGTTAGCGCTCCTTAGTTTGTTTACTTTGTGAGGATCTTTGTAAACGTAGCAAGGAGATCAACACATGGAGCAGAGACTCCATGTAAACTGTGTCTGTGATGCTTGAGCCTTGGAGACTATTTGTCTGAGTTATTCATGTGCAATTTGGATGTGTTATGTGCAGAACTTTTGGTCTGAAGCTAGTTTAATGTGTGCTAATTTAGCTAATGGCGATATGTGCTATTTCTAGCTAATAGTGATGCTAATGATAGCTAATTATTTTAATAGTATGTGTCGTTTGTACAATAGGAGGCAGTGGGCTGTATAATGTTTTATTGTAAATGTATTAGGATAACATTTGCCCGATGAAGACCTGGTAGGTTAGAAAAACATTTCTGGAGCTATATCACTGCTTTTCCCCAAGTCATCAATATTTATCAATGCAGTGCTTTCAGCTCCATCTGATATCTGTAACCCCAAGAGAGAAGCAAGCAGCCATGGGAGAAAGTGGAATTAGCATTTAAGAAAGAAAGAAAACAATTAAAAACTGGTTCAAGCCTCCCACACTTGAGAGCCCCTGCTTGGTTGTGGAGACGTCAACTCACCTAACCCCCCATCAGGGCCTGTGTGGGTGCGCTAGACTGGCACAGGCTATAAGTGAGCCAGCCAGAGATCCTCGGCTCTAACAGCTTGGCAGAGAGGTAATCGAGGTCTTTCTATGCACTCTCCATCAGACAGCTTTGAGCATTGAAGTGTGTGGGCAAGTGGAGGCAGGCGAGGCGGCTGAACGGCCGCCAGAGCCGAGATAACAAGGTAAATCAGCAACCTGAATACAGCTTCTGGGAGAGTCAAATTAAATGTCGGAAAAACGACTGAAGGTGTGACAACGTATCCAGATGCAACACGCAACATGCCTATAATGTATTTAGCCAGCAACAGCTGCGTTTTTTTTTGCTTTCTTAGTGTAAAAAAATGTGATCAACTGTAACAGTACATCCCACTGTGCCTCTAAGACGCTCCAGATGAGATAAAACGCAACACAATTCAGAGAAAAGGGAAATTCAAGTTTCGTACAACCTGGTTTTCATTTTTGTAGTTTTGTCCCTAAGTTCTAACAGTAACATCAAGTGCTGAGATCTGGTAAAGTAGTGACAGAACTAAAAGAAGTCCAATGGGCACCGACAGGCTGACAAACACATGTTTCAGTCAAGCGTATTGGAAAGAAAAAGGGAATGAGGGTATACATATTATCCAAACAGCCAGTGTAAACATCTACCACAGTTTATGGAATAACTCAGAGATTGATCTCACAACCAAGGTCATGCTCCAGGCGGCGACCTCGGGTCTGAAGTCAAGCCAATATGGTTTTAATGGCCTAAAACCTGCATTCTTCTTAATGGCCAGCAGGGACTTCACTGGTCGCAAAAAGAAGTCAGAATGTATTGACCCTGTTATCAAAAATGCTTGTGTTTAGCACACATATCAGAGAAGGTTGAATCAAGTGTTGTCTATGTATAGCTATGTGTCCACCTAATCAGAAATTGTGGAAATGGGAGGAGATCTGTGATTTCTCTCGTAACTCTCTCTCTAACTCTAGCCACAGCTAACGCCCACATTTCGGGCCATCCACCGCAGGATATCTCATCAGATCGTCTGCAAATCTGGTCCCGTTGGTTAATGTTAACGTTCTCCAGTAACACTCGTAGTTACACTTCATGCCCCTCCAGCTCGGGACCCTCTGGTTTAAATAAAGTAGCTAAACCGCTGAATTGTTTACAACCTGGCCAAATGTCTGACCGCTTGTGTTTAGTGACCGGACAGATATTGCTGTAGTAGTTACTTTGGAGAGTATTTTATTTACAACAAAATCATTGACACACAGACGAAAATGAGACCCAACTTGAAATAAGACTGGAAGTGTCCTTGATGTGAGCAGCTAAAGGTTTTCACTTACTGCAGGTCTCCTCCGCCTCATCAGAGCCATCGGGACACTCTGGTTCCCCGTCGCATCGCCAGCGTCCCGGGACACACTGGCCATTTAAGCAGGCGAACTCTGCGGGGGCACATGTCTTCCTGGCTGCTCAGAGAGCGAGAGAAAAACATAGACAGAGAATAGAAAGTGTGAAGACAACAGGACAGAGTGAGAGCTTAATCTCTGTCATGAAACTGGTCACATCATCTGAATCCCGGTAATCATCTCTCACTGTACACCTATGCAGCTCTCTCTTTCTCATGATATCTCTCATTAATTATCTCCACTTCCCCTATTTCCGTGACTCTTATTCATTCTGCTGTCTCCCCCTCCCTTCCCTTCATCTGCTGGTCTCCAAAAGTCTAATCTCTCCTTCAGGTTTTCCATCGCCGAGCACTGAAATGGATGCTGATTTCTGAACACCGTAAGCTCAAAAAGGTTAAACCTTTTAACTCCCAAACCCGTTTACCACAGAAAAATACAAGCCAGCAAGGCCACGGGGCTGATAAACATGTCAAGCGTGCCGAGAATTGAATATCAAAAAAATGTCAGGAAAAGGCCCGTTTGAGCACAAGGAAGAAAACTGAGAGTGATCAAAACTTTCACGTAACAGCCCACAGCTTATCACGGTTGCTACCCTAATCTTTCTAACACACTGCGATCCGTGAGAAACACGTATTTCACACATAAAAACTCTCCACCTGTACCGCCAAAGCTGCAATCTCGGCCAGTGAGCCAGAAGCAGATAGAGGTCAGAGCCATTCCATTTCCTCGGCCTGTTACTCCAAGAGGACCTGCAGTACGGTCTAATAAATCACTGGCTAAAGGCCCTCAGCTGAGCTCCGGGGTTGTCACACAGACACAACTGTTCCTAAACTGGCCCTATCTTAGCTCCAATGCTGCAAATTAGATATAGAGTTCAGAGATGTGCAGCTTAAGCTTAGCGGTGGGGTTGTAAGTAAAGTGAGCAGGCAGAGATTTTCTCAAGAGTCTGTCTTTGCTGTGCTCACACTAATCTAACTCTGCTCTCACTTCCTAAACTCCTGGTCCTTCTTCACCTTGGTATCAAAGAGCAAAACAAGTGTAAGATGTCCCATAATGTTTGTACACCCTCTATCTGCCCCGTCTCAAGGTCCCATTCACTAAACACACGGTGCTAATGACATTACAGCGCAATCTCCCTCATAACATTTTGCAGCCGAGTGCTATTTGCCCTTTTCTTTTCTTCGACTGATGCAGTTATTCATGTGACAAAGTATAAATGCACTTGAGGCCAATGAGTCAGTTGAGAGGGGTGAGAGTTGGCCTGAGCCAGGAGGTCTCGACAGGAGGGGCTCGCCAGAGTGCCACTGTCATCCAAACATCCTGAAGGAAGAGATTAAAGGGAAAAATGTAAGCCCAGGATTTGTGAAAGGAGGGAAGTAAGAATTTGCTTATTCATTTAGGCTACATTAATCTAATTTTTCATTATTTTTCTTTCTTTTCATGTACTTTCAGAAGATGACTTGTAGGGGAGCTTCATTCATTAGTTTTTCATAACACAACAACAGTGGAGCGCCGCAGTGAGTCCATGAACGAGTCAAGTGTCTGTGGTTAACTCTTATGTATGTAGGACAGTCAAGAGTCTCTTATCTAAACTGCAAGTCAGTTGAACAAGTGAAGTGGAGACAGCGTTGTCGGTACCAGATACAAACAGGCTCGCTCGTGAACGACACACTACCATACTGAGGGATTCTGTGTTTTGTCTGAGCTAGACCAGAGAATATTCGGTTAAGAAGCCTTTCAAATGCTACATTGCTTAACAGCAACCGATCATATGGTAATTTAGGCGGCAATTTGGCCTTGTGTGCTCTGATTATTTTCGGCATGCAGTTAACACACCAGTCATAATTTTGTTTTAATGAAAACAACTCCTGACATTTGCTTCTGGTGTTCTACTCCACACTTTGGGAAGGGATTAATCTTTTTGATTGAGAGCTGTGCGGTGGATCTAATTCATGCCGATGTAAAGTGTTACATTTAAGAATGGAATCTGGTGTGGTGTAACTGTCAGCGCCAAAGCAGCCAACCCAGGGACAACACTGGACTCCTTTTCTGTGTCATCCTTCAGGACCGTTTTCTTTGGCCGTCTTTCAACGTGCATAAATTCCCACTGAAATTTAATTCTCAGATTTACAGTATAGGTCACTTGAGCGTTATCTATGATGTGAATGTAAGTCTTTTAACTGCAATCCAGCAGCTACGGTATGGAATGGCCTGCTGCGGAGAAGCACTCAGATTAGAAACTGCTTTTCTCCAATTCTAAATCTTCTTTAATTGCCCCATTCTCAATTATCTCCCGTGTCAGAGTGCCAAAGTCAAAGCGATAACGGCTCATCTTGGCTTGTTGACGCGATGAAAAGAAATGATGAAATGTCTAATAGTGTCGCTCTAATAGGATGTGTTTCAGCAGTAAATGTGTTTTCAGCCTAAAACCACAATCAGCGACCCTTGTTTCATTTCACTTCAAAAATGTAAATAAATCAAATCAAATCAATTCCTCCTCCTCCCCTTGTTCCTTCAGGTCCTTTGCTAAACCTAAAACCCAAATTTGTCACCACAAAAAAACCCAACAGATTTTTGATTGTTGTTTTTCTTAGGTCACATACTGCAGAGCGCGTAGGTTTGGAGTGCAGCTAAAGTGCCACTTGTTTCCTCATTAGAGAGCAGGAATGCAGGTCTTTGTTAAAAAGGTGGAGACAATGGGGCAAATGAGGATTGAGACATCCTTTTAACCAACACCTCCCTCAAGTGTATAAGTTCATTAGTGCTGTGCTCACATAAAAAAAAAAAAAAAAACACACATATTCGCACAAGGCATGCATATTTTCTAACCCTATTTATCACTCATGTAAGTGGGTGTGGCGCTGTGAGAGAGACGCACGGGAGACCCTGAGGCGTGTTCAGGTTCAAACGAAAACAGAATAATTAGATTCACAAATCCTGGAAGATACAACATGTTAGAATTCTTACTAAATTAATTAATTAATTTGACTCCCATGAGATGAACAATGAGAGAGATGAGGGCAGAATTGAGAAGGCGACTTTATTCGATCTTATGACAAAGACCTTGAAAATCTCCCGTTCCTCCGGTGCGTGGCATCTGCAGGTCAGATGTGCCCACGTTGTGCAGTTTCTCTCCGGGAATCTAAACTTCTTACCCGATCCAGCCGAGCCTGCTACTCATTTCAGTCGAGGTCTACAGGGGCCATGGTTCACTTGGCAATAATTACCTAGGCCAGCTCATGCCATCTGCTAGGAATTACTTTCTGTTTTAATTAGGAGAGGTTTTAAAATGTTAGGCTCGTGGGGGGCTGAAGGGGAAAGGGACAGGAGAAGAAAGCAAGCCTTTAGATGGAAATCTGAGAAAAAAGGGGAAGTGAGTAATAGCAGCAGGGATGGGGAGTGACATACACAGTAATAATGCTTTATGGAATCTTAATGGGAAATGTTATACTTAATAAAAACAGGCAATATTACTGTAGGTGGCAGGGATGGCACTTACTCAACGTTAATCTCTTTGACATGCACTGCACATGTAATCCCACACACACACACACACACACACACACACACACACACACACACACACACACACACACACACACACACACACACACACAGAGTCTCCCTGGCTCGACTATTAGTGGTAGACTTTTACACAGAGACACAGCCCCGGTGCCTCTAAGAAACAACAAAAACAACAGCGATCCAGTGTTGTGACTCACATATCGTGAGCATTACAAATGGGATGTGACACAGACAGAGTGAGGGCCCTGCACTAGGGAATTCACCCAGCCATGTTATGTCTCCTGGAGGAGGTACAGTGGGAAGGAGCTCCACGCTCCGACAACCCCACCTGGAGCCTTCTCCTCTGGGGCCAATGTTGGCAACATTTCACCGCTTCTATTCTTTTCATCTTTCTTAAACGCAATTCATGTGAATGTGCGTGGTAGACCAATAGGCAGTATGGGTTTGCAGTTACATTGGGTTGATTTTGAGCTTCATACGATCGGATATGGAGATGTCAGTTTAGCTCCACACTGATGTGACCGATGTATGATTCCACTCAGCGTGTCAGGAGTAAAGACTGCAATGAAATCTGTGTTATTTTGCATTTAGGAGATGCCAACCTAGTTTAACCAAGCTGCGGTATGACTAGGGATGGAAATGTCTGTGTGTAGGTTTTTCGGTCGGTCAGTCCATCATATTTGCCCGGAGGTAGGCCTATTGTTCCCAATTTTGTTTTAAAATGTTTATTTAAATGATAAACATAGCATTAATTAACACAGTAATGTGGGACTCTGCGAGTTAACAAATTCATTAATCAATAGTCACATAGGTTTTTATTATTTCTGCTTTGTTTCTGAGAGCTCATGTTTGTCCGTTAGTGTGACATGGTTTCATGTTAGCATAGCTATGTTAGCATTAGCATTTAGCTAAAAGCACCGCTGTGCCTAAGTACAGCCTCACAAAGCCACTAGCATGGCTGTAGACTCTCAGTGTAGTTGACTGTGGTTCAGTTCATCTTCAGTAGACAAGAATATAATTTAATGTGAAACGTAAATTTATTTAATTTTCTAGCTTTGTTTGCTGTGAAAAGTGGTAAACGGTAATAAATATTAGTACAAAATATAGTCGGAAGCTATATTTGAATGCGTCCTGTCAAGAACTGACCTCAGTCAATCATTCAGTAATGTTTAAGAGCAGAGCAGCAGGCAGCCTTCAGTCATCTGACAGACACACACACACACACACACACACACACACACACACACACACACACACACACACTCTCACACACACACACACTCACTTCCCAACCCTTTAAAAAAAACTATTTTTTCACCATGAAGGATATTAATGACAGCTCTTTCCTTTTGGAGGCCATGAGAAGCTTAATAGGTAATGCAGTGATAAGCACATTCTCCTGGGCATTAGAAGACAAATGGCCTCATTAGCTCGGAGTGAAGTAGGGGAGCATTGTAGAAGCAGGAAACATAATGTATCCTGTTGGCTTAAACCGCCATGCAAATTACTAAACCTTCCAAAATTAATGGGATATCATGGTAGCATACAAAATACAGCATGGCATCAACAAGAATTGGGACAAGCTGTTCTTTAAATTGCTTCTGAGAATGATTACAGAATCTACTTCGGCTAATTTGACTGTTGAGATTTTCTAGAAGTGCCAGATGCAAACAAAAACAAATTCTAACTAATTTATATTTTAATATATCTCTGTTACAGTAGAAGCTCCACAGAGGTGAATTCCAGTTGTGTTATAGTAAGTTAGTAATTTCTCCTGATTCAATCCCCTTATCAAATGTATTCTTGTTTTCACTTTTTTATTTTTCAAAGGTGATTTAGGGCTATATAAATAAAATGTACTTAAGCTTTTTCTCATTGGCCGGAGGATGATTGAAACGGGTAATAACACTGAATAAAGCATATTCACTTTAAACACCAGTGTTTCTTCAGTGGACACAGGACTGAGAGGCTACGAGCTAACAGCTAATGTTTGCTCAGCTCGTCTCTCTGATAACTTGAGATACAGACGATTAAATCAGCAACTCTGGTATAAGCTGTAAAAGCATTGAGGGCTAATAACAATCATGATAAAGATGAACTTACGTAACCCACAAAGCCTGCTATCAGGTGTTACCTCAATACATTCAGGATGCCAGAGGTAAGTTGTGCTGTTCACTGCCCAGCATTTCTTCTGACCTTGTATACTGACCAAAGGCACTAACTGGGCTAATTATAGCTCCCAGCCTGCTAATAAACATTTTCTCTCCCTGTCAGGTCACATTGGCACAAACACCTCCTGACCAACGCTGGGGCAGCGCGAGCTACCAGAGCTCCTTTGGCCTGAGAGTGATTCCTTCTGAACGGTTTGGTTCAGCTTGGCTAAACCCCCAAGAGATTTACCTCGATGTCTGGAGTACGACAGAGCAATATCAGACAGCAGTACAGGTGGTTGTACACCAGCGTCTGTGAGGAAAGCAAACAAGCCACAGCTGAGCCACATCAACATGCAGGACGAGTCTGGAGCTATCAAACTGTTTTTAAGCTTCAATGCAGTTATTTTATTCATGCTCATGTGACGGTCCACCTCCTTTTGCTCTGCATGCTCATATAGAACATGCATGGGGGTGTACACACACACACACACACACACACACACACACACACACACACACACACATATAGCACACACACATAGCACAGAGCGGTTAAATAAAACAAAAAAATACTGCTGAGATAACACATACATCAGTGTTTAAAAATAAAGCTTGCCACTGCTATCAGCAAATACACACACATAGCCCTGCCCTTCACCGCATGATGTCTGCTCCATGTGTCCGACCTTCTGCTACTCTCCTTTCTTCCTGTGTTTGCTGGTTTAGGGAAGCAAAATATGGTTGATACAGCCATATGGTAACATTTTCATCCTACAGCCTGGCATCCTAAACTGGGACACAATGTTCTATTATACAAACTGGTCAGGGGGTAAAAAGGAAATATGAACGGCCAGTAAAACATCAGGATTCTGGACAAGTAGCAAACATGTTGAATATACCATCAAGTTACAGCAGACAGGAACTTCTACCAGTGTAGGTCCAGCAACAGTGTCACATGTAAGTGATGAAAACAGCAGAATACTGTGGCACTGTGGTTTCTTCACATGCAGCATGTTATATAGTTAAGTTGTAAGCCTTAAGCTTCTCATGAAAATGAATTATAGCCATTTGATGTATTTACATTCAATAATTGCTGCTCTATATACTAGTTATACGTTTATTTACTGTGAAGTCCTCACCATATCAGAGCTGTATTAAGATCCTTTTTAACTCTGGTTTGCCATCAAAAAGAAGGAATAAAATACAGAGGCCAGAGAAGCTCATCTATCCACTGTATTAAACACAGACCCTCTCTGTGGCTGCTGATAGACTGCTGAATGAGATGAGTGCAGTCACATAATTCACTTATCTACATTAGCTAACAATACTTGCATAATTGTACTGCTAATCATTGTGTACTATACAGCCAACCTAAAGAAATGCAATGTGACATGCATTAAGCTGCCGTAACTTGGATATTAGCATTTCTGTCATTCTGTAGAGCCAGTGCCGAGCCAGTTTTAAAAACGCCCCTACTGCTAGAGGAGGGGAATCGAGAACCTGTCCCTGGTTGTCTGATCCCTTGGACTCATGTGTCTCTGTGACAATTCTTTCCAACAGTGTATGCGTAATGACAGCATACGCACGCTGTATCATGTTTCAGTTTGTCTGGGACCGGAGTCATGGCGGAGAGAGGAAAAAATGCTCAAAAGTGTATGTACTCTTTTTCCACCCAAAAACGTGTCGGTAATCAAATCGGTAACAATTCAATCTTTTCAATTTCCATCCCCATTGTTGCTTTCAGAGTTCTCAAACTGCTCATCCAAACAACTTTACACTCGACATGGTGCTTCCTTGTGTCCTGACCAAAATAACGAGTAAGTGTAAAGTCGATCGATTCAACGGTTGTTGAGAAACGTACTAATGTACAGTATATGTCTCGTAGATCTCCGGTCTCTCTTTCTTTATCGGTTCTTTAATGTACTGCGAACGACGGAGACCGAGCTGTACCCAGCATGCTGTTTGCGTCCCCTTCCAATACACTACACAGTGTGTACATAACGTACTAAATATGTCTCTTATATCTCAAGAGCTTGTACTCAACACTGCACTGGGTCCTCAGCAGTACAGTCGATTGGATGAACGGTTGTCGCAAATGTCAAAGTACTGACAGACAGACGGAGAGACTTCCGTTTTAGTTAGATGGTAGGCTATCCATATCAACAAGGAGACATCAAGTCCATCAGCGAAGAACAAGGCTGCGAACATAGAACTCGTGTCCATCTGACCTATTTAAAGCATTTCTATGAAATGTTCAGAATTAGAGAACAGGCAGAGGAAAGTGATCCAGATTATATACAGCACATTTCAGAGTGTACTGTACATCCTCATAGCTTAGATACACTATTTCTACATCAGTGATGCAACCCAGCTGTAATGTCAGCCCAGCCTACGCAATTATCCCTTCTGCTGGAAAGTGTAACCTAGATTCCACCAGGTATTTTACATCTCATCATGGAGTTAAAACAATTGTTGTGCAAGTGGTTATGCAGTTATATTGGGCGATACAGGTTCAGCTCTCTGGAGTGCTCCCTGCATGAATTCCAGCAGCCTGCTAATGATTCAGCAGGGAGCAAAATCAAACCCCAGGGGTGTCAGAACAGAGCCGAGGGGACACATATCGTTGAGATTCGGAAGACATAGCTGCAAGATAAATGCTGACAGGAACAGACGACAGGAACCACACAGGAGGAGGGGGTGATGATGATGATGATGATGATGATGATGATGGAGGGAGTAAACAGCACAGCCAGTCTGCAGCAGAGCAGCAGGTAGGAACGGCAGGGATACCTTATATCAGCTGTCTTGTTTCATGTGTTGACAGTGATGTGTGTTTCAGCTGAGAACCGCCGGATGTTGTCACCAATGACTTACATTACCTGCCTCACTTAGGGCAATGTCTCTGTAATGTTTCTGCAAGAACAGTTGTGTCTTCAAAAATATGAGCAGCTGTGATAAAAGAGTGAAGCAATTACTGAGCATCACATTGGGAAGAAGAAGCATTTTGGCAGAGGAATCTAATTATGGTGGGCAGTGGTGGAAGCAGGCAAGGTTTTTGACAGCGGGTGTTTGCAGGAACCAGCTCCTACTGCTGCTTCTAAATCCATGGCAAAGGTCAGATAATGGCCACTTTTTCACAGTTGGAGCATGCACCCCCAAAATCCTCCTCTTATTAGAAAATGAGCAGAAAACTTCCTAATAACTAATCCTGCTAGACAGATGGATGGGTAAGAGAAAATGTGTAAAGCTTTTGATAAAAATCATCAGCCTTTGTGAAAAGAATTGAAAGTATTATTGAAGCACACTTTGCTAATGATAAATTGTCAAATAAATGTAATAAAGTGCAAACGATAGTTGTTTAACCTTCCAACTGAAGTGTCATCCAAATGAAAGGAGACACGCTGGTTGGTGCAGTATGTCACCTGTCCCACCGTTTTTGGTGATGAAGTGGTGGTGTAGAAAACCAGGAGATGCATAGTTTGAGGATGGGTCTCTCAGCCAAACAGCTGACACCTTCACTGCTGCTCTTCCCTCCAGAGCCTCTCCTGCACGCTCCAGTGGATATGACTCCAAATACAACACAGCAGCCAGATGCTCCTTCTTCCTGGCCTGAAACACCACGGTCTTGGGTTCAAACCAAGATCCTGGTGAATGTAACTTTCACACTCTGCTGGTTTGTGTCGAGCTGTGTGTTATTGAGTCCTGAAGTCTTGTATGTCTCATCACAGTCACAGCAGTCTACCCAGACATTTTCCCCAGAGACGTATTGATCAGACTCAGGATTTCTAACCTTTAATGATTCGGGGAAGCTTGACAGCACACACACCTCAGCGATTCCTTGCTTTGAGTTCAAACTGTTCTCACCACTTTAAACCTACAGCTGTTCTGGAATAAAAGGTTTCACCACAAACATAGAACTAACTTTAGAATCTGCGTAGATTACAAGCAGAGAACTTTCAAAGCCTCGTAGAAGATCCCGAGGGAGGATATCAGCGCTGTGAGTTTAAAGTACAACACAGTGCAAGTTCACTGATTAATTAAGTGCACAACTCAAATGAGCATTCACTTTAAAATACCGATAGAAAACATCTCGACTTCTGGGGTTAACAAATACCGTCTGACGTGTGCCAAACTCCACAAGTGCACACACACATTCATATTCACTCTTATCCAACCTTGCAGGATTGGTAAAAGACACAAAACGGCCTTTAACCCAATTTTACATATATTTTAGAACAAGTATGACTCAGAAATGAGAGTCTGCGCTGCTGAGCGATCAGATGAATGGAAATTAATGAGGAGAATCCCAAAGTGGTTTCCCCCTTCACTTGGACAATCTCGTCTCAGTTTCAATTGCTGTACACAGGAGACACTCTTCTTAACAATTATTATCCATCTGTCAAGAGTAATTATGACTGCAGGGCCAAATGCCATGACTAACCACTGAAACCTGACTGACACAATCCATAAAGTATGCAACAATGAAAGAGCCGGTGGGTCTATCAGCGTAAGATGAATTTGTGATGGGAAAATGTTACCCCATTTAAACTTAACCACTTCCTGCCCAGCACTGCTTCCCTAGAGCCACACTGCTAGCTTGGCTAAAAAGCCTAAAATGCAAATGAGACACATTCTAGCCAGATGTTGAATAAGGTGTAAATGCATCCAACTCTCCTTGATGAAAACATAATCTCACTCCTCCCAGGTGTTACTAGGTCAGTCAGTGATGTGTAGAACTAGCTGCTAACAGAGTTTGTGCCGTGTATTAGTGGCAGCTGGAGTGACACAAATAATCCGTCCTTCTCCTGTCACATACAAAGCGACAGGTAGAAAGCCCCTCAAGCAATTTCAACACTTCAAACAGAAGGTGTAACATGCTGTTGGAGGGTTTATGAGATCCCCGATCAGTGCAACCAGTGAAATATCTGAATGTGTGAGGGAGTGCCAATGAAGATGAGCAAAACTACGGTCTCTCTCACAGTCTATCAACACCAGTCATACATTGTGTTTGTTTCCGGGTGGTTGTTGCTGAGCAAGCTAAACTGATTTGTTGTAACTAAATTGCAACCCTCTTCTTTCCTGATGCCAAACACCTTCAGTTGCATGACCACCACCCTGGACTGAACCCTCCTTTGCATGTAGTCATATCTTATGTCAAAGTCTGTTTCCCCTATGATTAATTTCCCCCTGCGTGTTTCCCGTAACGCTGCCCGCCATGGCAGGGGTCAGGTTAAATTAAGGATAGGCATCGAGGAGATTATCTTGTTGGGGTCAGGTAAAATAAGGTTAAGGTAAACACAAATCGATGGCATAGTACTGGGAAGACCACGGCAGATGCAATCAAGATTGTACTGTAATCTTGCATCTATACATATTTGGACAAGGGTAAAATAAATTGCATTTGGAATTTATATAAACATGAGACAAGTGGAAATGGGGCATATAATCAATTTATGCGAGATCATTTATGATATATTTATGTTAAGAGAATTGTTCACGGGTATTTGGGTTCTCTGCATTCAGACTGCTGGTTGTAATCGTATAAATTAATCTATGAAAAGTGCTTCTGGGTGACCCAAAATATGCCATTACATTCCTGCTTCTGAACACAACACAGACCATAAAATATTTGTTAAAAGCCTTCAGAAAGGCAGACGTCTATTCTTCCATTACGCATCTTGAGTTAATCATCCCACAGTTGAAGAATCAATGCTAAAAACTTCCTTGCCACTCTATGTCACAGGCAGCAAAAACACATTAGGAGAGCCTAGAGCACAGTCACTCCTGTGTAAGAATGTGTGTCACACTGGATTATATTGTGCGTCTACCAACCAAGGGACTGTAATGGGAATTGAGAGATTAGCCTTTTACCCTACAAAGAAAATGAGCCACATCTCTCTCTTCTTTGCTTCCTTCTCTCCCCTTTCTTGCAAAAACCTGACACCAATAACACGAAGCACTGCCAGCTGCAGACCGATATTTTAGGAAAGACCCTAACTGGCCTGAAGACTACTGTATTCAAATTGCTGTGACAAGACATTGAGAGCAGGATTTTACATTTCCCACTGCATTTGAACATTTGCATAACTGTAATACTGCCTAAGGTCAAATTTCTTGTTCTAGAAAATCTGCCCCTAGCAAGAAGGAAGCGTAATTAAGACACAGTCAGACTTTATTCTCAACTGCTGCTTGCCTTTGAACACAACCCGACAGTACATGCAAACACACACACACACACACTCACTCACATTAACCCACTTCTGCTCGTGTGCGAGTAGAGCGTCTGTTTCTGTGTTTTTTAAGCTTCGCACTCGGCCTGTTTTTTGTTTTGTTTTTCTTCTTCTCTCCCACAAACATAGAACAACCCACTGGAGTCAGACAGGAGGAGCAACGTTACAGACAGCTATTGATGGACTCTGTGAGGGCTGACATCCTCTAGTGTGGGCCTACTAAATGCCCGCTGTCCAATCAAAGAGTCCAGCAGCCACCCACCACAGAAACAGATTACTCAGACTGTGACTAAAGGCTTCCCTCTTACCACCAGAGCTGCTCAATATTAGCAGAGTAGCACAATGCAGCTACTGTACAGGGCGGGCACATCACTTAAGCTGTTGCCAGTAATGCCTTAGATGAATACTCGGTAGATTGTGAATGCACCTTTAAGCCCTGAGGGTCAGAAGGGGATGTGAGGTCTGGATGTTTGCAACCAAGCACAGAAAATGACTTCACAGGAGTTGCAAATACTCCATATAAAGTATTAATAGTCAAATCCAACAACCACACATTGATGTCAAAACATACAGAGCTCTCCGTTCCTTTTGCGATGCAAGACTATACACATCGTCAACATTGCGTGGAAGTCTGGGACAGTGCCTAGGGGTTGGCAGACCGGGGTGGTGGTTCCCCTATTTAAAAAGGGGGACCAGAGAGTGTGTGCCAACTACAGGGGTATCACACTTCTCAGCCTCCCTGATAAAGTCTACTCCAAGGTACTGGAAAGGAGGGTTCGGCCGGTAGTCGAACCTCTGATTGAAGAGGAACAATGCGGATTCCGTCCTGGTCGTGGAACAACAGACCAACTCTTTACTCTTGCAAGGATCCTGGAGGGGGCCTGGGAGTACACCCATCCGGTCTACATGTGTTTTGTGGATCTGGAGAAGGTGTATGACCGGGTCCCCCGGGTGATACTGTGGGAGGTGCTGCGGGAGTATGGGGTGAGGGGGTCACTTTTGAGGGCCATCCAATCCCTGTACGCCCAAAGCGAGAGTTGTGTCCGTATACTCGGCAGTAAGTCGGACTCGTTTCCCGTGAATGTTGGCCTCCGCCAGGGCTGCGCTTTATCACCAATCCTGTTCGTGATTTTCATGGATAGGATATCGAGGCGTAGTCGTGGAGGAGAGGGGTTGCAGTTCGGTGACCTGAGGATCTCATCGCTGCTCTTTGCAGATGATGTGGTCCTTATGGCATTATCGGTCTGTGACCTTCAACAGTCACTGGATCGGTTCGCAGCCGAGTGTGCAGCGGTTGGGATGAGGATCAGCACCTCCAAATCTGAGGCCATGGCTCTCAGCAGGAAACCGGTGGATTGCCTACTCCGGGTAGGGAATGAGCCATTACCCCAAGTGAAGGAGTTCAAGTACCTCGGGGTCTTGTTCGCGAGTGAGGGGACAATGGAGCGAGAGATTGGCCGGAGAATCGGAGCAGCGGGGGCGGTATTACAGTCACTTTACCGCACCGTTGTGACGAAAAGAGAGCTGAGCCAGAAGGCAAAGCTCTCAATATACCGGTCGATCTTCGTTCCTACCCTCACCTATGGTCATGAAGGCTGGGTCATGACCGAAAGAACGAGATCACGGGTACAAGCGGCCGAAATGGGTTTTCTCAGACGGGTGGCTGGCGTCTCCCTTAGAGATAGGGTGAGAAGCTCAGCCATCTGTGAGAGACTCGGAGTAGAGCCGCTGCTCCTTTACGTTGAAAGGAGCCAGTTGAGGTGGTTCGGGCATCTAGTAAGGATGCCACCTGGGCGCCTCCCTAGGGAGGTGTTCCAGGCACATCCAGCTGGGAGGAGACCCCGGGGAAGACCCAGGACTCGGTGGAGAGATTATATCTCCTCACTGGCCTGGGAACGCCTCAGGATCCCCCAGTCGGAGCTGGAGGATGTGGCCCGGAGAAGGGAAGATTGGGGTTTCTTACTGGAGCTGCTGCCCCCGCGACCCGATCCCGGATAAGCGGTAGACGATGGATGGATGGATGGACTATACACATGTGCTGCATACAGTATCAGTAGAAATACACCGCATCTCAAAGTGAGTGCCTTTGTGAAAATGCTCAAGGTGACACGGCAACTGCACTCTTTACTGGAGCTTCTCTCATGCATGTGAAGCTCAGATGGCTCCAATAAAAGCACGGTACATTTGTTACACATCGGAGACGTAGCATTTCGGTTGGCCTCACTTAAACTAATAGGCGAGAAGTGAAGTGATTCATTAGCCCTTTTTATAAAATCTTACGTGAGCCTTAATGTGCTGAGCGATATTACAGCAGCACTGGTCATTACATTCCTGGAGACCGAAAGGTCACAACACAAAACTGATTCAACCCAGACTGATGAAGCGATCCTCTTCAAAGGGACTGGCTCTAAAAGTTATAGAATAAGTCAGATTTGGCAGAATTACCTCACCAGTGGGTAAAGATTTTTTAAAACTCATTTAAAAGTTATTTACACCACTTGATTTTGTTAGCACAGTTTCTGCATTCACAAAGCCATTTTCTTTACCAGCCCTCGGTGTAGAACGATTGCAAGCTTGCACATTAATGCAGAGATCATGACCGCTTTCAGTTGCAATAGCAGCTTCCTGTTGCATGAGGGATTTTAATGAAGGTTTTTCTGGGGCATTTTCGCTGCTATTTCTATCCTGTAATAATAATAATACATGCAGTGTCGATTCAGAGTAGGCCGTGGTACTGTACTGTATGCAGGAGTGAAGATTCTGCTGCGTGGATTCAAACATGTAACAGATCTTTACGAGTCAATACAAGTGAAGAGCTGCAGGGAATAAGTGATTTTAGAGTAGGATGAGGAGTGTCGTAATTGAGGGAGGTGGAAAACATGTATACAATAAAAACAACACATACTTATCATGCAATCTATTGCCATAATCCTGCAAAACAAATGTATTTTTTGGGCTCCAAATTATTATTATTTATGTCAAGACTGAGTTCATAAAGGCAGTGTGTCAGCCTGATTTGCTACAATCTTCACTGATAGTTAATACAGAAAGTGTACTTCAAACAGCATTGTAAGTAGAGCAGCAGCGCTGCACGTATGCCAGGTGTTCCCAGCAGTCTGTCTCTCTGATAGGACGAGCAGATGTTCTGCAGCCAGTTGGAGCCTCCCATGAAGATGCTCTGCCTGTCTTCATTCAAACCAAACGGGCACCATTGGTTTCAATGTTGTACTCTGGCAATAGTAAGAGATGCATCTGTCTGTTTGACTTTGTTTGCTGTGCATGCTCTGTAGATACTCTCTTTGTGTTCACTACATACATGATTACATCCAGATGCTTGTGCGGCATAAAACAAAAAACATCCTCAACTGTAACCTTCCTAAAGCAGAGACTACAGGTGATTTGAATCCGCTGTTCTTCTTATTTGCTACTCTTCATCTGATCTGCATCATACAATAACACTGCAAAACAACCACTCTAAAATCAATGACACTGCAGCACTCTTCGTCCCTGCACCCTCCACCCCACCCCCGCTCCACAACAACACCCTCCTTGCCTCGCCTCTATACTGCCTCTTCTTATTCCCCTTTTATTTTTCTCCTCCCTCCATCGCTCTTGTTCTTCTTTCTCTGGTGATTTGTGTCACAAGAAATTACATCACTTTCTGTGCACAATAGGTGCGCAACGGCCAATGAAACGCCTCACACTCTGCTCTGTTGTGTACGAGAGTTTGTGTACGCCAAGTGATTAGTATCTGCTGAAGCCTGTGTGTGTGTGCATACATATTTGTGAGTGCATGAGAGTGGCCGATGGCTGTGCATTTAAAAACATATCTATCTCCAAGCAGAGTTTAGCTGCTGAGCTTTGATCACAATATGCCTCCTCACAGCACATGAGGTCTGCATGCTAACATTTCCACTACTCTGCTTTCTATCAGCTTTTTATATCCTTCCAACTTTGACACACACATACACACATGCACACGCGCACACACTCAGTAAATCTTGAATAAGCATTAAATTCTTATACAGCCTATGATTTAAATATAAACTTTCTAAATTATAGCGGGCATGGCTGACCTTTCGTGATAAGAGATCTGCTTTTTCCTTGAAGGGACAGCTGAAATCTATTAAAAGCTCCACATTACACTGATCAAAGGAAAAAGTTCTTTCATTTCTAATTCTATATCGAGTTCTAGCGACAGCATTTGGGAAGATTTGAAAATTTGAGGTTTTGCAGGTTCAAATTTATATCTCAAAACTCAACTCAAAGAAAACAGAGCAGGTTCCAAACATTTACACAAGATGGATATGCATTTCCTTTGAATTATACACAAACAATATGTGCATTAATATATGACTGAACATTTCAGAGAAATCTAAAACATTTAATTAAATGTTACGAAGCAGGTGTCTTGCTGAAGAGATTGCACTTTGATGTAAAACAGAGTAATACAGAGGACAGAAAAGAGATGGATCTTCCAATACTTGGAAGGCTGGTGTTGTAGGGACTCATAGGATTGTCAAGGCGTCTGACAAGCTACTGCTGAGTAAATCAGTGTTTAAGATGATTCTTATTTGCCATCATTGTATGTAGACATGTAGCATCTGTTGATGAATGAGAAGTCAATGTGGGCTTTCCTCCTACAATAACTAAAAACCTTCAAAACGTTTTTTTCTCCACGTGCAGCTGATGCTTCATTGACCATCTGAGCCAATTGGAAGAAGAAATATACAGAATGACTTTTGAACATAATGAGTCTAAACTGATCTTCACAGTCACACAGCAATGCTTTTTTCCTCCGATTCATCTTTTCTATTTATCTATTAAAGTGAATATTTGTGGGTTTTGGACAGTTTAAAGACATCGCCTTGAAATTGGAGAAACTTGGAAGGACATTTTTCACTATTTACAGACATTTTATAGACCAATTAAATCGGGAAAATAATTGGCGGATTAATCGATAATAAAACAGTTACTGTTGTTCATTGAATATCTTTGACTTTTAGTTGGACAAAGCAAGACATCTAAAGCCCTCACTTCGGACTCACACGCCTTGTGATGGCTATTTCTACCAACAAAATGATCAGCAGATTCATTGAAAAGGAAAATAACCAACAGTTGTAGCACTAAAGAGAAAGTTTATACTGAAGATTGATGAAATATAATTATTCCCTAACTGTAAGTATCTATAGTAATCAACCATCTACACCTGCATGGCCCTTTAGAAGGAAAGCATTATACACCTGCAACTAACGATTACTTTCATTATCTGCAGATTACTTTCTCAAATCAATTGCTTTGTCTATAAAATATCAGTAAATATTGAAAAATATACACATTTCTCAAATTCCAATGTGAAGTCTTACAAATGTCTCGTTTTGTCCAAAACCCAAAAGATATTCGCTTTAATGTGATATAAAACAGAATAGTAGGAAATCTCCATATTTGAGGTTAAAAACAGCATTCATCGATTATCTATTATAAAATAATTATTTTTCTGTCTCATTGATTTGTCGACTAATTGTTGCCGCTCTATTAGCTACAGTTCATTTCTACCACAATGAATGTGAGGGGAGCGTTGATGGTGCAGACATGAAGGGAGCTGGAATGATTTCAGGTCAGTGACGGCTGCATACAAAGCTTTAACATTGTGATGGTGGCGATGTAATGAGTCACCGTGTAGCTCTGGGAGAGGAGGCGATCGTTGCTCCTTCTTTGAGTGGAGGAGACAGTCATAACTCATCCAGTTACACTGAATCATCAATAAAAAGAAAAGCTAAGGGCTTTGGTTGCTGTGTCACCGTCATTTGCTCATCATTCCAATTCAGTACCACGCGCGCTGCTGACGCTCTCCGTTACCCTGGCTTGACTTCAGAGTGGCATAATGTCCTCTTTAGGTCCGTGATGAGTGTGCGTACACTCATCCACAAACAGATAAATCAAAATAAAGTGAGACTCGCAGCCACACTCAGCCAATCCCCAACAACCCCGGAGCTGTCAGCAAAGATTCAGGAGCATTGCTGTTGAGTCACATGAAGTGACATTTTTCACAGAAATGAATCACAAGTTGCAAAGGGGCCGCAGTTCTTGCAATGTGTGCCCCCATCCTCCCTTGTGGGTCTGTTTTTTGTTTCTGACAGTGATTGTGGATGAAAGGCGCTGTGTGCCTGGATGCCTGCGGCCCCGAGGCCCTGGTTCACAGAGCAGGCAGCTTCTCTCAAACATCCAGCATGCGCGTTATCGATTTTCCAGATAACCTGGGATCATTTCCACTACTGAGAAAACTGTTACAAAAATCTATAGCCAGGTGTCGCAGCAACACTTTATCTGTGGCATGTAAACTCAAACTAGTAAAAAGTAGTTCAGCTCTCAACTCATTAAAAAGTAGAATCACTGCCTCACAGTCGTGCGCCTCCGCCGAGCAGACACGCCGCAGTTTAAATCCACGTGTGTCCAAATGTCATCACTTTCATTCTATTAGACATTTCTGTTATTCTGTGTTCATTCTTGAGTCATGGACAAAAATGTTTATTGTGAGGTCACAGTGACCTTTGACCCCCAAATTCAATAATCAGTTCATCAGTTTGCCCAAAATCTGTCATCCCAAAAAATCAAAATCAAAATCAACAACAACATCCACCAGATGTACGCACAGACTGTCCTCATCTCAACAGTTTTACAACAACTGTCAGGTGTTGTGAATATTTGAATGAATTAACAGCTTGAAGTGCGAAACCTTTTTTTTTTCTTCATGTTTTCAGCACCATTGTGCTGTTGAGGAAACATTCTGCAGTGTTAATTGTCAATCAGGGAAGCTTTAAATATGCAAGAAAGGAACATGAAAGGGAAATAATGAGTGATGTTGTGAGACATGAGACACAAAATCTTGTGTTTGAAACCTTTTGGGTTTGACAGCTTTTAAACAACAAGATTAAAATAAAAAAAGGCACAAAGAAGTCTTCGTTGACTTAAAAACATTAAAAAGTTAAAGACCAGAATCCAACGTTGTAACCGTAACAAGATTGTTTCGTTTAAAAAACTGTTTTGCACAGATTTACAGTTCATGGTGCCGTTTTAATACCATGGCAATATTTCAATGATTCCACTAAAGTGAAACAGCATTTTTCATGAGGCAACTCGCACTACGAAGAGGGTTCCCATGGAAATATCTTTTTTTCCTTCAAAGCGTACAGAGATTTCTGAGAAGTGTAATGTTTAAAATGATGCAAATGAGTGCTTTCTTTTAGGTGTTGAGCACTAAAAACCAAGTGGAATGAGGGATAAATATATGCCGAGTGAGGGCAAGAGGTTGAGGCTGAGTGATGTTTTATATGCCCACATTAATCCCCCCCCTCTCTCCCGCTCTCTACCCCATCCTCTCTCTCCCTCTCTCCCTCTCTCCCTCTCTCTGCCTCATCCTCTCTCTCCCTCTCTCCCTCTCTCCCGCTCTCTGCCTCATCCTCTCTCTCGCAGCATCTTTGCACTAATCTGAGATAATAGCTCAATCGCAGACTTCTTAATGATCACTTTAGGCAAGCTGGGTTTGAGACAGACTTTGAGGGCAGTAGGGCAGTGGGGCCAGTGACCGAGGAAACAAACACAGTTACACACACACACACACACACACACACACACACACACACACACACACACACACACACACACAGGGGGACGAGACATGGGCCGTACCAGAGCAATGGCCTCAGAGTTTTTAGACACCGAATGCCAACAAATGCATCCAGGGAGAAAAAGTCTAGTCAGTGTCTGGCGATTACTTTGTTACTTATGTGTGTTGTGCATATTGCTTAGAGTGAAAAAAAAAAAAGGGCACAGATGTCTTAAAATCACTCAAAGTACCGAACCAACACTATGTGGGCTGCTGAAAAAGAAACGTATTGTATCAGTATGTGTAGGCTACAGGCTACACGCACCTGTCATTTACTTCACAAAAGTTGACAGCAGGTCTTCACCGTTGCCGGCTCTGAAATGTCAGTTAACCTCTACCACGGAAACTTCACTTTGACTTTCACGACTCCTTGATATCCTCACTATAAACACAGATAACAGTCCAGAGGTCACTTTGACTAAATTCACCTCTTTTTGCCTTAAAAGGTTTGCTTTCTCCAGGCTATTCAAATTGTTACACTACTTGTTGTTACACTAAGGCTCTGTTATGATTCTGTGAACTGCAAGTTAACAGAACCTAAATTGACCCACGGACCCAAATGGAAAACATGCCTCATTGCACGGAGAGATAAAGGAATAATCCTTTCCATGCTGTCTACAGTTGTCAACAGCCGTGGAGATTATGGAGAGAATTTGATAGGAACAAAAACAACCTCCCCGACTCACCCCGCAGGTCAGAATGATTTCTTTGCCCACTTTCTATCACTTCAACTTCACTTGCTTTTATCCCACTCTCTTTGTTTTCCCAGATTGTCAGCAAGGCCTCTTCAACGCTGTCAAACACATAGCTTCACACATCACAGAGAAGCTGAGGCAAAGACTACGGGGGAAATACAAGCACACAAACAAAGACATGTTTTAAACACTGATAAGTCAAAAACACAATCCAATGATGGGTCCGTCTGTTTTCCCTCTATGACACAGAGCAGAACATCCCGGGGTTCCTGTATTATTATTCTGTACTGTATATATTATTAGTAGCGTCTCAGCAGGTCGCCAAACTGCTTCCTCGTTTACAATCAGTGGACACGAGTTCACATTTTATAAAATATTGCTGTCAACTGTGTAAACGCAGTGGAAGTGAGAAGACAGAGGAAGCTGAGAGCTATGACAAAGGAATCCAGCCCGACCCAACATGAACCTGCAGAGTTTCTGTCCAAGCCCGACCCAAGCCCACACCTCGCCAGCAGTTTCGGGCCTGAGCAAACAATTTTTTGACCGCAGTGAAGTTGATTTTGAAAGGCTTAGCACCAACAAATATGGAATATAGCAGAATGTTTTGTTAAGATAAAAACAGATTGTGAATTTTAGAAATTATTACATCTTTTCACAATACATTTTGACTTTAGAATTACGGAGACAAGGACTGTGCGAGCGCTGCGGCGACCTGTGTGTGTGTGTGTGTGTGTGTGTGTGTGTGTGTGTGTGTGTGTGTGTGTGTGTGTGTGTGTGTGTGTGTGTGTGCGTGTGCGTGCTTGAGAGAGCGTGACATAGAGAGGTGAACAATGTTTCTCTAACGTATTAATATTAATGGCTACTGTAATTCGAATGTCAAAGTTATGAATTAAGCTTGGAACAATAAGTCTATTCAGTGTGGTAACAGACACTTGTGACACAATCTCCGACATGCACCTTCTCCTGCCGAATGTCACAAAACACAGAGAAATTTGTGCAAAGCAGATTCAAGCCTGGGTTAATTTTGAGAAATTACAGCCCGGCCCAAACCTGGCTGGCAGAGAATCAAAGGTCTGAGATATATTGTAGGTGGTAGTGGGGCCAAATTGGTTGGAAATAGGTAGGCTATGATGAAACAGATCAACAGAGATGCAGGTAACTCAAGACATAACTAAGTGAGCATGAAGAGGTCTGGAGGAGATTTCTGACAAACCCTTCTTCTCTTTTTGAAAAAGGAGAAGGCGATTGAACAAATCAAATCAAAGCAACACAAAAACCAAATCCCATTATGTGAAGCGGAGTTACTTTCAGTTATCATTGAATTGTTTCTCAAAGTTTTGCCATTGTGTCCAAAGCAATACCTGAAGCCTTTTAAAGAAAATGGCAGGATTTCAAAGTTAGAGCTTGAAAAAGCACTCTATGTGGCTCTAGTGGGCATGGAATAACTCTCTCCCAGGAACACACAAGAAGCTGTAAAGAAAAGCAACAATATGGTGGGAAGCCAAAACTAATCTTAGATAATGTGATCAATTTACAGAGCGTGCAAGAAAGTAGAGAACATCCACAAAAAAGTCCAACTTCTTGAATAAACCAAACAAACCAAACAAAAGACACGACTAGTTTCACACGTGTGGGTTTTACCCTGTCCTCAACCGGTGTCAGATGTAGGCTGAGCGAAAAGCAGCTGAGGTTGAATAACTGTTGAATAAAGCATTAAGCGAGGGTGGAGGGATACTTTTTGCATAACTAAAACTTGGTGTGTTGGCAGCTGCAGCAGAGGAGGCTGCATCCAACGAAAGGCTTTGGAAAAAATAAATGAATAAAGACTACAGGAGGTGAGGAGGAGCGGCAGCGTTATCAAAAGAGAGTTTGCCTCTGAAGGTGCAGATTTATTAGTGAAAAGAACACAAAGGCTCACAGTTTGTTGCTGACTCTGCATCTCAGAGGAAAACAGAAGAATACTTTGAGCTCTACGTGGCGATGTGAAAATGCCTCAGTGCAGGTATCGATGTTAAATTCATGAACGTAGATGAAATGGATCGTTATCAGATTCAAGGATGAGAAGAAAGTCAAGCGGACGAGTTTGAACGTGACACAGATAGAGGGAACCTGGGTCATATTCTGCTATAAAGCAGGGTGAGGATTAAAAGGCGGCTCCATGTCAAGAGTTGAGAATTCAAGGCAGAATCCTTTTGTTGCCTCCACTGCTGTCAACTTCAGAAGTAGAGACAGCTCATCCTCCCCACAAATGTGATGCAACCACTATACAAAATAATACATACAGTTTCTATTAGGGTTTATGTAGATTCAACTTTTCAATTAGTTGTCAGAAAAGCGCATCAGAATGCCTTTCACTTGTGTTTATGTACTGTATGCATTAATGCTCACGTGCGTCTGGTACCTACGTGTGTCCATGCATACTTATGAGTGCAATTATGCATGTATGAATGTATGGGTGCATGCAGCGGGTGACTGGTCAGTGTGGAATAGAGTTTGAATGATGGGGGATGGTGATGGGATGCAGTCTGGGGGTGGACTGGTGGGGGATGGGGTTAACAGGAACAGGGTGGAGGCGGATCATGATGCATAAAGGGTATGAGCAATAACAGGGTTTTAAAAAAGGGACGGTTCACCCCAAAGTCAAAACTACACATTTCCCCTCTTACCTGTAGAGCTATGTATCAATGTAGATAATTGTGTTGTGAGCTGCAGAGTGTTGGAGATATCAGCTGTAGAGATGTCTGTCTTCTCTCTAATATAATGGAACTAGATGCTCTCTGCTTGTGGAGCTCAAAGAGCCGACAAATACATTTAACTCAACAGCAAAGTCTCTTTCCAGAATCATGACATGTTGCTCAAGATAAACCACAGAGCTGGTTGTGAGTAGGTTCATGTAGGAACTATTTTCTTTGTACCAAATCACTGCACAGAAGGAAGCGTGCATCTACTCACGGACGAGAGGCTCTCCTGAGCAAGTTAATGTTACAGCTCAGCTCAGCTTAATGTTTACATCTCGTACTGTCACCAGCCTCTCGTATTTTAGATTTTGGGGTGAGCTGTCCCTTTAAAGATATTTACACCAGTTATGTGAGGTTTAACTACAATCAGCAGTCAGGTTGGAAATAAGGTGACACTGGCATGACAAATAAGGAGCTGCGGCAGAGGCTTCTCCCTGCATATTTCATAACCATGGTCTGTTGGACACATTCAGTCACTGGATTCTTGGGGTTGACATTGTGTTGTAAAATACTATATTGTGAAATACTGGTAGAATAAAAAGTGAGACCATCCATTCAACCATTCAGAAACTTATTTTAAAAATGCAACCACTTCATAGTTAACAAGAAACTAAACGGTGGAATTCCTGCACAGGATTTGCTGTGTGTACAAACTAAATCCTTAGCGCACTCTCCCCCCTGTGCAGCATATGTTGTGCAGGTTTACACTTGACTGCACTACACTGTCTGTCCCTCTGTCTTTTAGCCCCCTCAGATGTAGAAATAGAAAAGGAGTTTACAGAAGCAACCCTTGAGAATGACTTTAATATGAACACATTCATTAAATATTGCCAGAGCTGCACAGTATCTCCAAATCAAACAGGGGAAAAGTTGAACAACGACCATCCTTAACCAGTCATCCGTGCAACATGACGAGGATGCAGAGACAAATCTGACTCAGAGCAGGCCAGCCAGCCTCATCTGCCTGCCCACGCATACATGGCACACAAGAGGAAAGGAAATGGACACAGTGAAGGCCACTCTCTGATATAATGGCAAGTAATGCTGGACTGTCATAATCATCAAATGGTGGGTTGACAGTAGTCTCGGCGTAACAGGCTTTCAGGAGGAATGTTTTCACTCAGCCCAAAATGTGTCTGAAGCTCTGCCGGATGGAAAACACACAGGGGGTAATAAAACCTCACTGGCAATTTCTTATTTCATTCATAAAAGAAATTCCTTAGGAAATAAACCCTGACAGAGTAATGATTTTCTCCAAACACCAGGGGTTTGTGTGTGCGTGTGTGTGAGGCAGTGACACATGAATGTTTCAGGAGCAAAGATGCTCCAAATGACCGGCTTTCTTTGGCATGCCCTGGGACTCGTCCTGCTGGCCTCAGAAACTGGGAACATTGGCAACACCTCCAGACAAACGTGCAAAAGAATCCATGAGGCATTTGTATACAACAGGTCTGTGTGTGTGTGTGTGGGAGAAAGAGACAGAAAGAAACAAAGATAGATAGGGGTATGAGGAGAACTACAGAGCATGTGTGGGGAGGTGCAGGAATTCCTCCCGAGCCACAATTAACCCAGACACAAAAGAGTATTGCTGCACGGCAAACATGCAGAGCTTGGATGCAGCTTTGGCACAACTTCACTGGTTTCAGCACAAGCATTCTTACAAAATATAGGCCACTGGCTCGCAGTCAGAAAGGAAACTGGATTTCTATTATTTCCGCACAGAACAACACATCCAAGATACCTGTCTGAGCGTTGTGCACTAGACCGATGCACCAAGCAATCTGTCTCTCAGCTGGACAGCTCCTTATTTGAAGATGACTGGAAAACTGTTCCACACAATCAACCCTCATTTTAAAAAACATGCTTGTTGAACTTTCTATATATACTGTAGGTGGTGGAAATAGGAGTGAAATCACCTGCGCACAGTCTGGGCCTGAGGCACACGTACACATGCCTGATCTCCACTCAAAACGTTGAATTTGTAAACTCTCAAAGCTTTTATGTCTCCCTAGAAGAAAACGATAGATAAAATGCTAATAGGATAGCAAATCCACCATAAAAAATAATACAAAATGATGAGAGGGCGAAGACCTTTGGGAGATATGGGTGCATTTTCTGGTTCATAACTGTTAACAGTATGAGACAATACAGCTCATTAAGATAGAGGATCCTCAACACACATTCTAGTCATGAACAGACCGTTATGTGGAGCTCTAATGGAGAGCTGATGGGAGAAGTTCCAGGTGTCTTGATGAGATTACTAATATACAATCTTATTAGTTTTTTTAAAATGTTCATGAATACAAAAAACAATGAAGTGTGTAAAAGATCATACGAATACAATAGGATGCCTTGATGTTTTAGTACAATTGTTCTAGGTGGGTGGCATAGGGGAAGGGGGGAGTTGCAGTGACCTAATAATTCAGTTTTGTTATTATTTTGTTCTGCTTTGATATTATTGTAACAGTTTACTCCTTTGTATTGTCATTTGTGCATAACACCCCAATAACTCCCTAACAGCCCTTGTTAACAGAGTCCTAATGTATCCACCTTCTTTATTAACACTTACGACAGTTTTCTTCATCACTGTTGTCTGAGCAGTCGTCATCGTCGTCGCACCTCCAGATGGTCGGTATACACCTTTTGTTGTTGCACTGAAATTGTCCATCCTCACACTCATCCGTGGCTGCAAGAAAGAAAAAGATTTTTAAAAAACAAGGAGGGGATAAATGCGTCCAGATGGATCAGCAACAAGCAGATATAGTAACCGCATGTAGTTCAACTGTCATTTGCAAATGAATGCCTAATTGATATTCAGCATTCATTCAGGTCAATTGGCTGAGGCGCTGGGAGCGTCATGCGCTGGGTTTTCTTTCAGTTATTCATCTACTTCACCGTGATAATTAAAAGCTGTTATGGGAAAAGAAGAAAGCAGCAGCAGAGGAGGCCCCAGTGTCTGCCGGACATAATTATCCACAACATGAGGACAAAGATTCAGTCTGGGCTACTACAGCTACTACCTCAGATGCAGTATGGACGCTCACAGCCGGGAAACACATGACAGAGCCTGAACCCCACAGCAATTCATTCAGCGAGCGAGCTACATCACACATTACAATTAAGCAAGTCGGGTTCTTATGTAGTAATGATGGAGAAAAGTGTGTTTTTGTCGTTTTCGCTCTTAATATCAAACGCACACGCGCGTTGAGTACCGGAGCAGCGCTTCCAATCTCTCACCTCCACAGCCCCATCACTCACACACACACTACGGTTTATGTTTTATTGTATCAACGTCTCACGTGCAGAGGATGGGAAACTGACCTTCCGAGAAATGAAGCCTCAGGACTAACGAATGAAAAAGTATCAATGTCCTTATATCCGTCCACATTTCTGAAGGAGGTGATGGAGCTCATTCACATCCACAAAACAAAGCCCGAAAGCCGCTCTTGTTGTAACACTGCGACGCTGCTGCCTGCCGCTCCGCTGTGAAACACCCCCACCTCCCCACTGGCTGCCACGAGCGTGACGACAGCGCGTGGGGCGGGGACAACAGTATAGTAGAGTAGAATCAAATAGAGTAGAATAGTTGTAGGATTTGTATTAATAGTTAGTAATTGAACATTCATTATTGACATTGGAAATAGTAGTTGAACAAAACAAAGGTCTGTGTAGAAGCTTTCGATGCGATAACAGAAGATGGTACCACAACTACTGTTTTAAGCTTCAAAACAGAATAGAATAACAAAACAAACAGAACTAGCCTACAAATACAACGACATACACAGCATATTGTTTTTTGATTGAATTTTAACAATGTACTGAAAGCAGCAGAAAGGTAGAAATTAGTACACTTTTATATCTGTGTATTTATCATAAGTAATATCGTTATTACGATATTCAACAGCGTTATTGCACATCACTTATTTTCCTCATATATCCACCAATATTACAGATAGTAAGTCGTTGCTAAGGGACATAGTACTTATGGTGATGATATTTTCTGTCCACATATTAAGATAAAATAACTCAATAACAACATTTTAATTCAACAGTAAACATTTCTGGGTATAAAACTACCCTGACATTGTGATATTCTCTGTCTCAATTAATTCACTACTGAAATTATGTTAAATCTTTTTATATATTTAAATATATATTTTTGTACATTTTCTATACTTCACTGTAGTTTGGCGATTGGAAATCCATATCATAAATAGTGACTCAATAGACATTTTTTTAAAGCAGACATTTTGACATTTGTTGGTAGGAAAGCACAATGTATTCAGTAGCATTAATGATGCATTCTACAAAGGGGAGGCGTAGTGTGCATGCTGGCTCACTACAAAAGCTCACTGGAACACTTAAGGTTATTAATTTCACCTGTACGCTTTTCCTACTATGACAAGTCAATGCTGTGAAAAAGGTCCATACACAAAGAGGTAACCAGAAATGTCTGGAGGACGTACACACCCACACAGGTGTTTTCAATCAGCCTGGCTGATTAGACCTCTAGTCTAACTATTAACATTGATAAAGGTGTAATTTGTCCCACCGGGTACAACAGAACCGACAGGAGAGTGAGCTGTCAATCAGGCGCAGTGTGTACGTCCCACACAGTCTTGGGAATACGTCTGAAAAGGTCTTTTTACAGCATAGATTTTGACTGTTTCTCCGCTCTGTGACAGTGAACCAGCATGCACAATACCAACACCCTGACACAGAAGCAGCTAAGTGGAATTCAGCCGTTATTAAATTCATTGTATATGTACACCTGTGTCCTACTGTGACAATAAAATCTATTTATAACATACATCCACAGCCTCCACCTAAGAGAAGCCTACCTTTCAGATCTGAAAGGCTGTCATCTCTAACGCAATATGATGAAACAACATTTCCTGAACCACAAGTATAGACAAAATAGGCTACCCTTGCAAAACGTTACTGCAATAAACACCTGTTTGGTGTAATTTGGGTCTGTGCTCTCTTTGTTGTGTTCATAATATGTGTGCAATATTGATTTTTGTCTTTTTGTCATTTTATTCTGGTATCACCTTGGCAAATTTAGAATGATTAGGACTGCTCTGAAATGCGCCTCGTTGCTGCATGTTGCTGCATGTTGCTGCATGTTGCTGCATGTCGTCGTCCCCTTTCCTGTCTGTCTTTGGCTGTACTAACACAAAAAAGCCCAACAAATAAAGCTGGATACATGGCTAATAGCAGGAAAAAATAACAGACAGCTCAATTGCTGGGTTGAGCAACATAAGTGAGAAATTCAACATGAAAGAAATGCACTCTGACCATTTTGACGCAGTATTTAGCCTTATCCGGACCACCAGTGTAAGAAAGTAAAACTGTGTGTTGGCTCTATATCAAGAAAGTACAACTGTGCATAAATCAAACGTGTGTGTGTGTGTGTGTGTGTGTGTGTGTGTGTGTGTGTGTGTGTGTGTGTGTGTGTGTGTGTGTGTGTGTGTGTGTGTGTGTGTGTGTGTGTGAGACAGTAAGAGTGGGAAAAGGAGAAAGTGGGGACCTCGGGTTCTCCATGTCACACCCACTGAGCCAGTGAAATCAATTTATGAGCATGACAGGCAGGTAATAGTGCTACAGTGGAGGGGACTAGTAGGAGCAGATAGGAAGGGATCAGGGGGTCAAACAATTTGGTGTCCCTCCCTGTGGTGATTTTGTGTTCACTTTGGGTGGAGTAATTTAAAAGAGTAGCTTGCTAGAAGTCTACTACGTGGCCGTGGATCCACACATATAACACTTAAATCATTCATGAACGTGAACAAGAGAAAAAAAGAAAGTGTGGCAGAGGGAGTTTGCAGGTGAAACATACTGGACAATGTGGTTTCAGTGAGGCAGAAAACAACGCTCTGGGCTCCACCTGTTTCAGCATCTAGTTCCTTGTCTAGTACCGTATCCTGTTCAACAACCCCATTATTAATATACCCCTAATGCAATAATGTTATGTGATTCTCGTCTATATGTAAATTATGCAAAATGTGCACCGCAGGCTATACGGTTTCTCAGTGGCAGCACTAACAAGAAGAGGCCCCCTGTACCTATTTCATTAACCAAACTGCAGCATTATTGTTGCTCTTACTAATCACAATGAGGTAACACTCGTCTGCAGATAAAAGTGCATCAGTAGTATTTACAAGGTCTAGTGGCTGCCAGCCAGAGCAAACAAGGCTGTCTTTCAAATCTAGGCCACGACCATTGCTGACAGCATTATCAGTCATTTTAATGGAGATAAGCTGAAGGATAACTTAATCCTCCTCCCAACCTCAACATATTTCAGTCCTGTGTTCATTGAGTTCTGTTAATGTTTTTATTAATCACAACGTCATGTGTTGCTCTGTTATTGGATCGGCAGTGGTGGTTGGTATTGTTTTTCTTATTTTTGTGAAGCACTCTGTGTTATAAATAAAGTTTGCTTGATATAGTAAATACACAAGCAAACACTGGCACATATTTGCATTGTATTTACTACCATCAAAGCCACGGCACTGAGGAGAGAATCAGAATAGTTGTGGCCTATTGTCATGGTTGCACGGCAACCATCGAACAAGAATGTGACAGTGGTTTCTGAAGATGTGTTCAAATCAGGAGAATAAGCATGTTAGAAATATCTGCCAATGTGATATTAGCTTGTTCGAGACCTGCCTGGAACCAATTCTGATTCTGAGCTGTGACCAGGCTGTTTGCAGGACAGTATTCATGCACAAACTCCAAGTCTCCTCAAGAGGAAACTCTCACTAGTGCAAGTTGTCAGGCAAATGACTTGGGAATCGCAAAGTAATGAGCTTTTAGTTTAAATGTCTATCTCCTTAGGATGTATGATCTGCATCATGCATTCTATGAAACATGTGACCAGCTGCTCTTAGTTATAGCTCACATGCTGTGCGTTCTGCACTTTGAAAGATAATTATGACACGTAAAGCACATTATGTGTTATCATTTGTGCCCATCTGTCTTGCTCAAGTGAAAATTAAAGCGGTGGATAATTGATGTAGCGCAAGAAATGTTTTTGGTTTGGTTGCAAATCTGATTTTCACCCATCAGAGATAACACGGACTAAATTGAATTTACAGTCAATTTGCTGTGAGGAGTGAGTCATGAAAATGCTTTTAGCACACTGAGGATTAGGCAGGAGGCAGGGTGTATCTGAGAGGGTGAGGGAAACTGTCAATCCACTGAAATATGCAAATAGTAGAACATTCTTGGGAGCAGATTTAGCATGCCTAACATTGGCCATGGTGCTGGACCTCAATGCCTGTGACTGTGGAAACGACTATTTTAAATGGTATCTTCAAGGAAGACAAAAAAAAGGACCAAATCACATGTAAAGCAAAATGTTTCTTTTTAAAGATTTTCACCTGTGTACCTTTTCTACAGTGTATGTGTTAGGGGGAGAGGGACAGTGTATGTATTAGGGGGGAGAGGGACAGTGTATGTGTTAGGGGGGAGAGGGACAGTGTATGTATTAGGGGGGAGAGGGACAGTGTATGTGTTAGGGGGGAGAGAGAGAGGGGTGTGACATGTAACAAAGATCAAACCTGAGACATTGCAGTTATATGGTATGACCTGTAACCACTCGGGTAACAAGGCACACAAAGTCACACTTTTGACCCTCTGGAATTCAAGAATTGAGAAAAAACAGACATATATTTATTAACAGTAGAAATGAAATAACAAGACTTAGAGTCCACAGCCAGCAGCTTTGTGAGGCTGCACAGCGGTGCTTTGAGCTACATGCTAATGTCAAATCGAATCAAATGTATTTATATAGCCCAATATCACAAATGATACATTTGTCTCAGTGTGCTTTACAGACTGTACAGGATATGACACCCTCTGTCCTTAGACCCTCGCATCGCACAAGGAAAAACTTCCTAAAAGAAACCCCATAATTAAAGAGGAAAAAATGGAAGAAACCTCAGGGAGAGCAACTGAGGAGGGATCCCTCTCCCAGGACGGACAGACGTGCAATAGATGTTGTGTGTACAGGATAAACAACATAGTAAAAATACAACATTTGACAGAAATTATGTTGTGTTGAAAAGAGAGAAAGTTTGGATGAATCCAGGATAATGTCATAAAGGGTTCCCGGTGTCCAGCAGGACCAGGGTAGCAGGCGCAGCCATGATTCATGATCCTGACGTAAACTTTATCAGTGGCAACCTGCCACATGAGACACAGAAACTCTGGGGATGATACCCCGGATGATGAGTTAGTAACATACATTTACATAAATGCATACAGATAGAGAGGGAGAAGAAGAGAGGGAGGGGAGGAGAGAGGAAGAAAAGGAGGAGAGCAGGGAGGTGTCCCCCGGCAGTCTAAGACTATAGCAGGGGCTGATCCAAGGCAAACCTGAGCCAGCCCTAACTATAAGCTTTATCAAAAAGAAAGGTCTTTAGCCTGCTCTTAAATGTGGAGAGGGTGTCTGCCTCCCGAACACAAACTGAAAGCTGGTTCCACTGGAGAGGAGCTTGATAGCTGAAGGCTCTGGCTCCCATTGTACTCTTAGAGACTCTAGGAACTACAAGTAACCCTGCAGTCTGGGAGCGCAATGCTCTAGTTGGTTTATAAGGTACTATGAGATCTTTAAGATATATAAGGATTTTAAATTCTATTCTGTATAGAGCAGCTAATACAGGAGTAATACGATCCCGTTTCCTTGTTCTTGTCAATAAACGTGCCGGTGCATTTTGGATCATCTGAAGAGTCTTAAGCAACTTTTTGGGACAACCTGATAACAATGAGTTGCAGTAATCCAGCCTTGAAGTAACAAATTAATGGATTAGTTTTTCTGCATCATTTTGAGACATATGTCTTATTTTTGCAATGTTACGTAGATGAAAGAAGGCAGTCCTTGAGATTTGTTTTATGTGGGAGTTAAACGACAGATCTTGATCAAAGATGACGCCAAGATTCCTTACAGTGGTGCTGGAGGCCAAATTAATGCCATCCAGAGCTTCTATGTCATTAGAAAATGCGTTTCGGAGGCGTTTAGGGCCAAGTATAATAACTTCAGTTTTGTCTGTGTTTAACATCAAAAAGTTGCTAGACATTCAAGTTTTTATGTCCTTAAGGCATGCTTGAAGTTTAGCCAATTGATTGGTTTCGTCTGGTTTAATTGATAGATATAATTGGGTATCATCCGCATAACAATGAAAGTTTATAGAGTGGTTCCTTATAATATTGCCCAAAGGAAGCATATATAAGGTGAATAGAATCAGTCCAAGTACAGAACCCTGCGGAACTCCAAGACTGACTTTGGCTGTCATGGAGGATTTATCGTTAATACGTACAAATTGAGATCGCTCAGATAAATAGGACTTGAACCAGCTTAGTGCGGTTCCTTTTATGCCAACACAATGTTCCAGTCTCTGTAGTAGAATGTCATGATCAACAGTGTCGAAAGCAGCACTGAGGTCTAACAAGACAAGAACAGAGACAAGTCCTTTGTCTGATGCCAATAAAAGGTCATTGGTAACTTTCATCAGTGCCGTCTCTGTGCTATGATGAACTCTAAATCCAGACTGAAAAACCTCAAATAAACTATTATTATGTAAAAAATCACACAACTGTTTTGCGACTGCTTTCTCAAGGATCTTAGCGAGAAAGGGAAGATTAGATATCGGCCTATAGTTGGCTAAAACCTCTGGATCAAGACCAGGCTTTTTAAGAAGTGGTTTTATTACAGCTACTTTAAAGGATTGTGGTACGTAGCCAGATAATAGAGACAGGTTGATCATATTTAATAACGAGGTGTTAATTAAAGGTAAAACTTCTTTAAACAGTTTAGTTGGAATCGGGTCTAAAAGACAGGTTGATGGCTTAGACGATGAGATTGTTGAAGTTAGTTGGTTAAGGTTGATTGGAGTAAAACAATCTAGAAATATCAGGAGTTACAGATGTTTTTGAAATTCCGGAGGTTGAAGTTAAGTCATTACCAATTGAGGTCAGGAGGAGATTAATTTTGTCTCTAATAATTATAATTTTATCGTTAAAGAAGCTCATGAAGTCGTCACTACTGAGAGATATAGGAATAGAAGGCTCTGTAGAGCTGTGACTCTCTGTCAGCCTGGCTACAGTGCTGAAAAGAAACCTGGGGTTGTTCTTCTTTTCTTCTATTAAGGAAGAGTAATAAGCTGCTCTGGCATTACGGAGAGCCTTCTTATACGTTTTAAGATGATCTAACCAGACTAAACGAGATTCTTCCAATTTAGTGGAACTCCATTTACTTTCAAGATTTCTCGACTTTTGTTTTAGTTTGCAGATTTGTAAATTAAGCCATGGAGCTTTCTTTTTCTGTTTTATGATCTTCTTCTTTAGAGGAGCAACAGAGTCGAGTGTTATTCGCAGTGAGGCTGCAGCGCTATCAACAAGATGATTAATTTGGGAGGGACTAAAGTTAGCATTGGAGTCCTCCGTTATATTGATATTGAGTCCTGGTATTGAATTAAGTGCTGATGGAATCACTTCCTTAAATTTAGTCACAGCACTTTCAGATAAACATCGAGCGTAGGATATTTTGCCTACTGGCTTGTAGTCCAGTAACAGGACTTCAAAAGTTATTAAAAAATGGTCTGATAAAAGAGGATTATGTGGACACACTGACAAACTTTCAATTTCAACACCATATCCCAGAACAAGGTCCAGAGTGTGGTTTAAACAGTAAGTTTGTTCATGTACATTTTGACTGAACCCAATTGAATCTAATATTGAGATAAATGCATTATTAAGGCTGTCACTATCAACATCCACATGAATATTAAAGTCACCTACAATAATTACTTTATCTGTTTTAAGGACTAAACTTGATAAAAATTCTGAGAATTCAGATAGAAATTCAAAATACGGACCAGGAGGGCGGTACACAGTAACAAATAAAATTGGCTTTATTGTTTTCCATGTTGGGTTTGAGAGCGTAAGAACAAGGCTTTCAAAAGAGTTATAGTTTAGTTTAGGTTTGAGTCAAATATGGCCGCAACTCCACCTCTGATGTTTAAGAGCCCACATTGAATTTTTTGATTTAGTTGCACTTTTGCAGCGGTGGTGTTAATTTTTATTAGGTTTTCATGTATAACTCCTCTTCTGTTAACCATTGATTTTATTAGTTTCAGTGGTCATGGGGCAGACACAGTCACTATGGGGATTGTCAGCATGCTAGCACCGTTCTTTTAATACATCCTTGGCTAGCACTCACAAGTGAGTGGTGCGGGAATGAGTCCTAAAACCCGGATATGAGTTAGCATTTTATATCTCCGGTTCCCTCGTCTCAAAGTTGATGGGTTTTTTGAATGGGTTTTTGGTTAGATGCCTGAAATAGGTCTGTGGTCAACACAAGTTTAAGAGATTTTAACTTTTTGCTTTATGACATAAATTACATCCGTAAATACCCAACCCGTGAATTCCTGAAGTTTCTATATGTCTTAACAAATGCTAAATGAGACCGTGGTGTAGTTCGTTCATAGCTTAAAGTTAGCTTCAAGCTAATATTTAGCAGGAAATGCTACAGTATGTTCACCATCTTCGTTTAGCATCTTAGCATGCTAACATTCTAACATCCAGCTGATGGGAATACGTTTTGCAGGTATTTGGTCATAAACCAAAGTCTTTAACAAATATATTTTTTTCTCTTAAAAATTAAGAGGATCACCAAAGTTATTACAATTTATTCAGATAACATTCATGGAACTCAGTATTTTGGGTATTGACTAATAGTGGTTGTGAAGAGGAGACTCTATTGCTGAACAGAGGTGTGAGTGACATGTGATGCAATAACTGTCTACTTCCCCACAAATTGATACACTGCAGATGTATATTTAAAAAAATTTTTTTATTATCTTACAGGGTACAGCACATCCAAATTATCTGAGTGCTGTTTACTGACACATCTCTCTACCTGAGTGGCATCCGGTTATGCAGGGGTCTATCATTTTTGGGGAAAAGGAGTACTAAAAAGTCAGGATTGGTAAAGTTTGTCTGGGGGCCTCAAATATTGGCAGCAGATAGTTTTCATTTGTCACAGCAGTCTGGATGATGTGCCACATTTTCTCAACATTGCAGATTCAAGAGAGGCTTCCACCTCCCTCACATATAGTCACAGCAATCATTGAAATCTGAAATCCTCATGCATGTGAACAGCATTTCAGTAAATTTTGTGACTTCGACTCTGGCCACATTTCTTATTTAATTAACCTTTAGGGAACATTTGCTGAGCGTGCATACTGTTTTCCCCCACAACTGTTCACTGCTCTGCGCACACACAGCTGCAGAAGCTGGCATCGGCAGGTTTTATGGTTCAGTTACAGTGTAGCTATCCAGTGATGGACTCTGAGCGCTGAGAAATTATGTTTTTGTACCTCGCTCAAGAACACCACAACAGCTGCTTTAGAGAAATGAGAGAGCCACTTTAGCTCAGATTCCTCCCACCTTTCCCCAGCTGGTTGAGGGAAACTGGAACAGCAATGCTCTGATCACGAGCCCTGTTTGTCTAACCCAGTGGTCTGCAACTGTGAGATTAGTTCATCCTCTCTGGTTGATGTTGCACCTGTCAGTGAAATCAGCTGCTGGAGTGTTGGGCCAGAATGATAAACTGTTCACACAAATCTCTCTGTGGCACATTGTTGGCGACCGATTTGTCAGACAGCATCAGAGCGTTCTCCCGCAGGTTTCCATGCTTTTACAGACTCTAATTTCCGGACTTCTCTGTGGATTTTTCAGACCATATTTTACACCTGAGGATAAAAAGATACATGTTTATTATATAAATAAATAGTTTTAATATCCAACTGTTTACTTCTGTGTTACATTCTGACTATGTAGCATATATGCTACTATGTTTGTACAATTTCTTAGCAAGTTGCTGCTCATACATACCGGCAACCCCGACAGTAACAAAATGGAACAGTTTCATTAACAGTTCGCCAAAGAACAACACTTTGCTATCAATATCTTTATATATTCTGAATTTTTATATTTAATCAACAGTATAGGAGCAATTGTCTGGAAACACAACAGTTTTTTCTTACTTTCTATTATTTTTTCCATACTTATCCAAACCTGGAAAATATTAAAATCAAATGTCATACTTGTCCATAGTGGAACCCTGAACACTGCTACAGCTCATACATGTATCAAATAAAAATATTTAGAAATAAAAATACTTAAGATAATTCTGTTAACTGATAAAAAAAAAGGTAAACATGGGATTTTGAAGGCCTTTAGTGGCCAAGGGACATAACTGCTGATGCACTGGGTCAGGAAACATCTGAAATGTAAGTAAAGTTACTTCCTGTACTTAAGTCTAATTTTGAAGTACTTGTACTTTACTTTGGTATTTCCATCTGCTACATTATGCTTCCACTCCACTATGTTTCAGATATTTTTGCTGTTACTCCACTTCATTAATTTGAGGGGGGACTTCAGCGAGATGCAGATTCACACAATCCCGGGCTGTAAAGCATTCTCGCTCAGTGCTACTTAGATTGGAGGAATTTTTTAAAAAGTGTATACAGTTGCAAAAGTAATTTTTTTATTGAAAGGGAAAACAACAAAACTATATAAAAATCCAACAAACAATGTAGGCCAGTAATAATTTAAAATAAATATAGGCACGTCTGCTCACTACAGGGCACAATCAAAAGAAAGAAACCAAGTAATATTTTTATTAATGTAAACCTATACATGATGAATGGTACTGCATTCAAGAGAAGTTGTGTGGGGCGGGCAGCACTAGTGGTATGTACTATAACGGAGTGACACGGAGAAACTGACACAATGTTATACAAAATGTATAAAATACTCTAAAGTATATAGTCTGCACATCACTAATAATCACTTTTAATACTACATTCAGACTTTTACTCACAATAGATTGTTTTTACATTGTAGTATCATTACTGCACAACATTTTTTTACGATTGCTAAAACACATTTCTGGAAACCTTCACCCATTTTCTCAAAACACAAAACACAAAGCACAAAACTCAAGTTACATTCACAAAACCACAGACTCCTCTGGCACAAATCAAACAATGCTTTCAGATCATGCACTTTTCCAGTCAAAATAGAAAAACCTACAGAGCATTCATTAGACACTACATAAAACAAATTAAAACACTGCATCCAGTGCATGTAGTTTGATTTAGTTTTATTGTAAATGAACACATTTTTGCTAAACTAAACAAAAGTACAATTATCCAATGCCATTGCCTGTAGGAGGTTTACCCTGGTGTAAGGGTTCCGGTCACAGACCCTCCAGCGCCATGCAGAAAATAACTCCTCTATTGGGTTGAGGAATGGGCAAACATTTATGGTTGATGTTGAACCATTCATGTATATGGACTGCACGGTGAAAGCTGACATTGTCCCAAACTACAACATAAATAGGAGGCCCAGCCTGCCCAGCTGCTCACGATCAATCAGAAAATCCCAAAGACCACCAGATATGTGAGAAGATGCTCGGTGTTGTAAGGCCCCAGGGTTGCATGATGGTGGAGAACCCGCCAATTACTTATGGCCGCACAAAGGGTGACATTGCCACCACGCTGGCCAGGGACTTCCACAATGGCTTGTTGGCCAATTATGTTCCTGCCTCTCCTTCTCCTCTTCGTCAGATTAAACCCTGCTTCATCTCCAAAAATGTATTCATGGGGCCTTTCCATAGAATCAAATTCAAACAATCTCTAACTGTAGCTGTCTTCTTCTCTGAATGCTCTTACAAGGGTGGCCACAGAGAATCTGCTCTTTGTCCTGCTTCCCTCATCGTCAAGCCATGAACAAGAACATGGTCTGTGACCGTTGCCCGGATTACATCTGAAATGATGGTTCTGGTTCTTCCTCCTTGGTCTATCACCTCTTACTTGTACTCTTTCTCCTTTTCCTCCTTCTCTTCTTCCACCTCTTCCTCCTCTGCCTCTCAAAATGTTTTCATCCATTATCTGTATTCACAGGTGCACTCTGAACTTGCTTATAAAGTGTGGTTGGTTGATCTCATCATTAGAAACGAGTGTGAACAGTTTTGTGTCGTTGTGTTTAAACGATGACCACTGTGTTGTACTTGTGTTCAACCTTCGCTGCCTGTGTTTGGCATTTTGCAACACATGTGCATCACAATGGGAATTGTGTTTTATAGTAAAGGAGAATGTTTTGAGAGTTTTGCAAATAGTTTCTAACTACTTGAACTTGTTTAGGGTTTTGCTAAAAGAGAGGTTGATTTGATTCGACTAAAGGGTTTAGAGAGCTGATCATTTGGTTCAGAGAATGGGGTTTAGTGTTTTAGCAAAAATCTGTAATGTGTTGACCATGTATCTTGCAGGCTGCAGTCAAAATGTAGATACTGCTGCCCTCTGCAGGTTGTTGTTTGAACAGCAACATTTTGCATAAGATATTGTAAATTGTTCAGTTGAGGAATTATTACGGTTATTAAGTTGCACAATACATTTATGATTGTTCTTTATGCTTACAAATTTATAATAGGCTACACACACATCTTCACACATCTGTTTATTCATCTGTCCATCAATGTTCTACCTCAGTCTCAATCTCCCAGAATGCAACAGTCTAAGAGACAGATAGACACTAATATTTACCAGCCCAATACATGATGACCTGTTACATAATTTCCTTAATTATTGTAGTATTTTTCTTATTAAATGAATCAATTATTATTACTGCAGAATTGATAACAAATAGACAGTATATATTGTAGCAAGGTGAAGACAAAGCTAAATGCCCAGCTAGAGTTGCCTAGCAACTGTGTCTAATTGATAGGGCAGCAAAGGTTACAACAAGGTTTAGTCATAATAACTAATGATAATTATTATAATAAAATAATGTGCCATGCCGTATGTCTTGATATGACTGATCAATGGGCACAAAGTAACACGGTTATTTGTTGCCCCCTTGTGGTCACTCCAGTGACTCCAGTGGATCCACATACTTTCTTTCTTATTACAGATTTTTGCTAAAACACTAAACCCCATTCTCTGAACCAAATGATCAGCTCTCTAAACCCTTTTGTCGAATCAACCTCTCTTTTAGCAAAACCCTAAACAAGTTCAAGTAGTTAGACACTATTTGCAAAACTCTAAACACATTCTCCTTTACTATAAAACACAATTCCCACTGTGCACATGTGTTGCAAAATGCCAAACACAGGCAGCGAAGGTTGAACACAAGTACAACACAGTTGTCATCGTTTAAACACAACGACTCAAAACTGTTCACACTCGTTTCTAATGATGAGATAAACCAACCACACTATATAAGCAAGTTCAGAGTGCACCTGTGAATATATACTATATTGTAGTGTATGTACATCAGGAGTGCATACAAATACACTATTGCAGAAGTCTGTCTTTCTGTATCAATTACACACTTACTGTGAACTTCTATCTTTTAGAGATTGTTTGAATTTGATTCTATGGAAAGGCCCCATGAATACATTTTTGGAGATGAAGCAGGGTTTAATCTGACGAAGAGGAGAAGGAGAGGCAGGAACATAATTGGCCAACGAGCCATTGTGGATGTCCCTGGCCAGTGTGGTGGCAATGTCACCCTTTGTGTGGCCATAAGTAATTGTGGGGTTCTCCACCATGCAACCCTGGGGCCTTACAACACCGAGCATCTTCTCACATATCTGGTGGTTTTTGGGATTTTCTGATTGATCGTGAGCAGCAGGATTCTCATCAGGCTGGGCTTCCTATTTATGTTGTAGTTTGGGACAATGTCAGCTTTCACCGTGCAGTCCATATACATGAATGGTTCAACATCAACCTGCGCTTCATAAATGTTTGCCCATTCCTCAACCCAAGAGAGGAGTTATTTTCTGCATGGCGCTGGAGGGTCTGTGACCGGAACCCCTACACCAGGGTAAACCTCCTACAGGCAATGGCATTGGCCTGTGATGACAAAGGTGTGGATGCTTGTCAAGCCTGGATCTGCCATGTCAGAGGGTTTCCCCCCGTTGCTTAGCAAGAGGAAACATTGCGTGTGATGTAGATGAAGTCCTCTGGCCGGTCCCAGCACAAAGGCGTGATGCTGCTGAGGCAGAATGAATCGTACGTTGACGTTTTTTGCAGTTGGTTTTGTAATATGCTTTACATTTACGTATGAAGTTTTCTTTGTTATTTGTATAAGTTGAGATAATTGTACTTTTGTTTAGTTTTGCAAAAATGTGTTCATTTACAATAAAACTAAATCAAACTACATGCACTGGATGCAGTGTTTTAATTTGTTTTATGTAGTGATCTGTAGGTGTTTCTATTTTGACTGGAAAAGTGCATGATCTGAAAGCATTGTTTGATTTGTGCCAGAAGAGTCTGTGGTTTTGTGAATGTAACTTGAGTTTTGTGTTTTGTGTTTTGAGAAAATGGGTGAAGGTTTCAAGAAATGTGTTTTAGAAATCGTAAAAAACTGTAGTTCAGTAGAGTAAAGTACATGAATACATTTACAAAAATAACACAAGACTGATAACTTTTTTTTTTTCTTTTTTTTTAAATCAGTCAAAGGTTTCCAAAGGTTGCATTTTGCACTGAAATCCGTACAGAACATATTCTAAATAAATTGTAGTACATAAACACAGCAAATAAATATGCTCACTCTTTCTTGCCTTTGAATAGTGCTTACGCCTGATTCACAATTACTGTAAGCAGTAAGTGTCTGTCTGCACACCTGATGGCCCTGTTTGAGCAACTGCTTCATAGGAAAGTATTGTGAAAGGCAAGTCAAGTCATTTATATATATATATATATATATATATATATATATATATATATATATATATATATAGTGCTGAATCCTAACAGAAGTTATTTCAAGACACATTTAATAAAGAGCAGGTCAGGACTGTAATCTTTGTAAGTGTGCCTTGAAATGGCAAAGAAGTGACATCGTGTTAGATTTCTGTGTCTAAAGTGCTTTTAGTGTTTTGCAAAAAGTGTGACGCTGAGAATGTCCTTATAGTTGTGCAGAACTGGGCTGAGATTTTGCTCCTTAATAATTGTGCTTTTTGTGTTATTTTAGTGTCAGAAATGTAAATAAAACTATAATATGAATGATAGATATGAAGTGCTATCAATCTTTTCATCTAACTCTCCATTAGAAAGCAAAAAAAGTGTTTCGTTTTTTAAAATCTCAAACTATTCCTTTAAATTCAAGGCAGGATGTTTAGAATAAATGTGTTCAGCAGTGGCAGGTGTGTTAGTGGAAGACACAGAGTAGCAGGCCCGTGTCAGTGAGCGTCTCATTGAGGAGAGGCAGCATTCACTGTGGCCTATCTAAGAAGCTCAGCATAGTGTGTGGATGACGCTATCCTTAGGATCACAGAAACACCATTATCACTACACACTGACATCACTCAGCCCTCCACAACAGCAACGCAACGCCCCTCCACGGCTCACACACACCACCGCCCGCCTCATGCAGCACAGTCATTGTGTTCACCGGTCAGCCCCATTGTCTGTTCAGGGGAATGAGGGACAATGTCGCCAATCTCTGTCCAAACCATGATCCAACACTGCTATTGTGACCCGTCTTTTTCCCACTCAACCGACGAGATGGTGTTCCCGTGTGATGAGAGATGGAGATGGGGGGTGGGGGGTGTCCTCTGTTCTGCCTGGCACTGGGGAAGTGAATGTGAAGAGGGCACAGACGATCAATCTGTGACGCTAGTATAGTCACTGTGGTGATCATGAGCAGACATGTGGGCAGTACACAGACACAACACCCAGCCTGGCTGTCAACCACATCATCACTTCTCTGCTTACAGTGAGTATTACACAGTGGGAGTCCATGCTACGCTTTGACTGGGGGTTCTTGCTGTTTTTCTGCCTCCAGCGTGAAGTCAGGATAATTCTACCATCAAGAAGAAGAGTTTCACCCCTGAGAGCAGCTTAAGCAAATGAAATGTACCAGTTCCCCTTGAACTTTCCTTGAAGCTGGATTATTTCTACGTGAAACGCTAATTTACAGAATGTAGCAACAAGACCAAACAACTGTAGGATCTTCCAAACTTACTATTGTAATGCTTTGACAAGGATGGCATAATGGGATACAGATGGATGGACGGCAGCACATGACACTCATCTAACACCAAGTGAGTAACTATTCGCACAGAAGCTGAGATGAAGCGGAGGCTGCTGATGACACAGCTACAGTTATATAGATGTGGTGAATAGAACAGTAACACTTAGAAATCATGTTTTTCTGAGCATTCTTACAAGGTGTCTGTCTGGTTTTCGCCTGACATGCAGAGCTTCTACCAGCCCCGCCACACCACCCGTCCCCCCCCAGCTCTCTACCAGGACCCCACGCTGATGCAGCGACGTGTCCTGGAAGATCAAGTGGAGCTGTGGTGGTTCAGAGAGCCACGCCGCTCACTGCTGTGCTACTGCGCCTCCGTAGCCCTCATACTGGGGCTGGGCCTCGGTGGCGTGGGCCTCCTCTCCACCACCACCAGTCTGTCCGGGGAGTGGCGCCTCGGGGTGGGCACTACCCTCTGCCTCTTAGCCCTGGCTGTTCTTCTCAAGCTGCTTCTCAGCTCTGCCATCCAGGACATGAACTGTGTGCACAGCTGGCGTCGCATCGACCAGCTGAAGAGCGGCGGAAGGGCTGACCCTGCGCTGATGTTGGCTGTGGGGCTGGCAGTGATGCTCTGTGGGACGGTGCTTCTCTGTGTGGCCACCGTCGGCAGCCCAGGTTATGACAGCAAGGAGATGTTGGTGTCCAGCCTGGTGCTGATGGCTGCTGGGGCAGGCATGGCTCTAGCTGTAGTGGGCTACAGCGTGCTCGTGTACCTTGAAAGAAGAAGGGAGCAGAGGAGGAGGAGGATGATGAGAATGAGCAGAGTGAGGATGCTGGGAAGTCGAACTGTCAGGGTGTTCAGCGTCTCAGGAGGACAGATGAGCCCAGCCAGGAGAGAGACATCCTCCAGCAGGACCAGCCTGATCTGAATGGACTCAATGGGCAAAATCACTCACAGAAAAAAGGATCAAAGAATCTTTGAAAGGAAATAAAACAAAACAAAGAGATGACTTTAGGAGTATCTTTCCAGTCTTTTTGTTCACATTAGCATAAAAATGACTTCTGTTGAACATCACCAAAAGAATACCTGCAAATAGTTTGTAAAAGAACAACAATGACGCTAAACACTTTTTTAAACAATGGCTCAATGTGATGAACACACACCTGCATGTCTGAATACACCATTTTGGTACATTTGCGTAATTATGGTTGAAAATAAATGTTCAGCAAGTGTTCACATCAAAACCAAACAGCACTTCTTGGATTCTCTGTGTTCATGATGTTCTCTCCCACTAACTCAAAACACATTTGTGTTGTTTTCACGGTAACATTACTGCATTCTCAACAGATTCTTACTGTATACGCTGTGTACAGTATGTTACTGTAGATGTTCTATGCATTATGTGAAGATATTACTGTGAATTTAAATTAGGAATTTATTATAAGAACTGGAAACACAACAGAACATGTTTCTTTTAGCTTTCAGGTTTATTTCCGAGGTATGGGGCTCTCTGAATATGTCCAGAAATACTGCTACCGCGAGTTCCCGCCCTGCACACTGGAGGAAAGTTTTACAAATATAAAAGAGTCATAATTGACATAGCTTGTTTGCTGTTTGAGTAGTTTTACAGACGTCGCTTCTATAATGATGGCCTTTGGGAAAAATGCTCTTTGGTCCACATGGGGAGTTTTCGTTACGATACTGAGAGTGGCAATTGGCAAAATTTGGAGGCTAAGCTAAAGGGGCGGGGCCATATCCAAGTCTTACTATCCATGATCTCGAAACAACCTCAAACCTCCCACTTGAATGTATTTTTGTGCAATATTTTTGTTTTATTCTAAGTTTTAACATCAAATTTTGCTTACGACTTGCGGTATCTGTGACATTTTGCACACACTCCTCAGTTGAAGCTCTCAGGAGGAAAGAGCGCATTTGCCAGAGAGAGCCTGTTCTGTCGTGTCACCGTGTCCGTCTGCTGACCTGCCACATGCCGCATCGTTAATATCTAGTGAGTGCTGAATCTTGATGTTTTTATGCAAACAAAGATTGCATAACGTTAATGTTAGCCAAGAAGAACTGACAGTGACTTTGCTGTTCTGTAACGTTACAAATGAATAAGCCACAGCTAACGTTACCTAGTTTATTTATCTAGTTAATGTTAGCGTAGCATAGCTGTCCTGTTAGCTTGTCAGTAATTATTCTTAAATGTTTTGTTGTTATTTTAGAGCATTTTAGAATTATTTTTTATTTAGATTTTGTTAGCTTGTCAGTAAAGTAGATTAGATTAGCTTTAGTAGCTTATATTTAGGTTAAAGTCCAAAGGTAACTAAACTGTCTATGTTACTTAATGGCGCTTTGAGTTTGGCTTTGGATGTTTGCATGTAACATTAACTTTTTGATTTGATTTAACTGGCTTGTCTGATCTCTTCTGTCCACATGCAGGAGCTGCCATTCTGTGAGACCAATAAATCCATCTTCAGGATTCCACCCGGTGGCACCATATGTCCATTATTGCTAACCAGCGTACCATGGCCCATTGTTGTAGTATGGACCGCTAAAATGACTGGCTTTATCTAAAACAGATCTGTTTATATTGTTGTGATATTTTTCTGTATTATTCTTACTGTATTGTTCAAATTGCACAATAAAAGTTCTGCTATTTGTGCAGTTAATTCTTCAATTGTCATTTTTCTTATTTTACATTAACAGCTAAATAACAATTGTATTGTAAAAAATAAATAAATACAGTAGGCTAGTATACACTGCAGGTTATAGGTAATACTGTAAAATAAATAACTTTTTAAAAATGGTATAATACTGCACTAAAAAATAACATAATACTTTATTTTACAGTATACTAAAAACTACTGTTTTACAGTAATTGTATCGTGGTTTAAAATACAGTAAGTTACTGTTGATTTTAACAATAAACATTTTACAGTGCAAAGTTAACAAAGCGAATGAATGAATATGAAATTGGAAATATAAACAATTTATTCATAAAGTACATTTCCAGTGAAAGTGATTTCAGGCTATAAAGTTGAAATACTTTGTGTTATTTTACATGAACACACGGAGGTTCCACAAGATGAAGAAGTGTCGAGTTGTTTCACCTCTTTGTTGTTGATTCACAGCCAAAATATAATCAACACTTGAATGTGAATTACATAAAATGTATTTTATTAGAAAATGTCATTAGCAGGGAACAAACAGCAACTTCCAACAACTCACAAATGGATATACACACAATATATTTATTTTTAAAGAATTACAGATTGCAGCTTTAAGGGAACTATAGTGCTGCATGAAAGGAAAAAGTGGAAATGATCTCACAGGCAAAATTTTAATTTACCAGAACTTCTTTGGGAAAATAGCTCATACTACAAAGGGCAACGTGTACATTATATACAAATGTGAACAAAGGTGACGTCTAATGGAGACTCAGTAAAGTCCAATAAAGTTTAAGGAGATAATCTCTACTTTCTCCTTCACTGAATCTGCCATCCTGCACCCGGCCTAAGTATCGCATGGGACACGACTACTTGAATGAATTTAACATTTAAACATTTATTTATCTTTGATATTTTTGTTATAACTTTCATCATATCATACTATTTAAATTTGCTCTTTTTGGACACAAGTGCAATCAATATTGCAGCTTCGGAGGTTTTGAAGCAACTGTGGCTCATTAATTTTTTACATTCTTCATACGCCTGCTGTGACCTTTCAGTGTTTTCAAACCACACCAAAAAAAAGAAAATCCTGATTTAAAAAATGTGATCTCTTTTTTTATATATGTATATACCTTTCTCTAAACTTTGTATTTTTTCTTGTGGCATTGTTTAACCTATTCTGGCCTGAAAAGATTCATTTTAAGGGGGTCAAAAGCCAGAAAGGTTCAGAATCATAGCTTCACTTTCAACTGTCAATCACAATCTTCTCTGTCAATTATCTTAGTTGTAAACCAGCTGTTTTACAGTCCCCTTTTATATAATCACGCTATAGTGAACTGAAGATCATCGTCGCTGTCTTCTATCCCTTGCTGCTGATCCCCTCTCTCTCTCTCCGCCCTGTCTTTCTCACTGGCCTGGATATAGTTATCCTCTATGAAGCCATCATCATCGTCATCCAGCCCCCTTAGATCCCCCCCAACCACTCTTATTCTACCCAGCGAGCTTTGAGGGAAGGGCAGCTCGTCCTGGCCATACTGGCTGACCCCGTCGGCCTCTTGGAGCAAGGAGTGTCTGTAGCTGGCCAAGAAGCGATGGAAGAGACGAAACTTGACAGTCATCACGATGAGGAGCGAGATCGTGAGGAATGTGCCGAGTCCTGCAGCCATATAGGACCAGTCCAGCAACTTTTGGCTTTCACCTGCCCCTGCTTACAAAGCAGGAAAAAAAAACTTTATTGCATCTCCATGTATCTATAAAGACGAAGAAGTCAACACCGGTGCTTTTCAAATTGTTTCCTGCAACTGAAGTGTTATAGAGTCCAGAGTTCCTCAAGCACACCTGGTTGTAAATAGTTAGATCATGGTAAAGCTTGTTTAAAACTTACTTCTCAGTTCAGTACCGTTACTGTTGGTGTTCTCCTCTTCCATGAGAAGATGTCTCTGGGAGCCTTTGTGTCTCCCAACATCAGATAAAGTAGCCTGACGTGCTTCTCTGATAAAAGCTCCACTGAGAAAAATCACCACAAAGAGGCCGCAGCTCCACTGGCCCATTTCTGCGTCATGAGGGAAAGCATAAAGAACTCTTATGATTCTCAGGACCATGAGAGGCTTAATGTGTAAAACATTTAGATCATTTAGCGGTACGGAATTTCCCTTTTGTGCAACTCTGTCTCTTAAAACGAAACGAAACTGCTTCATTAATTACATTTCGAAAAGGTATTTTCACCCAGATTACAATCGTAGCTTTAAACACCTGGTTAAAGTTGTAAATTGAAACAAAACTACTTGATAGGTTTAGTAAAAGATCTTGGTTTGGGTTCAAATAAGTTTGTTTGTTTTGTAACTTAAACCACGTACGTAAGTTAAAATAAATCCACCTTGACTTTTGGTTTCCCACGGGACACAGACAGTGGTCTCCAGGGTGAAAGTCTTTGTTCCCATCCTTTCACCCCGACCTCCTCTCTAGGCGGGCTTTGTTTAGAAATGTATTTGTGATAGGCTACATCATAAAACAAACGTAATCCTGGGAGAAAATATGTTTCCCTCAAAACATAATTAAGTAAAGTTCATTTGAGGAAACCAGGCTGTTTTGTGTTATGGTCCCTAAGATCAGCAAGGAAACGCGGGGAAAAGACCACAACTTCGATATCCACTTGATTTCAATTCAACAATGAGGTATTTTCATCCCCATCACTTTATTATTGCATGAGGAAGGGATGTGTTCACAGCCAGTATGGAGAGAGGGAACAACTACAGCAACCGATAACTTTTAATATACATATACTGTATATATGGGATTGTCAGTGTTTATTTTAAGACATTTGACATGACATACTTCATGTTTCATAATTGATTTGCCAATAAACCTTTAACCAATGTCTTGCCACCATCAAGCTTAAACGGACACTGGGATGTTCGAGGGTTAACATTCTCTGATTGTCAAAGTACCAACACATTTGATTGGACACATTGGAAATCTATTACATTGTTAGATACAGATGCAAATTCCTCTTTAATGTCCTTGTCCTTGTACTAACACATTTGAATTTGACTTTAGGTATCTGCATAATGATACACCATGTTGTCGTCATTATCATCAATGACCTTCATTACACTGAAATATCAGCGACAACCTTTCTGCAGTGAGCGCTGATGATATCTTTAATTTCAAATGATGTAAGTGTCAGAGATAAAAAAGGTAATTAATCTGCAACCCATGATCTAACAGGTGCCTTCAAACAGCCAACACACTGCTCTCATGGCTCTGGAAAGACATTTTTTAACAAACAATTTGACTTGAACAAAAAAATTCTTCAAAACTTTGTGATTAAATAGTCCCTGCCTTTTCACACAGAAGCTGTCACATGATGTTAATGAGCCATGTTTATGATTATAGTCCTGAACTGCTTACTAATTAACTTTAAACATATGGTCCGGAGAGCAGACATACAGTACATCCGTGTATATGTTGGCTTAAGGTATTTCATTTGTCGCAGCAGTACACAGGTAGCACACAGTAGCTGTGTCTCAGTCAACCGCTGCTCATATGACAACAACAGAGCCAATAATGTCAAACCTACATCACAGAGGAACACAGAGTAACCCGACTGTGAGCTAACACAATCTACAACAACACACACAATCAGTCTGAAATGACTTACCTGTACAGAAGAGGATAATTGACACAGTATGTCTCCGAGACCTGACTTTAAACTGCTGTTTTTGTCTTCCTCTTCAGCTCCTTCTGAAAAAATAAAGAGACTTGCTGGGCAAAGGTTGCAGGACATACCATAATACCACCCTCCCTGCACCATGCCCTTAAGACAGAGACGTTAATAAGTAACTTTATTAGGTTTGTCATCCATTTACCCTGATTCCTTTTGTACCTTTCCAGTCAAAAGTCAATGTAAACTTATTTTTATGTTCATTTAGTATCTTTATTGTTACTAATAACATGAGGCGATTTGTTATTTCCACAATTTACTGAAATGTACTGAATTAATAAAGAAATTCAAACACATGTTGCATCTGTGCTTTGCGGCCAGATAGTGTCACTGTAATCACAAAAGATGAGCGTCTATGCGCTGTGTGTGCATGGAGGGCATTTGTGTAGATTTGCCATTTGTTTTGGATGAGGGGGGGGGGGGGGTTAACTCAGTGAGTTATAAACGCTGCGCTTGTATCCGTAGATTTTTCTTGCTTTTTTCTTGAACCACCTCCCACTAAGTCATCAGGTGTGCACTCAGAGGAGCTGACACGGAGGCAGCTTTAGAAGCACTGAAATGTTTCTAGGTGGGCAAGATCTGATTTCTCATTAACACACATTTGACATCATCATCTCTCTCATCTCTCCTCATTATACACGCTGCACGTCTATTCACCAAGAACAGAGCAATGCTTCCAAAGCATCACCAGGGATCATCATCGAACAGAGGCGGTGTGAGCCTTCAGGAAATACAAGCTTTTATTATTTTTATATTTTTTCATCTTTGCAATAAAGCTAAAATGTATGTGTTTACTGTCCGCAGAGACTCTAATTCTATTGTCTCTCTATTTTATTGTCAGGCCTGCCTCATGCTATGTACTAAAAGTATTCTAATGGTGCACAACGCTGCAGCTAGAATGGAACTAAAACTAAAACTTTGACCATATTACACACATGTGTTGCTTCATTTCATTGGTTCTCTATTGGTCAGATCGGAGCTTAAGGACTCTGATCATTTACAAAATTGTAACTGGGCACGCCCCTTCATAGCAGTCTGATCCCCTTAAACCTTATAGTCCATGCCGTGCTCCCCACTGTCAGATTACAGGACTCCTGTCTGTCTGGAGTCAGCTGGAGTAAGGGTTCAAGGATAGAGATAGAGGGGTCTCTAGCTGTGCAGACTGTTAAACCCCCCCCCGGAAAAAAAAGTTAGTTCTCAAGCCGTGATTGGAGATACTCAGATGCAGTATATTCTGCATGTGACAGGAGCGTGAGCCATATGTGAATGATTTATTGAATGTCATGTGTTCTGACTGAGGCAGCCCACAGAACAGTGACCGTGTTGTCTTATGTCACAGTTTGTGGGTTGATAAGCACTCCAGATACCCAAATGTGTGTTCACAAGCACTGAAAAAAGTGAGTTTTATCCCTGCTCACTGAAATAGATAACTGTGGATAACTGCCAAAAGCATGTGTTGGAACGTGTCATTAAGGAGGAGGCATTGATATTTTCATGTCTGTATTAAATCCTTTATCTTACCCAATAAAATGAGGCCAACACATTGTTTAATGTGTATTACAGTGATCAATGCAGTTTGGTGGTCACTGTCATCCCTTTCACTGACGCTTATTACCACATTACATTTTCAGAAATGCTCCTGATGGTTTTTCCAGGCTCTGCCTCTCTGCAAAGAAAGATCAATAACTAAAGCCAGTACCAAATCTGAACGGTCTGACTTTAAGTCTCAATAAACCGTCTAATCTTTTCCTCTTTAACTGACTTTAAAGCGAAGTGAGAGAGGGACCGAGAAAGCCTTCTTCATCAGAGTTGCTCAGCTGGATGGGCGTAATACAAACTTAATCAACACCATCTTGGCAATGGAGGAGCCTTAAAGGGACAGTTCCCCTCAAAATTAAAGATAATTGATCAATCTAGATTGTTTTGTCAAGAGTTGACGATATGCTTTTGACGCTTTGAGCATCACAAGCCGAGTGCCATCTAGTTCCATTATATTAGAGAGAAGGCCGCCATCTCTAGATTGATTTTAAAAAATCACTACAGTAAAAAGAAACAAATATGTATTTTTTATTTTGGGGTGAACTGTCTCTTTAAGATGATTTCAGAATAGTGCCAGCGACATGTGCTTCTCTAATGGAGAAAAAAGAATAGTCTTTAAGTCATGATTATCTTATTTTTAGGATCTAATAGCCATTAGCACATTCCATGTTGATATTCTTTTTCTAGGTAACATACATCTGAGTCTAAGTATCAAAATCCTGTTTGAATTCCACTGAATTTGTTGCTTCTCCACTGCAGTCAGTGAGTTGGCTGCATCACTGTATGATAATCAGGTTGAGTCTTTTGATTCAGATTTTATTGATGCTCTTTGAAGAACTGTATCAATAAATAACTCTGTACACTCAGCGTTTTAAAAACACTGCCATCAAACATATAGGGAGATCATACGAAAATAAAATGAATCTCTTTTTTTCCTCTAACATCGATTGCAATGTACATGTATGCTACAGATGATTACTATGAGCACACCTTTGTGCTGACATTTACCAATGGGAAATTGCTTTTATCAACATGAGTACAACAGAAACTGAATTCCTCACAACATCTCAACATTTGACAAAACATACCAGCTGCTGATAGATTGTAAAATTCCATAACTCGTACAGACATTTATGAACATACTGTTAGAATAACCTTTAAGTCTAAAGTTCATTTTAATATATTTATAACAGACTGTTAAAAAAAAGGACACAAGTGTTGACATTCAAAATTGAGGTCAGTTTCTGTAAATCAATTACACAAGCAAAATGTATTCACGAACACAATACATGGCATTCTGCATTAATTTATAAATACTTACGTTACCATTCTGAGTTACAAAAACAAGGACACTTGAAAGTTTTGACAAGGAATAGGCTATCAGTAGATTGTATGTAAGTGGGTCCACAGAAATGCAGCTTTTTGATCTCTTATGTATGGCACTGTAAACACACAGTGACACTGTAAAGCAATCCTAACTCTTCAGACAAAAGCTAAAAGGCTTGTGTAACATTTAATGACATTGCAGGTTATGCAGTGTTATACTGCCATTTACTAAGAGATGTGTTTGGATATGAAATAGTAATCCAAATGTACTGTAAATGTATGTATTAGATAAGAAGTTATTCAACAGTTATTTCCTCATGTAAGCCGCAACCTCTGACTGATAAGTAAAGCCGAAGGGCCTTAAACCTGCATTCTTTCTAACGGCCAGCAGGAGGAGGATCCACTTGCAAAATAAGTTTGGTTGTATAGAAGTCTATGAGAAAATGACCCGACTTCTCACTTGATTTATTACCTCAGTAAACATTTTCCTAATGCGTTTATGGTCTCAATCTCTAGTTTCATGTCTTCTTCAATACAATATGATGTTCATTTTGAAAATGATGCTCCCATTTAGAGTTAAATAGACGATGAAGCAAAGTTATGCTTAAGGGTGGGGCTAGCTTTTGATTAACAAGTCGCTAACACGGTGTTGTCTAGTCTCGGTAAAGTCTATATTTTTGTCTTACTTTAACCCTTTCACAGTGTTTTCAGTTCATTAAAGTGAATTATAACATTTTAGTCACCTAAAAATGTCTTGTTCAGTGTTGAATTGTAATTAGCTCCACCCTCTTGTGTCACTTCTGTTCCAAAAACCAAGATGGCGACGGCCAAAATTTCCAACTCGAGTCTTTAGACCACCCATAGACCACAAACCATTGGGGGAAGTCACGGTCCACTTCTTTTATATATTCTATGGCATAAGACCTATGCCATAGGTCTTCAACAGGGGGTACTGCAGGGTTGTTGTTTTTTTGCACATTCACATCCATCTATAACATTTTTCACAATTCATTGTCTATGGAGCAGATCCAGACTTCATACTTGACGACATCACAAATTTGACTTTAGGAGAGAGTTGTAGATTTTTACTAATATTTTTGGACTGTTTTAGGTCTAATACTTTTAATGTACTCAACATGCCTTTATTGTTTTAGGACAGATAATGTATCCTTGAGTAGGTTAGTTTTAAATCATTTAATTGGTCAGAAAGCTTTTGTGTTTGTCATAAAAAACAACCATCTTTATCATCATTTATCATATACAAAGTAGACTAGTATCAGTAGGCTGGTAACGTCCATTGTTGGGAGCTGCAGCTAAGTAGAAACTTCACATTCCATGTCCTCCCATCGACCCATATGACTGTGTCTGTTGACCAATTCAGGTCAAGGAAAAGCTGTTAGGAAAAGAAATAAGAAAGAAAGAAATTCATTTATTTGAATATTTGACTGCAGCCCAGCTCTGACTGTTGATAGGAGACAGACGAGGACCCCAACCTAGTGGTCCCTTTTCAGTAACCATAGGTCATTTCAAGCATTTGAACAAATAACCAACGCTTTCATTTTGCTCTCATTACACAGTAGATCTTCCTCACAAATCCTTCAGTCCCTGAGTAAAATGTAGCAGATGTGGCTACAAGTCGACACCACCCTACTTCACCAGGGCGTGCCGTGACTTAAAGGCCTGGCTGGCCAGACTCCACTGTTGTCTTGGGGTGTCAGGGTATTTTTTTCTTGCTCTAAGCCACATCTTCAGCATCTTTCCTAGATACACATGAACATCCAGTACATCTGTACATCCAGAGCGTTAACTGGATCGGCCTCCGTCCCCAGTTGCACTAGCATGTGCCTTACTTATTCAGCAAGGTGTTCGCTTTCTAGAGGCCACTCAAAAACATTATCTTCCAAGGAGATGGTGTATAGATCATTTCTCTCCGTATGTTCTCAGTTACTGCTGCCAGTTACTGAAACATTACTTTTGCAGCTATGAGGAGGAAAGAAATCTAGTGTGTGAAGATTTTCAGTCAAGGCTTTTCAGAGACTTCATTGTGTAGAGGGGTTCTTTGATAATCACCAGCATGACTCCCATGCGCACCATATGTGAGCTGCTGCTCCTCCCAGTGTCCTCGCCTCCCCTGGCAGCGCGGTCATTTACTGACTCTTTTACTCTGGATTGCTGGCCCCATCTATGAACAAGAAGTCTCTCAGCGGCCTATGAAGGATTTTCCACTTTCATTCCTGGAACTGTAGCTGTGAAACACCTCTGGAACAGGAGCTCGGGGTCTGGCGGCTGGTTATCACAATCTAGCTTCCTGCTCATGAAGTGTTTTCTGAATCCCTGCGGACCAGAGACACAGGTTGCTCTCAAATGACTGGATTCCCCACTGGGATCTCCTGCTAATAAAGGACACACACGATTGCACACAATTCAAAATCACACAGCATCTGTTTTGTATGCCAAAGACAAAGCTAAATAATTTCCTCTGAATAAAAGGAAAACAAAATAAAATAAAACGTTGTACTCTGAAGCTTATGACAAGATAGACTGTCACATTTTCTTCATCATTTCATTTTCTCTAATATGCAGAAAGAGTACTTCAAAATGAATACACTTACTTTAAGAAAGCCACACACACACACACACACACACACACACACACACACACACACACACACACACACAAACACACTTACAGTAAGAAAGCCACACACACACACACACACACACACACAATTACCTGGTGCTCTGAGGGGTAGTCCGTTGTCAAGACGACTTGGTTTGGTGGCAATAAAGAGGTAGCAGAGTACACATACGGTGATGAGGAAGGCAAGGAGGACCACCGCTGCAATGGATAGACCAACCAGAGCACCGATACTGAGTGGAGAGAAGAAGAGAGGAGGAGAGGAGACAGGGAGAGAGGAGAGGAGAGGAGAAAGGAGACAAGGAGAGAGGAAGAGAGGGAGAGAGAGAACAGAAAGGGAATGTGGCAAGGAGACAAGAAGAGGACACAAGGAGAGAGAAGAGTAGATGATTCATGTGTAGGATGGAAAAGAGAATACCAAAAGAGGGAAGATCAATATAAATATATATATATATATATATATATATATATATATATATATATATATATATATATATATATATATGTTTGTTTCATCCATAAATTAAATAAAACCAAATATGTATGGAGCCGTAAATGTTTTAAGAGAAGATAAGATAAGCCTTAATTGATCCCAAGAAGGGGAATGCACGTGTTGCAACAGCACAAGGACCGAAATAAACAAATAGAAATAAAAAATAATATTAATAATGAGAAGTATATAAAATAAAAGTAAGAATATAATACAAAAAGTAGAAAGGGATGGATTGGATTTTTAGTCAAGATAATTCATCATACCAGTGAGTCACGCTTTTAAACAGGTGCCGCTTCCCACGTTACTGGATAGTTGGTGTAACTATCTAACTACACACAGTGAATAACTCATCTGTTTCCAGTTTACTATGACAGAATATAACTGTATAGTCAACAACATCTTAAACATGTTTAGGATTTCCAAAATAAGTAGAAAAGAGGAAAATGTATATATATATATATATATATATATATATTCTTGCCAAATGCATATTGCCCTCACCTCAGCCACCACATGTATCCGTAATCATACGGGAAGAAGCTGTTGGGATCATCACAGCAGTACTTGACATCATTAAATCCGCAGCAGTAGACAGCAGCGGCGGCATTTCCCGGTCTGGGGCACGAGAACCCGTCCACAAACACACCATCAGCGCTGTAGTAACTGCTGCATTCAGCGCTCATGTTGCAGCAGGGAAGTGAATTAAGAAGAAAACACACGTCTCATCCGCAGAAGAAGAGCCCTGCAGCGTGGAGGTGCAGTTAGACCCACCAGTGTGTGTTCTCCAGTGCAGGAAATATTTTGAATCTGAAGAAAACTGGAGTCTGGTCTCTCTCTCTCTCTCTCTCTCTCTCTCTCTCTCTCTCTCTCTCTCTCTCTCTCTCTCTCTCTCTCTCTCTCTCTCTCTCGCTCACTTAATCTATTTACTTAATCTGCTTTTGGACGCTATAAACTTTGTCGATTATTGGAGTTTGTCACTTTATTTCATGTTTTGGTCCACAGAAGCATAAAAACAGGCGCACAGTCTTAACGCAGGCTATAATATTACAAAAAGTGTCGAGGAGTAACTTAAATTATAAATGAAATATAATTGTAATTAGTTACAGTTACTGAGAAAACGTATGTAAATTAGCCTATTAATCAAAATGTTGGTGATTACAAAGTGGGTTGCATCCCAATATATTATTTTCAGTAGAAATCTTATAATATAACATTCATTCTGTTGCTCTGTTTCAATCTTAATTCTAGTTATAGTGAAGAATATGTTGTAACATCCTGTCACTTATTTATGTCAAGTTATTCATCAGGTTTATAGTCTATGTTTAGATTTAGATTTTGTCATGTCATGTTTGATTGTTGCCACCTGTGTACCATTACCTTTAGTGTGTATAGTCCTCGTCTCCCTTTGTCCTGTACCAGTTTGCCTTATGCCTTCAAGAGAATCAGCGTTTTCGAGCAAAGAAACCTTTTCCTCTAAGAGTGATTTTCTGTTGTACTTTGTGTTTTTTCAGTAAATACCCTTCTGATTTTTGAAACCTTGTCCTGAGTCGTGGATTCGAGTTCAAGCCTTTGTGTCACGTTCCTTACGCTTTTAATAAAAGTTTGATTCTATTCAGTGTTGAGTACTGTTCCACCACCATGCACGCAAAACGTTTAGGATTTTTCAGCTTTATCGGCAAGTTAAAAACATGTGTTAGAAAAGCTTTACTTTACTTTGCTTTTAATTAATTAACAATTACATAGATTATTACATTTCAAAAGGGTAATCTGTAACTTAAATTCTTTCCAAAAGAGAGTAAAAAAATAAAGATTCAAGTTTATCAATGTTATGTTATTGACACAGCCATAAAGAACTAACGTCCGGTCACACTACTGTAGCTGCTGCAACTAAGAATCCTGTGTTTCATTCAAATAACCTGTGAACATTCTAAGTTTATGGGTGTTTAAATTGTTTGATTATTTATAGAAGATATATATATATATATATATATATATATATATGTCATATATATATCATTTTGACGTTTCCATTCAGCTTTTCTAATGCAGTAGTTCAAAATGTGCATAAAATATGTGAAAGGAAACATTATTGTTTACAAAGAAGATGCCAATGTTCTTTGTGGAAAATAAAAAATGTATCAATTCACATTCACATCCCGCATTCACATCAAGACACATTTACAAAAGAAAGTGTAATAGAAAGGTATATAAAATCTGTTTGAACAAATATGACAACTGGTTCAACCATTCTGGTGCCACTGGTGTGTGTGTGTGTGTGTGTGTGTGTGTGTGTGTGTGTGTGTGTGTGTGTGTGTGTGTGTGTGTGTGTGGGTCTCATGAGGGGAAAAACAAGGATATGTGTGTGTGTGGTGGAGGTAAACTACCTTCTAATCAATATTTTTATATTACCAATGGATAAAATAACCGTGTGTAATGTGAAAGGGGGTCGCTCATAGTGAGCCTCATCGCCATGGAGGCCACTGACCTCTATCCATTGATTCCATTCAACATAAAGGATCCATTTGGTTGAAGCATTGCCACATCTACTGACCCACAGGCTCATTATGACTCATTCAGTTTCAACTAACCATAACCCCTTCCACACTGAAATAGTTCTAATGCAGACTGATACCTTCATTTACAATTGTATACATACATTTAAAGATTATTTTTCCATTAGAGAGTGCAAAGTGGATAGAAATATTTCAATTTGGAGAGAAAATGTGTATGACAAAAGCTCAGCTCAGCTGCTGAGGTCTGAAAATCTGCAGAAAGCACATCATAAAAACGTTGCTTAAAGCGGGATAAAAAGTAATTTTATGACAACCACAACGCTGATGCATGCTCACAGTGGATATGTTGCCATTACAGGCGACCAAATGAAACAGACCTCGACAAAGGTGTAAATGTTACATATTATACCTTTAAAAAAAGAAAGAAACTTAAGTAAAGCATCATCTCTAAGGGACAGGGAAAGGTACATTAATGAACAGTGAGATTTGAATGAGACCTCTTTGCTCCAGGAACAGGACACTGGGGAACATCCTCTGATGTGAGGTCACTGCACATGAAAGATGGTATTTTCAATCATCATATTAAAGGCCGCATGTTTTGGACACTCGGGTGAAGAGAGGGGCGGAGCTGTCGACTGATCACCATCTGGTGGTGAGTTGGATCAAGGGGTGGGGGAAGACTCTGGACAGACCTGGTAAACCCAAACGGGTAGTGCGGGTGAACTGGGAACGTCTGGAGGAAGCCCCTGTCCTGGGGATCTTTAACTCACACCTCCGGCGGAGCTTTTCAGCCATCCCTGTGGAGGTTGGGGGCATTGAACCTGAGTGGGCGATGTTCAAAACCTCTATTGCTGAAGCTGCGGTGATGAGCTGTGGTCTCAAGGTCTTAGGTGCCTCAAGGGGCGGTAACCCTCGAACACCGTGGTGGACCCCGGTGGTCAGGGAAGCCGTCCGACTGAAGAAGGAGTCCTTCCGGGTTATGTTATCCGGGAGGACTCCGGAAACAGTTGCAGGGTATCGAAGGACTAGAAGGGCGGCAGCTTCTGCCGTGTCAGAGGCAAAGCAGCGGGTGTGGGAGAAGTTCGGAGAAGCTATGGAGAAGGACTTTCGGTCGGTACCAAGGTGCTTCTGGAAAACCATCCGGCACCTCAGGAGGGGGAAGCGAGGAACCATCCAAGCTGTGTACAGCAAGGGTGGGACCCTGCTGACTTCAACTGAGAAGGTTATCGGCCGCTGGAAGGAGCACTTTGAGGAACTCCTGAATCCGACTAACACGCCCTCTATGGTTGAGGCAGAGCTGGAAGCTGATGGGGGATCATCGTCAATTTCCCTGATGGAAGTCACTGAGGTAGTCAAACAACTCCACAGTGGCAAAGCCGCAGGGGTTGATGAGATCCGTCCAGAAATGCTGAAGGCTTTGGGTGTTGAGGGGCTGTCTTGGTTGACACGCCTCGTCAACATTGCGTGGAAGTCTGGGACAGTGCCTAGGGGTTGGCAGACCGGGGTGGTGGTTCCCCTATTTAAAAAGGGGGACCAGAGAGTGTGTGCCAACTACAGGGGTATCACACTTCTCAGCCTCCCTGGTAAAGTCTACTCCAAGGTACTGGAAAGGAGGGTTCGGCCGGTAGTCGAACCTCTGATTGAAGAGGAACAATGCGGATTCCGTCCTGGTCGTGGAACAACAGACCAACTCTTTACTCTTGCAAGGATCCTGGAGGGGGCCTGGGAGTACGCCCATCCGGTCTACATGTGTTTTGTGGATCTGGAGAAGGCGTATGACCGGGTCCCCCGGGTGATACTGTGGGAGGTGCTGCGGGAGTATGGGGTGAGGGGGTCACTTTTGAGGGCCATCCAATCCCTGTACGCCCAAAGCGAGAGTTGTGTCCGGATACTCGGCAGTAAGTCGGACTCGTTTCCCGTGAATGTTGGCCTCCGCCAGGGCTGCGCTTTATCACCAATCCTGTTCGTGATTTTCATGGATAGGATATCGAGGCGTAGTCGTGGAGGAGAGGGGTTGCAGTTCGGTGACCTGAGGATCTCATCGCTGCTCTTTGCAGATGATGTGGTCCTTATGGCATCATCGGTCTGTGACCTTCAACACTCACTGGATCGGTTCGCAGCCGAGTGTGCAGCGGTTGGGATGAGGATCAGCACCTCCAAATCTGAGGCCATGGCTCTCAGCAGGAAACCGGTGGATTGCCTACTCCGGGTAGGGAATGAGCCATTACCCCAAGTGAAGGAGTTCAAGTACCTCGGGGTCTTGTTCGCGAGTGAGGGGACAATGGAGCGAGAGATTGGCCGGAGAATCGGCGCAGCGGGGGCGGTATTACAGTCACTTTACCGCACCGTTGTGACGAAAAGAGAGCTGAGCCAGAAGGCAAAGCTCTCAATATACCGGTCGATCTTCGTTCCTACCCTCACCTATGGTCATGAAGGCTGGGTCATGACCGAAAGAACGAGATCACGGGTACAAGCGGCCGAAATGGGTTTTCTCAGACGGGTGGCTGGCGTCTCCCTTAGAGATAGGGTGAGAAGCTCAGCCATCCGTGAGAGACTCGGAGTAGACGCTGCTCCTTTACGTTGAAAGGAGCCAGTTGAGGTGGTTCGGGCATCTAGTAAGGATGCCACCTGGGCGCCTCCCTAGGGAGGTGTTCCAGGCACGTCCAGCTGGGAGGAGACCCCGGGGAAGACCCAGGACTCGGTGGAGAGATTATATCTCCTCACTGGCCTGGGAACGCCTCAGGATCCCCCAGTCGGAGCTGGAGGATGTGGCCCGGAGAAGGGAAGATTGGGGTTCCTTACTGGAGCTGCTGCCCCCGCGACCCGATCCCGGATAAGCGGTGGACGATGGATGGATGGATGGATATTAAAAAGAGGGAGTTGACTACCTTTCCTTACACTCTTAGTGATGAGCATTGATCTTACTCTATACATCAGTGGAAAGACAGTCGTCCACAAATACCATTACAAGTGAGAAATGTTGTGTGATCCTCCTGTGAAGGAAGACTCATTAAGTTGTAAGTAAATAACGTAATCCTTTATATAAAGAGATAAAGGTAAAGGTATTGTAACAATGAAAAAAGAATCCCACTTCATAATCTTAGGAAACAGAAGATTGTGTCTGGTGAGACAAACCAAAAGGTGAGTCTAAGAGCTACAACCATTTCAAAAATCCAAAAGATTGTTTTGATAACTAAATTATCTTTTTTTTTTTCTCCACAGAAACACAATTTAACTAGTTGTTTTCCATTGCTTGCCTGTGTTTGTTTACAACTGCACAGCTAACAGAAAATATTATCTTTACAAAGGGGGTGTCCGAAAGAAAAATATGGATAACAGGAGTCCCATCAATCATTTACCTTTGCTGGATTTACGAGCAACTGAAGAACGGAACAGTTTGTCAAAGAGAATTATCTTTCCTTCCACCAAATACAATGTATTGCCACATTAAACATTGTGTTACAGGAACATTGTACAATAATGCTGGAATATTGTCTATATTGGAACATAAATTGGAGAAGTGGCAAAAATATAAATAATAATAATAATAAACAATAAATATAACATTTACAGTATGAAGAGTAAAGCTGGGCATACACTGTACCACTTTAGAAACGTTGCGATGTAAAGCCAAAGCTCACGATCTACACGATGACCTCAGTGCTCACAATGTATACGTGTAGAAGAAGAAAAACGGATTCTGGCAATTATCAATAAAGATTTGTCTGAAAGCTCTGAGGAAGGTAAAAGGTTTTTTCCCCGCTAACAGAGGTCTGTAAGGTTATGCCAGTGTTCACAGTGTCCTCGATATTTATACCGATACAATACTTTTTATTATTAAAAGAGGCTTATGTATTTTCATGCTGCTTTCCACAATCACACGCATGTTAAAATGTGCGTGTTTTAACATGACAGCCCAACATCATGTTAAATTATGTTGGGCTGTCATTCATGTCATAATGTCATTTGTCATTTGTCATTTGTCATGTGTTGTGTTGTGTTGTGTGTTCACACAACACAACCTTTGTAGTATTGTGTGTATTCAAACAAGAATGTGTGCAGTGCACTGCGGCACACACCCTGATGGCTGAACAAAAGAGTTCATATAATCTGTAAAAAACAAAGAGCTGTGAATGATGGTTGAGGGGAGTTTGTGCTGTAGTTCAGTTATTTGCACTAAGAAAGTTGACAAGAAGACAAATGTTTTCCCATTCAATTTACAAGGATAAAATACATATTTGCTGTAACCCTAACCCTTTAGAAAGTTTCCTGCACGCAGTTTCCTGAATTCATCATACCAGTGAGTCACAGTTTCCTGAATACACACAACACATGACAAATGACAAATGACATTATGACATGAATGACAGCCCAACATAATTTAACATGATGTTGGGCTGTCATGTTAAAACACGCACGTTTTAACATGTGTGTGATTGTGGAAAGCAGCATGAAAATACATAAGCCACTTTTAATAATAAAAAGTTTGGTATCGGTATACAGTATATCTCAAAAGTGAGTACACCCTTTAGATTTTTGCAAATATTCTGTTATATCCTTTCAGGGGATAACATTATCCTACTGAAACTTTGATATAACTTAAAGTAGTCAGTGTGCTGCTTGAATAACAGTATAGATGTATTGTCCTTTGAAAATTACTCAGTACACAGCTGTTAATGTCTAAACAGTTGGCAACAAAAGTGAGTACACCCCATAGTGAACATGTCCTAATTGTGCCCAATGATGTTGTTTTCCCGCCCTGGTGTCATGTGACTCGTTAGTGTTACAAGGATTCAGGTGTAAATGATAAGCAGGGCTGTTAAATTTGGTGTTTTGGGCACAATTCTCTCTGAATGCTGGACAACATGGCACCTCATGGCAAGGAACTCTCTGAGCGGCTGAAAAAAAGGATTATTGCGCTTCACAAAGATGGCCTTGGCTATAAGAAGATTGCCAACACCATGAAAATGAGTTGCAGCACAGTGGCTAAGATCATACAGCGGTTTTCCAGGACAGGTTCCACTCGGAACAGGCCTCGCCAGGGTCGACCAAAGAAGTTGAGTCCACGTGCTCAGCGTCATATCCAGAGGTTGGTTTCCAAAAATAGACGTGCGAGTGCTTCCAGCATTGCTGCAGAGGTTGCAGAAGTGGGATGTCAGCCTGTCAGTGCCCAGACCATACGCCGCACACTGCATCAAATCGGTTTGTATGGCCGTCGCCCCAGACAGAAGCCCCTTCTGAAACCGATGCATAAGAAAGCCCGCAAACAGTTTGCTGAAGACAATGAATCCAAGAACATGAGTTACTGGAACCATGTCCTGTGGTCTGATGAGACCAAAATAAACCTGTTTGGGTCAGATGGTGTCCGGCGTGTGTGGCGGCACCCTGGTGAGGAGTACCAAGACAAATGTGTTTTGCCTACAGTCAAGCATGGTGGTGGCAGCATCATGGTCTGGGGCTGCATGAGTGCTGCCGGCACTGGGGAGCTGCATTTCATTGAGGGACACATGAATTCCAATATATACTGTGACATCCTGCAGCAGAGCATGATCCCCTCTCTTCGGAAACTGGGCCGTAGGGCAGTTTTCCAACATGATAATGACCCTAAACACACCTCCAAGATGACAACGGCCTTGCTGAAGAAGCTGAAGGTTAAGGTGATGGACTGGCCAAGTATGTCTCCAGACCTAAACCCAATTGAGCACATGTGGGGCATCCTCAAGAGGAAGGTGGAGGAGTGCAAGGTGTCCAACATCCGTGCGCTCCGTGATGTCGTCGTGGAGGAGTGGAAGAAGATTCCAGAAGCAACCTGTGCAGCTCTGGTGAATTCCATGCCCAGGAGGGTTAAAGCAGTGCTAGATAACAATGGTGGTCACACAAAATATTGACACTTTGGGCACAATTTAGACATGTTCACTATGGGGTGTACTCACTTTTGTTGCCAGCTGTTTAGACATTAACAGCTGTGTACTGAGTAATTTTCAAAGGACAATAAATCTATACTGTTATTCAAGCAGCACACTGACTACTTTAAGTTATATCAAAGTTTCAGTAGGATAATGTTATCCCCTGAAAGGATATAACAGAATATTTGCAAAAATCTAAAGGGTGTACTCACTTTTGAGATATACTGTAAATAACGAGGATTCTTGCCTTGTATTACTTGGCGTCCAAATTTTTTTTTTAGCATTCAAAGTGCCCAAATCTGCTCAGATTTTGCCCTGAGATGATATGTAATGGAATATGTTGAGGCCTGCAGCAGATGAACTGTGGTTGTTTAACATATCTGTCCCGTCTAAATGAATGAGAAACACACCAGGCCTGACTGCTCGCTCTAATCCCAGATTATCTCTACCAGTCCAATCCAGAAACAGGGAAGAATTGGCAGAAGAAAAGGGATTATTTGACAGTGGTGGGGGATTGTGGAGGGACGTGGCGGTTAGAACACACACCTACTTGTTTATAAACATGACACACATACAAGAAACGCAAACATTACAGTCACAAATGTAGTTTTAAATTCAGTGTGCATGTTGTCATACGGAGGTGGGATTACTTCACAATCACAGCAGTGACACGACCCCTGCCTCTGACACCTGACCGACTCTTCATCCCTCCCTCCTCTACCTACCCCTCCCATCCATCTCTCCTCCCCCCGGGAGCGCGCAGAGAAGGGATCGATAAACATCCTCCATCACGGCGCTCTGCCACATGAAAGGAAACACTGACCACCCCATTGCTCAGTGTATGCTCCACACCTGCCACAATATTACAAATCCCAGCACTTCTTCTTACTCTAATTGTTGTTGTCTTTTCTTTGCTGCTTCAACCCAGCAAACTAAAACGAATTGCCTTGAACAGTGTGAATTCCTCTGTGCTTGTCACTAACTGAAAACAATGCATCAGTTTGGGATCACGAGTGCGTGAGATGAAAGTAGAGTCTGTGAGAAAGTGCACAGCATCAAAGCACGTTTCATCATCCTTGACAATGGGAAAGACTGATTCTATCCGTCATTGATATTATAGTCTCTGACAGGGGTACACATGGGGTCCCACCATCAAAATCCCTCATACTATCCTTTGTGCCTATGTGTGCTTTGCAAAGTCTTCTTTCAACATTATTTTAATAGGAGTGTCAAAGACTATTAAAACTGCACAGTATCAGTCCACCGGGAGGAGTGCTGGATGCAGAGATGTTGAACAGCCTTTTTTTGGCAGGGCACAAAACTGGCATTAGCAGACAACAGCACATCCTGGAGCCCGTGCAGTCAGGGATTACACTGCAGCCACACAGCAGCTGTGGCATCTGGGATTACAATTAGAGTAATATCACCCATCATGTGAAAGCTTGTTATGTTAACATAACAGGAGAGCCTGTGGTTTCCTCCATGTGTCCATGTGGGTTGTTAATGGAAATGAAATTTCCATTGTGAAGGAATTTGATGTAATCAGGATGATGGAGGTCTAAAGAAGTATGCACAGGAACTGTGACCTTAGAACTTTATAAATCCATCTTCGCTCTTCTGACACTTTTACCAAATACAGTCACTATCATGGTCACTATCATCTTCCATGTTTTTAATTTAGTTTTTCAGTTACTTCACCTGCCATTCCTCTCCTGCGTCCTTGTTGTCTCCCCGTCCAACACAAGTCCTGCCTTTACTTCCTGTTTGCCTCTATTAAGGGCAGCGTTCTGCTTTATCTTCTCTCTAATGTTAAAGCTGGTCAAAGATGGTGCACCTGATGGACCTAATGTTTGTTTTTACAACCCTGTCTGCTATAAATTACATTTCTATACAACTAATTTGCAACTGGAAATTAAAGATAGGGTAGGCAATTTCCTTGAGAAGCACTTTTTGTTATATTATTGTTATTCTCTTCCGACAGCAATCAATAAATGAAATACTCTGACAGAAGAAATAAAACGGTATCTATGGCTGTCGCAGGCCTGTAATAAGTACATCAAATCATTTCATTCATACAAGAAATTAATTTATGGCCTTTCTAACTGCCTAACTGCCTAGAAAATGAAAAAATGAAACAGCGTCATCGACAGTGTGTTATGCATCTGCAACCATTCAGATCTCCAGATTGGATGTATTTCCTCTGACTTCATAAAAGACTCATTTAAAATACATTTCCACATTACAATGCTACTACAATCTATGATCGTAAAGTGGTGATGGTACAGATGATATTATAGAGCACCTCAGCAATAAGAGCATTTTTCTTTTGCGTTCACATTAAGAATCCTAAAACATTTTAAATAAACAAATGGAACATAATTTCAAGTCCTATATACTGCGACATGTTATTTACGTTCAAAAACCTTGTATCACACAGAGTCGGTGTCAGAATAAATGTAATCTCGGGCTTTAGGGTAACCATGGTGAGCAACAAACGTTCAAGAATTCAATATGTGAAGCTGCAAAGTCTCTCTCTCTTACATACACACGCACACACACACACACACACACACACACACACACACACATACACACACACACACATACACACACACACACACACACATACACAACACACACACACACACACACACACACACACACACACCGTGCACAAGCACCGTGAAAAGGCTATATATGAAATATCAAACAACAAAAGCCTTAATTTCACACAAAATACGATAAATCATAAAACTGGAATTACAAGGTTTTCATGAAATGACAATATTTGAAAAACACATTTAAAAAGGGCCTGACATGAAAACTAAACAGCACACAATAGCCATCAACAGTGTGTTATTCATCTGCAAGCATTCAGATCTGTGTAACAAAGAGTAGAAATATTATTATCAAAAATAATTACCAGAAAACATTACGTCCGAGAGCAATCCAGCAAGTGAGTGGCAAGCTAATTAGCATTAGCTCAACATGCAATTTAAAAAATGCAACTCGAGGATTAAATAACTATTTCTGAACAAAGATGCCTGAAACGTTCGGATTATGTGCTGTAGTGCTTACAGTCAAAATGCACTGATAGTTCCAAAGACTATTTTAAAGCATTAAACAGAAATACTGATTGCCACATTGCTCATGGGCACCCACCTCCAGCTGGGATGTATTCTTCTTTGCTGAGGTACATACCTACTACTGCTACTTGTTCTATATCGTATTAATAAAATAAGTGACAAAGCTGGGTGACAAATAAGTCAATGTTTGATTTCAAAATAAGCAGGGAAGTTGCGTTACTTAAGTTAAGTGATAAATGTATTAATACTAAGACACAGGGTTGATTTTTATACTAATGGTAAGGTGGTCTGAAATGTTGATTTTCACCTGCATGTCTTATTCATTAACTTATTCTGGTTGAGTGTTAGTCTGTAGAGATAAAGCAAAATGTGTTGATGTAAACTGACAATGACTATTTAAATTTTAGCTAAAGTGCTGTTGATGACCAACGATACCCTCCTGACTAATTTACATACAATACCTAGACTCATTTTTCAAATGAAAAACTTTGGACTTGGTTAAAATATGATGCCCAGATCGCTTTTCATGTTCCATGTTTGCAGGATGCGCTGCACAGTAAGTACTTTATGTTCCTGAGACACTTGGAGCTATTCTAAGAGATCATTTGTACTGAACATGCTGTGAATTACAAGATTCTTATTTAGACATTCACTTGCTGAGGGTCATTTATTGACATGTGTTGAGCACAGAGCACAGAGCCATACTATTTAAATAACATCATTATTGGACTGTGTTGTTTTTTTAATCAACAGAAAAGTCCTAACAGGCAGGGATTTGTAGATGAATTAAATCCAGGTGACACTGACCAACTGTTCCCCTCGTAGTGGCAGCCTGCTGCATCTGATAGTGACAGTTTCATTTATATAACAAACCTCATTAAATTCAGTCACACAATGTCATTTCAGTTCTCGGGTCTCCGACTGCATCGTACTCACTCTGCAAACAATGTGTTTATCTCCCTGGCTCCTGGGTTCATTCACAGCCTAATCAATAGAGGGTTACAGGAAAAGTGTTTGAGGAAACTAATAAGGGACATATGTTGGGGAAATAACTAGACTCACATCTGTCAATAACTTTACTCCATCACATACTGTAAATAATGTTTCTCACATAACTGCAGTGTGTTCTGTTTCTGCGTGAAACCCCGGGGACTTGTTAAGTGGAAACTTTTGTTTTAAATGTACAGCTGATTGCTTGTACTGTATCTATGTGGAAAACAACAGACATCTTCTGTTTGGGTCCATATCAATTAATAAACCAATCAGAGTTCTTCATGTCTCTCAATTTCATTAGTTTGTGTATCTTGGTCTTTGCATTCAATCATTTGATTAGATTTTGTTCTTTACAGCGTTAACTAGGGATTTCCTGGGCCCCTTGATGTATCCTCAGAATACGCGTAATAACATAACAATGCTATGATATATGATTTGTTTTCCTAATTAAAATAGGGCTGCTTGCTGTTTGTGAGAGCGTATAATAATAATAATATCTTCTCTGTCATCTACCAGACATTAAGAGGGAACAGAGCATGTAAAGTCAGGGTTGTGTGTGTGTGTGTGTGTGTGTGTGTGTGTGTGTGTGTGTGTGCGCGTGTGTGTGTGTGTGTGTGTGTGTGTGTGTGTGTGTGTGTGTGTGTGTGTTTGTGCGCGCGTGTGTGTGTGTGTGTGTGTGTGGGAGAGCCTAAGAACTTTATTCACTTATACAACATCCTGAGGACACTAACTGTGTGTTTGTGTGTTTAACTTCAGTAGTTTCACCACTGTTATGTCTTGTTTATTCCCTCTGTGAAACATAAAAACAGGTCAACAACTCACCAGGATCGTAGGCCCTAAATCCCAGTTTTTGTTTTGCGTTGTTATTTACCTCATGGTACTACATATTTTTTCTCTTTCTCTTTCTTTTTTGTGGACTGGAACAATCCGCTGTCCAATTGTTCAGAGAGCTCTCTAATCCAGCCTTGGATCTGAGTCGTGCAGCGCAGCCTAATAGGATCGTAGTATTAACCCTGATGACAATACCGCCAGCTGTCGCAGAGCCCCCTGTTGGCCACTAGGAGGAATGTGTGTGTGTGGGGGGGGGGGGGGGGGGAGACAAAGGGGGAGGGGACTGACAGAGATAGAGACAGACACAGATAGACAGAGAGAGAGTGTGTGATGCTCTTAGTCTTATGTGGAATAATCAAGGCAGCAGTTCGGAGGAGCAACACAGTAACTTCTGAAGTGCTTTACTTTTGGACAACTACCTCTTTAAATTTTATTTTTTCACGCACCTCCGTTAAGCAAATCCCAATTTATTTTTCCTTTTTCAAACTTTTTCTTTTTCATTTGCTTCTTGTCTCTCAATTCCACCTTCGCCTTCATCAGTCTGCGTCCATCTATCTCTCGCCCCACCTGCTGCGTCCACACAATTATATTTCTTCCCGAGTGGTGGCGGCTGTTGGCTATGTGCTGTTTCTGTATGGCTCAATAAGTGGTTCAAAAAGGGGGGGGGCTTGCTCTGGTGGTTTCTCTCTGCGGGGGTTACAACGTTACAGTCAGGACCAGGACAAGTAGGAGCTGGAGGTGGTGGAGGAGGATGGCGGTAGCTCTGAATGAAGTGTGGGGTCGGGTGAAGAATGTCTGCAAGCAGAATGGACTGCTCATCCTGTCTGTGCTGGCCGTGGTCATTGGCTGCCTGCTGGGCTTCTTCCTCAGAGGCAAGCAGCTCTCCGAGCAGGTCAGTTGCTTAAAATGCCTGGTGGTGATTGTGACACCTGGTCTCCCTCACATCCCCCACACACTACCCACCTGCCCACCTGCCTGGCTGCCTTATCTCCCCCTAAAGTGTCCTTGTGTGACCCCTTCTTAAATGCTGCGATAGATTCAGACGCCATAACTCCTAATGCAAGCGATTACCCAATTCCTTGCATCTGCCTCGTTACCTCCACCCAATGTGTTAATTAAACAACAACATTTTCAGTCACACACACAAACATGTGCCACTATCTTTGTAAGGGCACTGTATTCACTCAAATCCAATCCCTGAAGGCTTCACCATAACTGCTCCATGCTTTCCCTAACCTTTACTCTAACCTTAACCTTGCTCACACTGGAATTGCAAAAATACGCCTGATTTTGATGACAGAAGAAGAAAAAAACACTGCATTTGAAATGTCAGCTTGTTCCTAGAATGGTATTAAATTGGCTCATCCAAAAGGCAACTTGTCTGCTGCGGTAAAATAGAAAAAGACACCTTCAAGATTTCTACTTTTCGAAAATGGGAAACAGTAAATCATCAGTCGTTCCGATCGCCTATAGCTCAGCTGGACTCTGTGGTAAGGGATTGCCGGTGGGGAGATTAGTTGTCGATCGCTCACAGAGACATGCAGTCAACAACATAGCATTCGTGTTCACTTATATAATTCACACATGACCGGATAGGATGTGGAATTTAATAATTTGAATTCAGAGAATGCCAAGATGCTGCAACATATGAACAAAGCAATTACATTTCCACAGGAACTGGGTGATTATTTCTCTGAGTACTTTGATATGACTGCACTTATTGTCAGCAAGAAGTGGGAAAAAAGGGCTACTACTTTAAGGTTGCTTAAAACAGAAGAGGAAAATAAATGGATTTGAAATTGGATAATGATATTTTTGTCCTCTTGGAGGTGTATGATGTAAGATGTGTGAAGGTATTGCCATTAACGTTCGAGCATGCCTGTGATGTGAAATACATTTCTGGCAAGGCACAGTGTTGAGTGACTAAGCAACGTCTGTTAAAGCAGTCAGTGTGCAAAATTTTAGTCTCTGATTATTGCTGATGGAGTTCACAGCACAGTGTCAGTGTGGTGAGCTAAAGGCTCAATTAATGTCTCCTCCCACAGGGTCTTTGCATACTGCAGGTGATGTATGTAGATGAACCTTGAAAATCTAGTCCACATTATTGTGTTATCCACCTCTTCAGGGTCACCAAGGCCAAGGGAGCAACTGAGCTGAATTCATCCCAGTGTGCTGGCAATGCATTATATATATATTATTATATTACATATATTTCCCTGTCCTCCCACTATTTGGTATAGGCAGCAGAATATAAGAATGAAAATCAAATAAATTGTGAACATGGTGCTGCAAGCAAATGTGTGTCTACTTTCTGCAATTCCAGTATTGTTCTACATGGTGACATTTTTTTAAATGGAAATGGAGGATTTTGAATCCTCTTTTAATAGTCACACATGTGCACAGCGCAGCACACACTGTGAAATTTAGACTTTAATTCCCAGTATTAGGAGCAGTGGGCAGCTACTATACAGCACCCAGGAAGCAGTGTGGGGGTCCAGTGCTCATGGGCACCTCTGCCGTGCCCAGGAGATGAACCAGTCCACACTCCGTACTTGGTCCGTTCGGGGACGTGAACCTGAGAGCCCCCTTTTTTTTCAGCCTTAAGGGTTCTATATCGCCTACGAAATTACAAGAAAAGTCTATGATTGAGAGCTTGCCTCCACACATCTCTCAACATAGTGACGGCCTAGCTGCTACACTTCTGTGATTTAGGACGGTGTTATCAGTGGTAACTGCCATATGAAAGCGGTGGAAAGCGGTGGAAAGCGGTGCAAAGCGGCGGCCATTAGCTGGCTAGTGGGACAACACACAGGGACTAACATGCATAAACGGCCGGACCGACTACGTAAAAGAAACACAAAGAAGCTTAGATTACACACAGAGGGAGAGTGACTTTAATGTCTGCTCAGGATGCCATTACTCCACTATATCTTTCCATAGCAAATACATGTTTGCTGCTATATTAATGCTCTGAAAGCCATATATAGAACCTTGTGTAAAAACCAATTGTACCATATTTTGTAAGTATATTTCCTTTTAATATATGAAAATATGTTGCTCTATAACTCTGAAAACACACCAGGCAGCAGCGAAGTAGAGCTCGCTGCAATAGTTTTACTTTTCAGTGGCTATGGAACTTTTTTACAATCTTTATTCAAGAGTGTGTTTTTCAATTTGAGAGTATGCCTTTTTGATTTCATGTTCAGATTTAGTAATGCTTTCCCTAAGAACCATTCCCTTTCACTCAAGAAGTCCCTGCTTAGATTTGCTCTTCATACTCAGATATATTGTTGCTTGCACAGATTTTGTGCGTTTCAGCCATTCTCCTCACACTCAGGCTACTTCCTCTACTTTTTGATTTTTTGTGCAAGAAGACTGTCGAAATCCCAAATGACAGATGCAGTGTTGACCAATGAAATGATCCCTACCTTGTTGTGGGTGTGTTTGCTTTACTTTTAGAGCGTCCCAGACCGGCGGTTACTCTTTAACCAGGTGTATTCATCCCCTTCAGCCTCCAAAGATCGATTATATATAGTTCCCTTACTTTTTCTTTTTACAACTTTTGGAATAAAATGACAGTTAATATATATATATATATATATATATATATATATATATATATATATATATATATATATATATATATAGCCTACAGTATATCAGTACCCATACTTTTTTATTTTACTTTAATAGCTGCACTGGAACCAACTTTTTTATTTTGCCGTACACTGGCGAGGATGTCAGCTCATGCTCGTTGATTGCTGCACACAGAGAGATATTAGCTTTCTAAAACCTTTGTAGCATCCACCGTGGTCTGCCTCTTCTCCTTAATACATCCATATTCTGCATGCTGCAAGTTATTTCCCTTGCTGTAGCTATAATTAAGTAATTCATTAAATCTCAAGCTTAAACTGAGCATACTCATGCTGAAAAGTACTCTATTTTCAGTCTCAGCTGGCTTAATGCACAGTTAACGTTAGCTCTGTAGCACTCCGCTATGTTTTTCCAATAAGGGTGAGGACTGGGTGCTGTGGTGTATAATGTTATTGATTGTCAGTGGTATTCCGGTTGACTATAGTATGCTACTGCGGTCAGAAACCACCTAAACTGCTCGAGTTGCTCTGACTGGCGTCACTTCCCATCAGCATAAATCAATTCTCACTGGTAATATACATGCTTACTGTAACTTTCTTCACTGACGACAACACCGTTCGTTCCCCTGTAGCATAATATGATAGCTAAATTGACGGGAGACCGATGTAGCTATTATAGTACATTTATTACATTACATTTATTTATCATTTATTCCAAAAATTGTAAAAAAAATAATTAAAAAGAGAGAGGGAATGGGGATGAATGGACCTGATTAAAGAGTAACCGCCCGTCTGGGACGCTCTAAAGCAAGCACACCCACACTGGGGTAGGGATCAATTCATTGGTTAACACTACAGGCTACCTATCTTGGTTGGGTAATTTTAACAGGATTATTACACAAAAAATCCAAGAGCAGAGGACCAGCCTGAGTGTGACCATGTGCAAGCAACAATATATCTGAGTGCAAGCATGCAGTTTGAGGAGAGGCAGAGCAAATCTAAGCACAAGCAGTGGCTATTTAAGTGTGAGGGCATGTTTTGGGGAAACCATTACAAAATCAGAATTTCACATTCAGATTATAATAATAGAAAAACACGCTCTTGAATAAAGATAGTAAAAAAGGTTCATATGCGGCTGGGAGGCGTGTTCATGTGATTCAGGCAGCAAGAAACTATTTGTAACACAGGTCAGAATGTCACAGGATTCACAGGACTCTCTGTCTGCAATTTGCAACTATCCCCAGCTTTTAGTGGTTAAAGTGAAATGCTTATATGAGCATGCTAACATACTCTCAATGACTATGCTCACATGCTGATGTTGATCAGGTATAATGCTTACTATTATAACTAGCTTAATTTAAAATGTTAGGGGGGGGGGTGCTGGTGCGTAGTTCACCCCTCCTCTTTCCTCCGCTCTGTAGGTGTGTGCAGGAGGAGGGAATGTGAATGCGCAAGGCAGGAAGATAACAAAAAACTTGAATTTCAGGGCACGCGGGGTTCCGTTGGGGAAATATATATGTATGCTGTCGGATCTCCGGTACGAGTGCTGTCGGAGAAAATTGATCGGCACACCTGACGATCTCTCACAAAATCACTGGGATAAAGAATTAACCTTCAACTTAAGTATCTGATCTAACTTGATTTTAGTGCACTTGAAACATCATATGAGCAAAACCTATGAATAATGAAAAAACAAGTATATTGTCTACTAATGAGGTTTTATGGCAGTAGAACACACCAGGCTTAGCAACTGTAGTTTGCTTGTCATTGCCAGTCACTGAGGGTTGAAATAAGCGACTTACTTACGCATATTACGACAGCACACATAAAGGAGAATGTGGCTTTCCGTATAGAAACAAACTAATTTCTGTGTCTATGTGACAAACATAATGAGTCCTTCTCTCACTGCATTCATGAATATGACAAATAATAATACAATACTCTGGTGAAAGCCAGAGTGTAGACCGTAGGAGTGTGCATGAGTTATGCTAGAAATGGGTCGACCTCTCTTACTATGCCTCAAACTATTAAAAAGTGATTTATTTTATGAAAGTGGTTGAAAGTGAATATATCTTTATCTATCTATATCTGATTGGACCATATGTATATGTATATTTGGAGTTTGCAATCAATCAGCAGAATGTAAGCACCACAAAATAAAATATTACTTGAAATGCATAGCTTTGAGTTCAGGCTCATTAAAAATGTTTTAACACAAGTCATTAAAGCCTCTGCCACCCACTAACATCCGGCTTTTGTCTTTAGTGCGAGAGGTTACATTTGCCATTAGTACTCACAGTTCCAGCTCCGATCGGCAGTGATGGAAACATGAGATTTGGACAATTCATAATTTATTAATAAACAAAACATACAATTAATATGCTCTCTTTAAAGCCACCAGACTCCATTAAATAATATGATAAACATGAATTTCTACTGATGATAGTAAATGCTATTTGTGTTGTAAAATGATGTGTTATTTATGACATAATGATCGCAGTATTTAATAAATCATGATTTAGTATGTCGACCACCGATGTTTACATCGCCGCTACCGGAAACACCCGACGCCGTGTTCTGACGTCACAAGTATAAAATAGTCCACCAGTTGAATACACAGACATACACAGGCAGAAGCGGCAGAAGCGGCAATGTCGGACTCTGGCTCGGATATTTCGACATAATCGAGTGACAGTGAGTCGTCAATAGACTCGTTGCACCTTCAAGAAGAGGAGTTTATTGAAGAGGATGCCCGTGTCGTGGATCGCAGCTCGAGACACAGTATTCAAGATGGAGACACATGGACATGCGGATGATGGTGACGGTGAATCTGGATTTGGCGGAGATCCTGTGCGACAACAGAACTCAGACAGGTATATACATTTGACTATAGTTCATAGAACTTCTCAATAAATAGTAAATACATCATAATAAAAATGAACTTTATCCTCGATCGTAAATAGATCACAAGCTATCTATAGCCTACTATCGAGTCGATAGCTTGGTTTCCTTGAATTGTTATGAACCCGACTAGTTGTCCGCAAATTGCTTGATCCCTAAATATTCAATTACTTCTCTACTTGGACACATCAACGTCTGTTAAGCTTGATAACTTGATTCTTTCTCGAAGTTTCTGCGGTTGAGGTTCTATCGTTGTGTCTGATGTCAAACGTCATATATTACGAGGCTGTATATAAAGTATTAGCTATTAGCTAACAAACAGACCAGAGGACAGCGCTGGTTTATAAAGTATAGTTTGTATACTGACCCTCTCACTGTATATATATATATATATATATATATATATATATATAGACGGAACAGTTACCAGATGTTCATGGAAGTTACGATGTCGTAACTTTACGAGACTTACGTGAAACAGGTAACAAGTTGCTACTAGATAGATCCGACCTCCGTACGACCATAACAGGCTTATGAGCTGCTTACGAGCCTGTCGTGAAACACAGGCATATACATAGTATGACATTAAGATGACGTTAATATTGGCCTTTTTTCTTTTTTTTTCTGGATATTGCATATTGTGTACATGTCCTTACCACTCTTCTTTTGTACATTTAGGTGTACATCTGCAAACTGTACAATTATGGAAGCAATTGAAGAGCTGCTGCCAAGAAAAGGATGTCATGAAGGAACTCAATGAATATGAGGGACATGGTGCAAACATAACCTGCACAACAGATCACCCAGGATTCAAATCAAAGTGTCTGGATGTTTGGGTGTTGCAGACAGCCTACCAAAGGTATTCGAAGAGGGACAGACAACAAGCAGGTGATCAGCCACGTAATGAGGAAGTTACTTGTGTGCACAAATGTGTAGAGCTCAGAAACTTTGATGTCATTTTGGGAAGTCGAATGGTCACTCTGGCAAAGTTACAGAATACATAGATAAATAAGCTAATAAGGTTGAAGCGATTACCATTGACATAACCATAACGCGTTATGGAATACTTGGTAAGAACCACAGAATGCCATCATGTGCCATTCAAAAGATCCGTGCTATGTTTCCATCTGACAACTACACGTTCTTCAAGTATCAGCACTTTATTAGAGTCAATAACAAAACACAATGTCAGTTCAGTGATTGAATCTGCTTCTATACAGCACAACAGCATCCCTCTTGTTTGGTTCTTCCACCGACTGCTGAGTGGAGCTGGGACTTCTTTCTGACATGTCTGAAATGTACAAAACACAACTTTAATAATAAATCTTTCAAACCAGCTTGAAATTGTATTGCATGTTTATACATGTCTGCGTAAAGACAATATCTAATAACATTCATAATAAAAGATGTGGTTGAATTGATTGAGAGAGCAATGATATCAAATTAAACAAATATATGAATCATGTACATGCAGGTGGTGATTGTATGTTTAACACGTCATGTGCAGGTCTACTGGTACTACAACTGTAATGTACAGATGACGTACAGTCTGTATACTTACTGCTGTACACACAGCTTCCTCCCCAGTGTGGATGTCCAATAGATTGTCGCTGATCATACAGGTATCCTCAGTTCTGTCAATGGCTTCATTCACCAATGTTTCAATACCTATGTAATAATAGGGTGATTGTTAAAAGTTAAATAAACTCACGTTTTTACTCAAACTACATAATAAAATGGGGAAGCCTGTTATAAACATTGAATCTATACTTAATTAAGCTAATGACGTGTAATTAGCTAAAGTTATTAATACTACAAACAATAACACACATATATCGGCTAGGGCCTGGTGTAGATAGATACTTTATTCATCCCGAGGGAAATTTAGGAAACATTTACATTACAGTTTACATTTGTATGTCAACTCGTTACATACAGTAGGCCTAGACCGATGATGGCTTTATGCTTGAAACAATAAATACAGTAAACAAGTAACACGGCTTACCTTTGCTCTCTCCCTTTTGGCGAATGCATTTCGTCGTCTCTTTGGTGGAGGACTCTGCACCGGCGGACGTGTTTGAGTCGGCGTGCTGGCTTGTGCTGGCTTGTGCTGACTTGTGCTGGCTTGTGCTGGCTTGTGCTGACTTGTGCTGACTTGTGCTGGCTTGTGCTGACTTGTGCTGACTTGTGCTGACTTGTGCTGGCTTGTGCTGGCTTGTGCTGGCTTGTGCTGACTTGTGCTGACTTGTGCTGGCTTGTGCTGACTTGTGCTGGCTTGTGCTGGCTTGTGCTGACTTGTGCTGGCTTGTGCTGACTTGTGCTGGCTTGTGCTGACTTGTGCTGGCTTGTGCTGGCTTGTGCTGGCTTGTGCTGGCTTGTGCTGGCTTGTGCTGGCTGGGGTCTCGGCAGTATTGTAGGCACAGCATCTGCGTTCAGTTTTAAATTATTTTTGAATCTCATTTCCTTGGCGAGCATAGTTTGTTCAAAACACGATCTCTCTAAGTGCTTCCCACAAATCGTCGGTTTCATCGACGCACTTGTCTTGTCCTTAAACGCGACATTTTATCCTCTTTTGGCTACAGAAAGCTAGATTTGGAGACGGCCCCACATCCCCATACAACACATCGCTTCACAATTATCCTTGGCGATCGATTGTTGTCCGTTCTTTCTCGTAATAATTGACAGCAGTCTTTGCTGGACGCTTCAACGCAGACGAACACTGGCGGCGGCTGTAACGAAGACGAACACTGGTGGCGGCTGTAACGCAGACAAACACTGGCAGCGGTGTTCTACTTGCGGCGGCATACTTGTGACGTCATCGCCTGAACATTGCCGAAGTGGATGCTCTCGGCGCAACGATCGATTGCTGTTAGCGGAAGTCATTTTTATGCTGTTATGATCGTGATTTATTACGAATACATCAATATTAAAAATATATATGGCACATTTCACAATAGATTTGCAACCTCTATCATATACCAAGCCCAATAACACTGACGAAATATCATTTCGTAGGCTCTTTAACAAAAACTGTATTTTTACCTCGCTGATCGTCATAAAACACACTTCATTCCAACTCGACAGAAACAAAATAAAACTCATCAAAACCGTCTTTGTTAGTCTTTCCATTGTTACAACAATCACTTGCTCTGGTTTGAGAGTTGTAATAAAGAGAATGAAGAAGTAACAGATATAAAAAAGAAGTAGGCTTACCAACGTAACATTTTCTCGGTTTACTAACCCTGTTTTCCAACCCGTTTGTGGTTTTTAGGTGGGAAAAGGATGTAAAACAACAGAATAAATGGCATACATTAAAACTAATAAGACAAAAAATAACAAAGTTGAAAATTGGTGATGCAGATTTAAGGTTTAATGAAAAGCAATGGTATTTAAATTGTCTTTATAATTGAAAGTCAGGGCTAACAGAAATGTCAAAAAGTAAATTACAGCACATTTTCTCTGCACCCGGGTGGATTATTTCTTCAATTACCTTGAATGTCACTGCTGCTCTACCAGCTTAAATCACACATTTTTTTATTCAGAAAGATGTTTTTCTCAAGTGAAAAAACTGGCAAGACTGGCATTTATTAGTGATAAAGCAATTAGTTTCACACACAAAGCTTGAACACACACACACACAAAGCTTGAACACACACACACTCACACAAACTCTGAATACTATGATTATTGCAGAAAACATAAATGTACCTGCCTCCACTCCACCCACACACATACATACAGTACACACAGACGCACACACACGCACACACACATACACACACACACTGCACACACACACACACACACACACACACACACACACACACACACACACACACACACACACACACACACACTCTCTCTGTCTCCCACTTTTCCTGAAATTGTCTGTGCTCGTCGCCAACCTTTCTCTTCACGCCAGGTTTTGAGAAAGACATGACGGGCTGGGTGACAAAAGGGTTCAGGCTCATTGCTGTCACGAGCCTGAGCTATGGTAGCCTATAAGTGATAAAACAATATATAAAACGCCCAGAGCAACGACTCGTGCAACGGCTCGGCAAAAAGTTGCGTATGAGAAAAACGCGCGGGCGGCACTAACACTAAACTTTGATGTCAAATAGAGGGCCACAAGATATCGTCCAGTGGGCCTCAATTGGCCCGCGGGCCGCAAGTTTGAGACCCATGGACTAAAAGCTCTGTCACTCCAAAGCAGAATCAAAAAGCTTTTATTTCTCCCTCCTCTCACTGCACAGATGTGCTGTACTTAAATTCATTTTTTTCCTTTCCAACTCTTAACCTTTGTTTTGTTGAACGACTGGCTTTTTGTCCCCATAACTTATTGTCATGATTTAACATGTTGATGGTTTTCTTTGTTTTATACTAAATTGTTATTTTCTAGATCTTTGCATTAACTTCACACCTGCATTACAGTTATATGCTAAATGCCATTCTGCATTTCATATTCATACTTGTGATTCAATTTAGACAAAACATCCGATATTAAGTATCAACCTGTTTGATTAGATCTCTGCAGAGTACCCTGAGACATTTTATTCTTGCTTGGTAAACTTTTGTTAATCCTACATCTGATTTTTTGACCAGTATTTTTTCATGATGAAGATGTGGGATGCTGAGTTCTAAAGAATTCACAGATTTCTGTAGCTCCTCATGAGCTGCTATTAGCAGCTTTAGATTACAACCAAAAATGCCCTCACAGAGTAACTAACACTGACATTTTATTTTTGCATGGCAATATAATTGCAGGAAGGAATTTTTTTTTTGCTGCATTTAAGGAACTTGATATCCAACACCTGAGTATTAGCTGCTTAAAATCAGATCCCATAAGACAAAAAAAACGAGGAGACAAACATAGACACTGTGTAAATAATTATGTAAATGTTGTGGTTTCATATCTTGCAAATGTTGCCATATACAGTATCTGAAATAGGTGCACCCCCATGGGTGTTAAAAAGTCACAGGACTGAAACGTGATGAAACATGATGAAATCACAAAGCCTTCAGAGACTGTGAAACTCCACACAGCAGCAGTTGTAATACAGATGAGGACACACACATCATTCAGTAAAATAACCAAGCTGTAATGCTGAAGAATTCTTATCAAACACAAGCAGATGCAAAAGGCTGCTTTTGTGAAGAGTTAAGATATAAATGCAATTATATAATCGCTATATACAGTGCAGATCGCAGTTTTTTTTAATTGCAAAAGTTATTAATCTTTTCATTGGCTTTAGTTCAAAGTCAATCAACAAAATTGGAATAGGCTTAATCTAAAAACATCTTGCAAACTAGAATGGCAGTCTGAGAGCGCAGACCTCCACCAAGGAGGAGTCGTTCATGAGCTTTAAGTCATAATGTGGAAACAACATGGACGCTACAAAGAAGATGTGTTGTATCTTATTGCTCAGAGCGTTTAAACAATATGTTCATCTGTTTCAAAGTTGCTGTATACAACTTGAGGGGGCGTTCACAAATATTCTAATAATCAAGCCAATTGATTACTGAAACAGCACACAGCATTCAGAGCGGCAACAGCCTCTTTTAAAAATACATCCAGGTTTCTTTACACAAGTTACAAAAGCAGCAGAGTTCTGTTTTTTCATATAAGCATCTTATTTTGTAAAATTGTGAATATTGTGAGTGTGAATGAAATGTTATCAATACTTAAAGGTAGTGTAGCAGATTGCTGAGAGTTAGATTAAAGTATTTGATACCTCTCTTGTGTATGTACAATAGGCTAAAAGTACAAAGTAAATAAGAAACTCTTTGTGCAGATGAAACAAAGTAGATAAAGTGTTAGAAGGGCTGGTAGGTGTTTCACCTTTGGACAAAACCAGGCTAATGGTTGTTCCATGTTTCTTGTCTTGGTGCTAAGCTAAGTGGCTGCTGCCTCAAGATATACTTTACATACAGACATGAGAGTGGCATCGATGTTCTCATCTAACTCTCGACAAGAGAGCAATGTGTATTTCCCAAAGTGTCCAACTGTAACAGGAAATAAAGAGAGGGCGTGTTCTTTTGGCCCTCATCAGGCCTATTAGCATCAATACCATCAACTCTCTTGCATAAACAGTAAAACCTTGCAGGACAATGATTCACATTTTCCTCTGTGCATTTAATAATGGAATAAATGGGATGTGAGTCGTCCAGCTCTGCATCATAACCATAATTATGTTAAATGTTTAATAATATATGTATATAATTTACCAGACAGTCAAAACTATTTATATATATATTATTGTGGCACAGTGATTTGTTGACTGGTTAGTTCAGTAAAAAAAATATTCCACAGCGATTAGCAAATTACACTAAAGTGAATACTAATGCACCATAGTGAGCAAAATAATTAAATAACAAAAATGTTTTTACAACCCTGTGGGATTGGATATAAAATGATACAATAAATAGAAATATTGAGATGTTACTTAGGTGTAAGCCTTGATTATGATGGTGAACAATGCTGGGACACGAGCACTTCTTGTGTTACAAAGAGTGTGTTTTTCTCTGACACTTGCAGGAGGTGAAGTACTTCCAGTTTCCAGGAGAGCTGCTGATGAGGATGTTGAAAATGTTAATTTTGCCCCTTGTCGTATCCAGGTAAGTGCAACAGAGCTACACACGCACACACACACGCACACACACACGCACACACACAGGCACACGCACACACACGCACACGCACACGTGCACGCACACGCACACTCACACACACACACACACACACACACACACACACACTGTGACGGTGTATGAGCCAAATGACAAACTGCATTATTATTATTTAGATGGTTGTGGATTTTCAGTGCAGGGATATGCTTGAGAAAAAAGTCAGGTTTTATATATCGCTGTCACCTGTTGCATCAATGTTTTGTAAAATGGTTGTATTGCATTGTCTATGCTGAAATGAATTGAAATAATTGCTGCACAGAGGACAGCGCTGCAGTCACTCTCCTCCACCTACATACATATAAAGTTGGGTTTGCTGCCATATGCTGCAGAATCATTGTGCAGACAGCACATTGTTTCCTCTGGCAGTAATGTTACTTTCAATCCAAGAAATCAGGAGTACTTGCCTCACCTTTTCTTTTGAATAGATGAAGCATAGCATTTGACCAGCCTGGGAGCTACTTGCTGAGAACAATTAGGAACTGATTGATCATGAATGTCATATGGAGCAGTGCTGTACGACACCACATAACAAGGGGTAGCCATTTGAGAAATCAGGAGAAGACATTTCCTGAAGTTATTTATTGCCTCATGGACATTGTGCATAATGTTTCTGGGGCTCGATGACAACAACAAGAAACTCACCACCCAGAGACAGAATTAGGTGTTTTGCACTGAGGAGCTGCACTGACAGGATGAGATGAAGAAAAAACTTCAGTCGCCCTGTACACACAAACCTTTGACTTCGAGCACAAGCTCAGACCAGTCCTATTGGAAAGGAGTTCTGGGAAATGTAGGAAATTGCTGTTAAAATGTTAAGGTTTATTTTTAACCTTTCGACAATGAAATTCAAAGTGCTTTACACAAGACATGGAAACAAAAGGCATTAAGACAAGATATGAAAGAAACGCAAGTCAGTATAAAAAAACACATTTAAAAAGAGAAGAATAGAATAGATGACACAGATTATATAAACTTGTTTAAAATGGATTAAACCGGATTAAAATGCCGCTGCAATGCAGTGCAAGATATGCATGAATAGTTCAAAATTAAATTTAATGAAAGGGGGAAAATGTAGTAGACCTCAAGTACACAAGGCAGCCTGGAGAAACTTTTAAACACAACATACATTATTCAATGACTATCCCAAGGCGATTATAGTGTATGAGTATGGGTTTTTACCTTTAATATAAAATCCACAATTCCATTAAGTTTAAATTTTCGCCCCCAGTGTCATGATTCTTTAATGCATAGATTTAGTTCCCCAGCTGTATGGTGATTACTGTAGATTAAAAGCACAACCTAGATTAGATTTATTTTCTTTTTTTACTGCACCCAATTACTTTTTTCAACATCAAGGATTAAAGGGTACTGTGTATATAGGAGTGCACCTGTTGCCCTTTAATAGCTTTGGATGCATTCTTAGTAGCGCACAGCCAGAATATCTAGTTTGACTATTTTAGGCCCAAAGCTCTTAGTCGCCTGCATGAGGTCAGTGATGTCCACCACACAAAAAAAGCCTTCCAAAACAAATCATGCAAACGCACCGGTTACATGCCGGGTGCTTTGTGCAATAAGCTACTTACAATCTATGCAACAGCAAAGGCTGGATGAGAAGTTAATCCTTCCTCTCTTGCTCTGTGTTTCTCTCTCTGTCTGCCGTCTCTCTGTCTCTATATCTGTGTTTTGTGTCTTTTTTTTTTGCATGCTTCTCTTTCTGTCTTTATCTATGTTGTTTGAACACAAGGCAAAAGGTTGGTGCATTTTTTGCTCATGTTCCACTCTCCTAGTTTCATGGATCCAGAGCAGGAGAACACCTCAGTGCAGGTTTTCCTGCCAAACGTGACACACGTGAGGGCAAGAGGCATTAATTATAACTAATCTGAAACATAGCATGAAGGAAGGGATCCAAACACCACCAAGTTAAACGCATCCTTTCAGCACACGGGAAGATTAATGCAGTAAGGGCGACCATTCAACAGGCAGCTGGAGCTCCTGTTGAGTGTGAAACACACTCAATGTTCTTGGTGCCTGCCTGTGACTCAATGGAGGCAATAAGGGATAATGATGGTGAAAGGCATGGTTTGTTACTTTGCAGCTGTGCTGTTGGTACCAATGTCTATCTTCATATCTTTGCAAAACTCTGCACACATACACGTCAATCCCAACACAGTCTCGGTCGATATGCTGCTTTTCTCTCTCCGTCTCTCTCTTCTGCCATGCCAACTAATGACAGCAGAGTGCATCTAGATCGGGATGCACAACCGGCTGGTTGACACAGGGCATGGTTCAGTAGGGCTTATCTAGGGGTGAATATTCGCCCCAGCCCTATAGCCTGTCTGTCCCCATTCCCCTCTCTCTGCCCCCCCTTTCCCCACGCCATCTGCGCACCAGCCGAAGCGGAAACCAGATTATCCCATGAACGCGTCATTCAGAATCAATGGCCACTCCACTTACTGCCAATTTATGTTCCAGGTTTCTTTTATTTTTGGGATTGGAATTAAAATGACGTATTGAATAGAACTGCATTTAAAATAAAACAAATCTGATTTGTATTGTGGTTTATAGTTAAAGAAAGCATTAAGATGTAATTAAGCCCTTGGAAGCTCTTATTTGCCAAAGCTTTAATTGAGATCTGAAGATCAAAGGTGAAGAGGAAGTTAGCGATATGCAGTAGCTGCACAAACATAGGGCTGAGCCAAACCTTATTCAGAGTGCTCATCATCAGAAGGTGAGATGTTAGTGAGGTGTGAATGAGTCCTCCTTGATTACGACCAATGCTGGGACACGAGTGCCTATTTCCAGAGTTGTCTGTATGTCCGCTTGACCCTTGGCTTGTTCTCAGTCTGTCTCTCGTGGCTTTAAGCTCAACGCTCAGTCACATACAGTGAAGAAGAGATCATTAGCAGGGAAGATGAGTGCTGTGAAACGGATGATTGGGCTTGTCCTGCTGGTTGTGTGCGAAGGTCTTTAGAAATATGAATATCATACAGGCTGAAACTATTTATATTTAAATGTGAAGCGAAAGTATTTTCCTCTTGGAAATGGCAGTAAATATACTGTAATTTTTGCGCCAGTCTAGAGCGTTTTGGTTGGCTTTCACAAGGAACACATATAATATATATATAGAAATATAATTGAAATACATGGTTGACATTCTTGAATATGGTGCACAGCCTCTCCTGAGGATAAAACATTATGATTTGATTGATTGACTGGCTGAGAAGAAAATGGAAATAAAATGTGATGCTTAATTATAGTTAAGGACCCTTATTAAAGCTTCAAATAGAAGTCATTGTCAGAGTGAGCACAATGGGTACTTGCCATGTGCTCATCAAGTCACATTCAAGGCGATTGTCAGGCTGTGATGTGCAGGTTATGATGTGTTAAATATTCAGTCCAGCTACGTTTCAGAAGCTCAACATCCCCCTCAATCAGAAAAGTTAAGAAAAGTTTTATTTCCCCTCTTCAATACCTTGAACACAATGGTGTACAGTGGTGAACCAAATGCCTGGGTGGAGTCAACAGTACAGAGAAAGAAGCTTGGAGAGATGGTGTGACTCTCCCGGCCGGCTATGTGTTAGCTGTTAGCTCATGAAGCTACAGCAGTACTTCAACAAGCTTCTACAACCAAATATTAGGTTAGCTTCACATCGGCACTTTTGAAGCAATATGGTCCTCAATAAGTATTAAAGTCAAAGGGTAAATAGGATCTGCAGCACATGAGGGGTTGAGATTGATAACAAATACAGAAGCAGGGGGACAGAACACAGGGTGTAGTCCTTTATTAGGACAACTCAGTTTATTACATATTAAACATGAAATTTCAAATGTATGTTCATGCTGGTAGTAATTCCACAAGCTGTTGTATTCACTGCTGGGTTTGTTTCTTAATAAATGACGTTATTACCTTTTCCATTTCTGGGAAGCAGAAACCTATCTTCTGAACGTCAGCTCAGGAGGTAAGGCAGCGGAGTTAGATAAACAAGAGGTTTGTAGTCGATTGTTTGTATTTTTAATCTCAGCATACAGAGAGACAAACATACAGCGGTGTACAGCAGGGCACTGAGGATTTATCTGATCCCTGACCCTGGTCAAAAACTTGTTCAGTAAGTCCTCAGATAATGATGTCTGCTTTAGTGCTCTACATTTTTCACTAAGCAATGATGAAAAGAGTTCCCCACATCTCCATAAATCTAATAACAACACGTCACAAGCCCTGACCTTCAGCTAGTCGCACTATTGTGACTTGTAATGACTTCCTTGCAGTTTCAGGTAATCTCGTCAGCAGGGTGACAAGCTGGGAAATGTTGAGTGAGCTTTAAGGTCTCGCATTACATTAAATGGTGAAACTTCAATGAAGTAGCTGCAGAAACAAAGGCCACAGTGTCACTCCCACATGTCATGGATAACCCCTCCCCAAGGAGCCTCGGCTTCTTTTTTTCATCTCCACGAGGGATTACTGTAATGCACTTGCTCAGCGAAGGTGCAGCAGGGAGGACTGTAAGCACCATATGGCCCAAAAGTCTCGTGGAAGATCTGCTGTAAGTGTGTGCGAAACCTCACGATCGAGGCAGCTACACATGGCAGGTGACAAGCTGTAATCCCACCTTGACTCAGTTATCGGCGAGAAGGACACAGATGTCTCACTGTAGATACTCTGTGTTGAGTATCAAGAGTCCAATTATTCCATTTCCTGTTAATAATGAGGCAGAAAGGGCCAGCAAGGCCTTCTCTTCTGGCCTAAACATCATCAGAATATACATTTAATTTTTATATATTTATATATTTTTTCCACAAATATGTATTAAATTATTCCCCATAGTCTATTCTCTTCAGTTCATAGCTTACCTCTTGGTTGCGCTGCTCATTTGTGTAGATTTCTACAAGCTGGGTTTTTTCAACCCACAATGGCTGAAGGAGGAGAAGAGATCGATTTGGTTGCAGATATAATTACAACGCCATTTTCAAGACAAACTTTTCAAGAAAAGCTAGACATCGTGAGAAGAGAACGGCCAACCCCGACGCTAGCGAGCCTATCACAGGGTTTGTTGCCTGCTTTTTACAACTGATCGATTTGGTGTTTGGAGCCACACTGGGTTTGGAAACTTGAGTTGTCTAACCAAGGCAGCAACGAGACATCAAAGCACGGCTGGGCACTTACAAGCAACGGTGATTTTGAAAACCTTTGGGACACCCGAGTGGATGTACAGCTCAACAAACAAGTGTGCAGGGAAACGGAGCTCCACAACGAAAGGGTGAACAAAAATAGGGAAATATTGAAAAGGTGGACTTAATAAAACTTTGTAGACTAATCCCTTAAAAGTGCCTTTTATTTTTAAGTTTTGACAGTATCCTAGTGATCTTAAAGCTGGTAGTTTAACACTCTTAATTGTAAATGCGGATTTATTGATTATAAATGCTTCGGAAATATTAATATAACTCTGTTGTACTTGACTATGTTAAGGTGATGCAACGCCCGGTTATACTGCGTTTCTGTCTAAATGTAGTTTCTAGAGCCATGGCGTCATAATGATGGTATTAAGAGGTGAAATACTTCAGGTAGGACTGTGTAGGACATCACTGAAGGCCTAGGTGGGAAATACACGGCCCGCCACTGGATGAAGGGCACCAAAGGTTAAGAGTTGTTTTTATCAGTGGCATCAATTTAAAGGAAGGGAAAGGGTAAAATATTGTATTAATTGATATCACTATGAAACTCAACCCAGTTAATAACTTACACTAAAACATCTTTTTTTTAATTACAGGTTTTCTGAAATGTTATGTTTGAATATGCAAATGACACCATATCTTATTAAATATGTTCACATTCATTTGCTTCAAGGCTGTGATGTCACAAGGAGACATGACTTCCTTTTAAAGCTGCTATAACATTGGTTTTTTTTGCATGACTATGTGTATGTGAAAGAGGATTGCTCGAAGTGATGCACCCACAGAGAATTATTACCGACGCTGCAGTCCCTTTCAGCTCTGCAGATCAGTTTAGTGTCTTTCAGCTCATTGTTTTGATCTTTTGGCCTGTTTGTCTTGTTTGCACTACTATCCACATTGTATTAGACATTAGTGAAATGATATGTTGATGTATCCGCCAGCAGGTGTGATGGAATGAAATTGAGTTTCAAAATTACATTCTAAAGTATTTTATCGTTTATTGTTTGTGTATATGACCATTTGTTTTCATCAGTTAGTTTGTGTGATTCAAAACAAAACACTCCTAATAGTTTTCATCCATGTAGGGGAATAAAATACAGAACCCAATAAAAATGACTAAGATTGCTCATAGGCAAATTTATTAATAATCTTCTGAGGAATCAGCAACTAATTTGAATAATTTGGCATGAGATTTAAAAAAAATAGTGTTGTCAGTTCAACAACCAAGTTATCAAATAAATAAAATGTTATCTTTTATGTTTTTATCCTGCATGACAATTCATTTTCAGATGTATTTATTAGCTTCATGCTGCCACCTCAGAAAACCGAAGCGCATCAAAAACTCAAGATAAAACAGGAAAACAATACATCAATTGACTGTGTGATTAAATGCACAGAGTAGGGAGGAGGAGGAAGAGGAGGAGGAGGAGGTCCTGATGTAAATCCCTGGATTAGCAAATGTCATTTTTTCCCCCCTTTTTTGATCTCCTGGCTGCAGTTTCTGGTTTCCCAAAGAGTTGTAGAAAAAAACTCAACTCTGCACCAAACATCTGGACAAACAATTCAGTTGAAGCAGTTTGTCTGCCTTTTCCCCAGAAGAGTGATGTTTTGTTGTGCCATCAATCCACTACTGTGTGACTATCTACTTTTGACTTTCCACACGTCTATTCTCTGACCAGCGAAGAATAGAATACCCTTAGTTATCTCTGCTACAGTTGTCCGATACAAAAGGGAGCAAGGTGTGCTCACACAAGCTGTGTATCTTTCTGACATTAAAATTTGAGTCATATCACAACACTCGGTTCAAGCAACAATCAAACCCTCAAAGGAGAAGCACCTTTTCTGTGTAACAGATGGGAACAACATAGTGGGTGGAATATCCAACAATGTCTGCCAGTCCATTTGCTGCAGTCTGTAATGCCTGTGATAAGAATTGAAATGCTTGTTGGTGAACACATCCGGGCTAATTAAGCATGTATTCTTTGGTGTCATACCATTATTGGCCCTATAATAGCCACGTTTATGCATACTTATGCATTGCCTCGGAACATTGGCAACACAAATATTTTCATCAAGAAGGATCATTATTTTTTTTAGGTATGCTTAAGAAATATCAGCAATGCAAAAGGTGCAACGGGGATGCTTTGGGTCAAAATATTTATTGGTATTGAGGAACAATATCTTCCTGGGGGGCCTTCAGCAAAGCAAGGGTTAGGTTCAATCAAAAAAAGGCATCACTCAAAGTTAAAAGAGATGTATGAAACCATACATAGAGAGCTGGATCACTGGATATTTTATTTTATATTTAACATTTTGTTCAGGCGTATTCACGTTTCTATTCACATGCACAGAAACAGCTTGTTCTCCATGGAAGACTAATGGTGCCACACCCTACAGAACTACCCAGAGTGCTTTGAGTCACTCAACAGTAGCACTTCAGCATCTTCAATGGTGATTGGCTGCACTAAGTACAATAAATTACACTTACCAGCACCTCCAAGTTCAGTTGGTTGGTAAGAAATAGCACATTCCTTCTCTTCTAATCCAAACACATACCATTGTTCAGTTCAATACACTCAGGGGTTTTGCTGCGACTGCCTCACTTGGTCTGGTATGACCAGGAGCTTATGGTGGCTGATGTTAGCTAATGTTAACAACCTTAATACTAATGTATAGCTGAGATTACATGGCATTACTGAGTCAGCTCACTGACTTTATGACCTTTCTCTACTAATGTCACTGTTACACTATGTGTTATCCTGGAACTGCTACTTGCAGCTACTTTTCTGCAAAAGTGACTCTTGCTTTAACCCCCCCCTGCAACTTCATACAGGGACCTGACATTTTGGGTTTGCTGCACCTGCTGAATGTAGACATTGTGCCTTATCTGTAGTCACTTTTTTGTGGCATCTAGTTTTTATAAAAGAATAATAAACAACACACTTATCAGTGTAAAAACAAGATGGCGGTCATTCCAACCAAGTCATTCTACAGTAGATCCTGAGATAAAAGTGGACGAGGTACAACACCCTATAAAATGTTATGGTGGAAACTTGTTTGTAGTTTGATATGGCATGCACATTTAATAATAATAATAATAATAATAATAAGCTTTATTTGTATAGCACCTTTCATACAAGAATTGCAGCTCAAAGTCTGAAGTACCATTATAACAATAGTATGAAATAGCAGAATTAAAATAGTATAAAATAACATTGGAAATCATGCCTAGTTTCCGTATCTGAATCAAATGGGGAAAAATGGAAGAAACCTCAGGGAGAGCAACTGAGGAGGGATCCCTCTCCCAGGACGGACAGACGTGCAATAGATGTCGTATGTACAGGATAAACAACATAGTACAAATACAACATTTGACAGAAAATTATGTTGTGTTGAAAAAGAGAAAGTTTGGATGAATCCAGGAAAATGTCAAAAAGGCTTCCCGGTGTCCAGCAGGGGCAGCAGGGGCAGCCACGATTCCTGATCCTGACGTAAACTTTATCAGTGGCAACCTGCCACATGAGAGACAGAAACTCCGGGAATGATACCCCGGATCTATGTCATTAGAAGATGCGTTTCGGAGGCGTTTAGGGCCAAGTATAATAACTTCAGTTTTGTCTGTGTTTAACATCAAAAAGTTGCTAGACATCCAAGTTTTTATGTCCTTAAGGCATGCTTGAAGTTTAGCCAATTGATTGGTTTCGTCTGGTTTAATTGATAGATATAATTGGGTATCATCCGCATTACAATGAAAGTTTATAGAGTGGTTCCTTATAATATTGCCCAAAGGAAGCATATATAAGGTGAATAGAATCAGTCCAAGTACAGAACCCTGCGGAACTCCAAGACTGACTTTGGCTGTCATGGAGGATTTATCGTTAATACGTACAAATTGAGATCGCTCAGATAGGATAGGACTTGAACCAGTTTAGTGCGGTTCCTTTTATGCCAACACAATGTTCCAGTCTCTGTAGTAGAATGTCATGATCAACAGTGTCGAAAGCAGCACTGAGGTCTAACAAGACAAGAACAGAGACAAGTCCTTTGTCTGATGCCAATAAAAGGTCATTGGTAACTTTCACCAGTGCCGTCTCTGTGCTATGATGAACTCTAAATCCAGATTGAAAAACCTCAAATAAACTATTATTATGTAAAAAATCACACAACTGTTTTGCGACTGCTTTCTCAAGGATCTTAGCGAGAAAGGGAAGGTTAGATATCGGCCTATAGTTGGCTAAAACCTCTGGATCAAGACTAGGCTTTTTAAGAAGTGGTTTTATTACAGCTACTTTAAAGGATTGTGGTACGTAGCCAGATAATAGAGACAGGTTGATCATATTTAATAACGAGGTGTTAATTAAAGGTAAAACTTCTTTAAACAGTTTAGTTGGAATCGGGTCTAAAAGACAGGTTGATGGCTTAGACGATGAGATTGTTGAAGTTAGTTGGTTAAGGTTGATTGGAGTAAAACAATCTAGATATATTTCAGGAGTTAATAATGTTTTTAAAATTCCGGAGGTTGAAGTTAAGTCATTACCAATTGAGGTCAGGAGGAGATTAATTTTGTCTCTAATAATTATAATTTTATCGTTAAAGAAGCTCATGAAGTCGTCACTACTGAGAGATATAGGAATAGAAGGCTCTGTAGAGCTGTGACTCTCTGTCAGCCTGGCTACAGTGCTGAAAAGAAACCTGGGGTTGTTCTTATTTTCTTCTATTAAGGAAGAGTAATAAGCTGCTCTGGCATTACGGAGAGCCTTCTTATACGTTTTAAGATGATCTAACCAGACTAAACGAGATTCTTCCAATTTAGTGGAACGCCATTTACTTTCAAGATTTCTCGACTTTTGTTTTAGTTTGCGGATTTGTAAATTAAGCCATGGAGCTTTCTTTTTCTGTTTTATGATCTTCTTCTTTAGAGGAGCGACAGAGTCGAGTGTTATTCGCAGTGAGGCTGCAGCGCTATCAACAAGATGATTAATTTGGGAGGGACTAAAGTTAGCATTGGAGTCCTCCATTATATTGATATTGAGTTCTGGTATTGAATTAAGTGCTGATGGAATCATTTCCTTAAATTTAGTCACAGCACTTTCAGATAAACATCGAGCGTAGGATATTTCGCCTACTGGCTTGTAGTCCAGTAACAGGACTTCAAAAGTTATTAAAAAATGGTCTGATAAAAGAGGATTATGTGGACACACTAATAAACTTTCAATTTCAACACCATATCCCAGAACAAGGTCCAGAGTGTGGTTTAAACAGTGAGTTGGTTCATGTACATTCTGACTGAACCCAATTGAATCTAATATTGAGATGCATTATTAAGGCTGTCACTATCAACATCCACATGAATATTAAAGTCACCTACAATAATTACTTTATCTGTTTTAAGGACTAAATTTGCTAAAAATTCTGAGAATTCAGATAGAAATTCAGAATACGGACCAGGAGGGCGGTACACAGTAACAAATAAAACTGGCTTTATTGTTTTCCATGTTGGGTTTGAGAGCGTAAGAACAAGGCTTTCAAAAGAGTTATATTTTAGTTTAGGCTTAGGATTGATCAAGAGGTTTGAGTCAAATATGGCCCCAACTCCACCTCCTCGGCCAGTACCTCGAGGAATGTGAGTATTAATATGACCAGGTGGAGTAGATTCATTTAGACTGACATATTCTTCATGTCTCAGCCAGGTTTCAGTGAGACAAAATAAATCAATCTTATTATCTGATATTAAATCATTTACCAATCCAGCTTTCGTTGATAAAGATCTGATGTTTAAGAGCCCACATTTAATTTTTCGATTTAGTTGTACTTTTGCAGCGGTGGTGTTTATTTTAATTAGGTTTTCATGTATAACTCCTCTTCTGTTAACCATAGACTTGATTAATTTCAGTGGTTGTGGGGCAGACACAGTCACTATGGGGATTTGAGTGGGTGACTGCCCGGAAAGAAGCACAGAGAAGTGTGTAAGACTGCAACTCTTTGTCCTGGTCTCAACTCTGGGTTGTCATGGAGTATCTGTGCCGTACTTAACGACCCTCCTGAAACCCCATTCATTACACCATTCTTGTAAATGTTTTAAACTATCAGAGCCACATTTTGAAAGCATGAGATCAACAATGGGCCTCTGTGGCCTTTCAACTGGTTTTTGGCATATTTAAGTTAAGACACTGCTAATTAGGAAGTACTTGTTTGAGGTCATTGGGACTTTATATTGTACTTTATTAGTATTTCAGATGGGCCGATAGATGTGGCAGATTGTCCTTTCAGACCAACAGGACATAGTTTGGAGTACGGAGTGAGGAAAATTCATACAGAGTTACAAAACAAACAAGTCACAAGGCTTTTAGATAAGTGCATTGTTTGCAACTTTGTATTTACACAGCCATGTTCATGCACTTAAATTTATAGTATAAAATTCATACATAGCGAGAGAACACGTCGGGTCTCAGGAGGTTAAAATCTCTTTTTTTGGATGTCTCAACAAAAATTGTCTTGCCCGATCCAGAATTTGCTTGGATGATGTAGGAATCTGAATCTGTGAACTACATCGACACATGTTAGCTTCCTTCCACCTCGCTGTATTGCAATGGCACCAGCTTCAGTCGGGCAGCTGAGCTCACTCATGTTGTGACTTTAGGCTATAGTCTTTATTTCTTGAGCAAATTGTGTCGGCACTGATTAATTTCATAGCTGTGAAACATACTCTGTGGCAGCGGTGCAGGGAAAACGTTTAATCCAGCGCTTAATTTGAGCAGCTTCGACTAGCAGAAAATCACTGTTGCTGCTGAAACCAATTTCAAGCGTTAGGAAAATCAGATGCTTTCTGATGAGTCAGCATTATGGATGCATGGATGGTTTACTATCACACATACACACACACCTTCACATCCTGGTGACCCCACCTTTTTGCATCTATCAAAACTAAAAGTAATGATTTGCCACTTTTTAAAGATGTTACCATCCCTGATGGGACTGTGAGAGACGGGGGATGGAGGTTCGATATCGTACATTTCAGGCATGATAAAAGGAAGGATGGCAGGACGAGGTCACAGCGGTAACTGCACGGAAAGACTCAGCAGCCCGATCCAAACACTTGCCAAGTCGAACCAGATTACACTTGAACAGGGAGAAAATCTTGTCACTCAAGCTCAAGAGAACGAGTATAAAAACTCTCCAACTCTCTCTTTCTACTTCCACTGGCTTCACCCTCCTGTTTCACCTCTATTTCAGCGGAATATTCAATGCCATTTTCTGCATTTGCTGCACTACATTTTTTATCTAAAGCCAATGTTACCACTTCAGAGCAGTGATAGTGTGTATCAGAAGAGGAAGACCACTTGGAAATGCTTGTTGAGTTTTAGGTGGTGCCATCATGTCAAAGCTGTATGAATACACTCAATCCAAGCCTTGATGGAAGGCTTGCTCGTACAGGCACATGAAGTATGTTATTAGGAGGACTATTGAACTTAAACGCTGTTGGAACATTTTCTCTTATCTGTTTTGGTTTGAGTCTTTGGAATCTCGTGGTTTTGAAAGTGAAGTAGTAGTCGACGACAGAAGTAAGAGTTTAAAGTTGTATCTATAACCTTGTAACTTGTTAATACATCTATTAACCTGCAGCTTAATTGTGCAACTTAGTGCCTCTTGTTTATTTGCTCCATAAATGCTTTGTGTGCAAATAGACTCTAAATGAGTTAGCTGAACATCTGCAACAGCATGTCAATGAACTCAATTTTTCATCCAGTCATAAATAAATAAATAATGTCATTCTTTAGCGGTGGTTTTTAGAAAGTCCTTCTCGATTTCTAACATTGACTTCTTCCTCCCTGTTTGTCTTGTTGTCTCCCTGCTCTTGCTTTCCCTCTCCTTACTTCAGTTTGATGTCAGGTCTAGCTGCCTTGGACGCCAAGTGCTCCAGCCGCCTGGGCATCATGACCATCTCTTACTACCTCTGGACCACATTTGTTGCCGTGGTAGTGGGCATCCTCATGGTTTACATCATCCACCCAGGTGGAGCTGCTCAGAAGGAGGACTCTGATGAAAGCAAGAAGCCGATGACCAGCTCTGCTGACGCTCTGCTGGATCTCATCCGGTAAGACTGACTACTATTACATGCTGGATCAGAGGAAACTATCATCATCCATATTGGAAAGAAAATTAAAAAATCAGTATGAAGGGGTGCTATGTTTTTCAAAAAATGTAGGAATTTTTGTTGTTCAAGAAAAGACATGAATGGTGACCATATCTTAAAATAAATATTTCATCAGTTTATCATTCCAGATTAGCCTAGTTTTCTCTAGGTGCAATGAGCCAGTTAGTTATGTGATCATCAGCTTCACTAGAAAGACTTTTTGGAGACTTTCTTCCAGAATTTGAGTGATCATAGGAGACAAAGTGTTGCTGAGAAGCAGTCCATTTACCTAACACCTCCGATATATATAAGTATAATCAGTATTGGAGAAAATGCTGAATATTTCTATTCAAAGGTTTTTTATTTTGGGGCGGAGTACAAAACTGTGGGTTAGGGTGGCTTCTTGGAACTGACATTTGTCGCAGAGAGGGGAAACATTGGGAATATTGTATTCAGTTTAGATTGTAAATACTATAACCTGTGCAGCACTTTTACTGTATCAGACAATGTCTGGCAGTTATATAGAGTATGTGTGAATATAGTGTGATACATCATATGAGACCCAGCTCATCCTCCTGAGCACGCTTATATGAAGGGCCGCTAATATGTTGTAGAACATTGTAATGTAAACTTCTCTGTATCTGCCTGCCAATTCAAACATCCATCCCGTTTGTCTGGAAGTGCAGTGGTGTAGTCCTGCATGTCTGTTTTCAGTCCCTAATTTGAAAAAATGCTAGTTTTCAAATTTATATTTCACATTTTCATAAGAATAACAAGAAAGAAAGAAAGAAAGAAAGATAAAAATATAAGAATATTGACTTATTTCAGAACAAAACAAATGTAAATATTGTTATGTGCTGGCTTTGGATTTTGTGAATTTTCAAAAACAGTTAAAGGTGTCGACTTCAGCACAAATAAAAGCAGACTTAGGGGTAAAATATATTATAATCTCTGACAGTAAATATAATTTTCTGCTTGTAACCTTGGAGAGGTGTGAGAGAGAGAAACGTCAGCATGTTCATTACAGCACAGTTGCTACATGCAAAGCACCTCCGTTTAAAGCTGTTTTATAAAACAGTACATGAGAGTTTCACAAGGATTGGAAATGCTTGAGGTCAAAGCACAAAGCCTGGAGCCTCCTGTGCCAGTGGGTTATTGTGCCAAGCTAATTAGCGCTGCTGAAGGTTGAAGAGGGTACAGTATATTTGAGGTCAACCTGGATCAGCCGTGCGCTGAGAAACATGACTGTGAGGCCCTGAGAGCCGCTGTGTCAGCGTGACAGTCGGTCAGTGGGATAAAGTCAAAGGCCCGTAACGCAGAGAGCTGCTGAGCTTTTGACTCCACCTCCAGAATATTAAAATGTATGATGCCATTTAATCACAAATGCACAATGAAATAAAAATAATTAGTTAGTTCTCTTTTCATCCTCTGTAGGTTTTGATGTTGTTGTTGATATATATGATTACTTTAATAAGAAGATCAAATCACAGTAAGAATAAATTGTATTTGAATGAGTTGCTTTCAATCAGAATGTAAAGAGGGAGTTATAAACTGGCCAAGGCCAAAGTGTGTGCGTGTGTGTGTGTGTGTGTGTGTGTGCGTGTGCGCGCGCGTGCATGTGTTTCACAGAGCACAGCTGTGCTTTGGATTTATCCCACAAAGCTTCTTTACAGCCTTCATCTATCATGCAGGCATACTATATTGGTACACTGACAAACGAGCCCAACTGTCTGCTGCTGTGTGTGTGTGTGTGTGTGTGTGTGTGTGTGTGTGTGTGTGTGTGTGTGTGTGTGTGTGTGTGTGTGTGTGTGTGTGTGTGTGTGTGTGTGTGTGTGTGGAGGTTTGATAAGTCAGCATAATGATCATAGTATGCATTAACATGTGCATACTTGGGTGTATTAGTGTCACTGGGGTCAAAGTGCTTCATTAGCCTGCTTTGCTTTCTGTCTCAGACACAGGATGATATGCTGCTGAATGGTTAAGTGGTTAAATCCATACAGGATATTCACTGATATCCACTGAGTTGCACCATATTGTCCCCATACATCTCCGCCATATGTATTTAAAATCATTCTGTCAAATGCACAAGCTGATAAACGCAACATGCCTTTTAATCACTGTGTGTCTGACATGTGCTGTTTTGATTGTGATTTGAGCTCTATGTTGATGTGGGATTTACATCCCCTGCTAATGCCATGCTGATGTTGCTGTGATGTTGCTCTTCTCTGTCTAAAGAATGCTACATAATGTGTCTCATTGAACTGTTGCAGTCCGCAAACAAAAGATGCTTCATATCTTTGATTTGATCATCCAATGAAAGTATAACAATGCTGCTGTTCATTCATGTTTTATTATAATGACAAAATTATTTATTTAAAATTATTTATTTATTCTTGTAGTCAGAGTTTGACCAAAGTAATATTTATTATTTGTAACAAGTTAAACTGCAGCGTGAAGGAAAAATATTAACAATTATTATTGGAGTCAACTTAAACATGGATGATAAGCATGCAACAGATCATCACTGTATGTGTTACTGGTTGTTACACTTCAATTGTTGCTACACAGTGAGTTACTATTAAGAGGAGACACTACAGTTGAATTGGGTTAAATATAAACTAACATATATCACCATGAAACTTCCCTAGTTGATTACTTACAACACAATTATTTTTTGTATTACAAGTTTTCTGAAATGTTATGTTTGAATATGCAAATGAGGCATTTTCTAATGATAACTTTTGATGAATCTACAGATCAAATAAAGAAAGTTAGTCAAACAAACACCTAAATGTGTATTTTGGATGTTTTCTTTCCACTAGTCTGAAAGAAAACATGCTATGGAAGCAAAATAGCCCAAAGAGTAAATGCGTAATGAGTGATGTTGAGTGCATCATTGGTCACATGCTCCCTAATATAAGTACATATACAGTGGCCCAGGTTCAACACAGTATGGGTTATTATTACATGTTGGGGGTAAATGACCTGACTTCTACCAGTGTTCTCAGTCAGGATATTTAAAGTGCACCGCATGATTGTGTGAAAATATATTATTGCACATATACATGTGTTCCAGATCTAAAAAGACCAAACTTACGCATTTCCCTAATGAGTTTTTGGTCTCAGTCACTAGTTTCAAGTCTTCATCAATACAGCTTGATGCTTAAAAACAGTAGTCCACAAAGCAATGGGTGGCAAGAGATGGTGACATATATACACATATACACAGACCCCTTTTAGCACTCATAACTACAAACAGTCGGAAAATTGCGGACCACCCGCAAGAAATCCACACATGCAAACCCCAACAGAGAAAAGTGGTGTTATCGCTATATTTACACCAAAACCTGTTATTGTTTTCCTCTCCTTTTCTTTTGATGAGTCGCACATGAGGAACACGCTTTTCAGCTCTGTCTATGAGATGGTTGGGCATCCACTTTCCATTCCAGAAATACATATTTCCCCCAGTCCATGTTTCCTACTCCACCTGCTCCTCCATCTTCAGGTTTCGCTCCTTCCTGCTTCTTTGTCATTGAGCACCTCTCTGCTGCAGTAAGGGCACTCAATATACTTTTTCTCCACTGAGATATGGAGAGGAGAGGAGGTTTGTTAGGGCAATTATTCAATTATTATCACTTTCATACTGTCTGAGCAGCTTTTAGGGTGGAAAATAATGACGGTTGTAAAGATTTTCATCAGACTAGATCACTGCAGCAAAACATACAAGCCATTATGGAAAGATAATGTTTTCCTGAGTAAAAGCTGTGGGAAGGGAAGATTGCGAGAATGTATTTTAATAAATAAATATATATAAATAATATATAATAATATATATATTATATATATATATAAATATGGCACAATACTGCCATTCACTGATGAACTTAAATATTTCTCAAAATTCTCTCCCACAGCAACATGTTTCCAGCCAACCTGGTTCAAGCTACTTTTCAACAGGTAAGCAAATATATTGAAGGCTAAGACACTAAAAAGGAAAAAAGATGGTCAAAACAGAAACAAACATCACCAATAAGTTGTTTTGGATGAATAGTAAAGACAAATGTTAGCATAAACGGTATGTAAATAAAAAATGTGCTTTTGTCTTTATCAAAAAATTACATTATTATAAAATAACACTCTACTGTTTGTAATCCACTTCTGTAATGCAAATCCTTTAATTGAAAAGTCAACACTGATATGAGCCCACGCATGTGTCATTATTATGTGAGATAAAATGATTATCTTTGAACCTCTCTGTTGGTGTCATGTTTACTGTGCTGATGTTGGGGCCCTATGCTCTGTTTTGGTTTCAAGTATCGAACCCAGAGAGTCCCCGAGCTCATCTTCAAACCAACGGTGGCTCAGCTCCCGGATGAGACGACCACGCGCAGGATCTACATCTACGGCATTCAGGATGACAACGGCACAGATATCCAGAATTTCTCCCTGGATCTCACACCGCCCCCTGACGTCATCATGAAAACATCACCTGGTACCAGCGAAGGCATGAATGTGCTGGGGATTGTCATTTTTTCCGCTACCATGGGTAAGTGGTTGGCTTGGATAAACAAACACGTTCCCAGTTAAGTGCAGATTTGGCAACCATATCTTTGTATAATTAAGTTTATAATGTGTTGTGCTCCCACAAGAAAGGAAGAGAACAAATATATGATGACACTCATCAATTTACACTGATAAATCCATGGTTGTAGGTGTATATTTGATGCATCTATCAAATCCTGAATGCATCATATGTTGTTCTGGTGTTCTTTCTTCAATACAGGAATAATGTTAGGAAGAATGGGACCCAATGGCAGCGCTTTGGTCAACTTCTGCCAGAGTGTAAATGAGGCCGTTTTAAAGATTGTGGCCATTGTCATCTGGTAAGAGTTGTATTTTGGAAGTAAAAAGCAGCAAAATAATGTAACTTTAGCTTGGCTCTATGTCTGGCAATGTCGGCATATTCCTCACAGGATGAATCCTACCACTAATGCTACTTATGTGGTCCTCGGATGCTCCCATTTCCTGAATTGGGAAGTCGCTCTTCTGACTTTTACATTACGTTACATCATTTAGCAGATGCTCTTATCAGGAGTGACTTACAGTGAACTAACTACTGGGACATTCTGCCTGGAGCAACTCAGGGTTAAGTACCTTGCTCAGGGGCTCAATGGTGGCAGCTCTGGTGTTGAACTCACACCCATCTGGTGTTGTATTTGGAAGCTGGGCCACTGGACCACTAGGCCGTCACCACCACATGACTTTGGTGTGGTCAAGAGCTTAAAGTCGTAATGTGGAAACGACACGGACTTTACAAAGAAGATGTGTTGTAGTTTATTGCTCAGAGCGTTTAAAGAACTTGTAATAGCTATTTGCAAGTTATTATTCCATATTGATGCTGCGCTGACATTAATATTACCCGGCGAAAACTATTTTTTCCGATTATTCACATTATTTCTGGAACCTTGCTGACAGACATGCATACAAACGCAAAAGAGACAAATTGAGGCGAGAAAACAAACCTCCATGGCGGAGGTAACTATTGGCATTCCCGTGAACCTCAGCTGTACTTTGTTTTATGAGCAAATGTTAGCATCATAACTAAGATGGTGAGCATGTTAGCATTTAGCTCAAAGTAACACCAGCATGACTATAGGAGGAGTCTTGTTGAAGAGTAAATGCAACATTATTGTTGAAACTTGATGAGAAATACTCTCGTTTAAAATAAAATACAAAATAATAACAGCCAATATTGTATCTGTGTTTTTATGAACATGCACTCTACCTTCCTTCTGTCCCTCTCAGGTATTTCCCCTTTGGGATCGTGTTTCTGGTTGCCGGTAAGATCTTAGAGATGGACGACCCTTCAGCGATGGGAAAGAAGCTGGGTTTTTACGCCATTACGGTGGTAATGGGCTTGGTGCTGCACGGTCTATTCATCCTTCCGGCCATGTACTTCTTCATCACTAAGAAGAGCCCCATCGTTTACATCAGAGGCATTTTGCAGGCCCTTCTCATCTCCTTGGCCACCTCCTCCAGGTAAAAGTGGAAGATTAAACTGCATTGGATTTATATTTATATATATTCATATTCATTTATGAATGCGCTGTGATATGCTCTGTGAATCTGTTTTGCTGAATTTCTTCAGAGCCAAACATGTAGTGGAGAATTCATTCAGTCTTTGCCTGAACTAGGGCGCTTCCTCAATTTCTCATTTTGTAATCTTACTTTTGTTTTAAAGCACGTTTCCAGCTTTATCATCCTTTAATTGTCAAAAATAGCTTTTAACCTTTAAAAAAAATCTGTTATTAAGTTTTAATATTTTTTAGGCAAGAAAGTAACCTTTCAGATTGCAAATATGTGATCAGGTTATCCAAATTAAGCTTATTTGTGTACAAAAGTCACTGGAAGAACAAATACAATCGCCGTCAAACCTGAGTGGATGATAGAATTCTCGTTGAATCAAATGGATGTTTGTGTTATGTGACCTTCATACATCTTGTGTGATTGGCTATATATGTATCGTTTGCAACTAAACCTTGCAGCCTTGCAAAGGAGAAAATAGCATTACCATTGAGTTTCAAAGTGTTTACTTTTGGTTTACAATCCGTACGATGACAGTTGTTACTTTCTTGACACAACCTCTTCAAATCCTCTCCTGCTGATGAGAAACATGCGGATGTCTCGTTCAGTGTGGTCGTCAAGATTCCTGTAAATAATAACTGTTTGTGTTGTCTTTACAGTACATGTCGCAGCTAACTGAGGGGTAGAACTAAACGAAGGAAATTATTTATTATTATTCATGTCTCCCTTAGCCGACCTTTCTCAGATAAAGAAAAACATAGACAAAGCTAAACAAAAAAATGTATCACAGCATCTCCAAAAATGTATCCGTATTTGAGAGCAGCTCCTGTGAGAGGTACTTTGCAGTATTATTCAATTGATTTGTCTGCTTGTCAAAGTGGAGTCTGTAGATATATGTTAATATAAATGTTATATATATTTATATATATAATAAAAATATATATTATTCTTATTATTTCCTGCTGCAGCTCTGCCACTCTGCCTATCACCTTCAAGTGCCTCCTTGAGAACAACCACATCGACAGACGCATCATCCGCTTCGTGCTGCCTGTCGGGGCCACCATCAATATGGACGGCACCGCACTCTACGAGGCCGTGGCAGCCATCTTCATCGCCCAAGTGAACAATTATGAACTTGACTTTGGACAAATCATCACGATTAGGTAAGCACATTTAGACATGAACTGGCTCATATAAATTTACTTTTAGTGGAAAATGTTCTGAACTATGATCAATGTCAGCAGGTGAGGAAGAACAAAAACACAAGTCAAACCTACTGGCTCCTTTATCAAATATCTGAGAGGAAACTGCAGTCCCTATAATTTTATGCATTTTGTTGGATGACTTGAAAAAATGTTTTGAACAAAAAAAGGCTTAAAGGGGCAGTCCACTGATTATGTAGCTGCTGGTAGCATTAGCATTAGCATTAGCTAACATGAACAATACTTATTCCTCTTATTCCTGTAAACACTACATGAGCACACAGATAACTGTGCTATATTCAGAGCTTTAAAATATCTTTCGGGTGACAAACAGTGACATTAACTGCAACAAACAGCAGGGCTAACCTACAGCAACGTACTGGGAAATGTGTCTAGATGAGAAAGATGAGAACATCAATACCTAGTCTGTGAATTAACTAAAGTTACTGACCCAGAGCCTGGAGTCGAGGCGAGCTCTTCTCCCTGTTTCTAGTTTTTTATGCTGAGTTCAACTAACCGGCTGCTGTCTGTAACTTCACATCAACTGTACAGATATGACAGTCTGGTATCAATTCCATCATCTACCTCGGGGATATCAAATTATTCCTTTGAAACGATTCACATCAACAACTCTTTGGACAGATTCTTATCTCAACAGCAATTCTTTGGAAAAACCTCCCAAAGTGTAACAATATAAGCTATAAATATAATCTGCGCAGGCATACTTGTGGTGTTTTGAGTGCAACATGTGAATGAATCTAACGTCACACATTTAGTTTAATTCTGAATTAATAACAAATATTATGGGATTTTCTAAATACACATATATGTAAATGTCACACAGATTACGCCTCATATGAGCTTCTTAGTCTGATCTGATTTCTGCTAAATCGGTCTGGAAGCCCCGGGGACACAGACAGACTAAAGGCAGACAGACACACACACAGACGGAAACAAACATCAACAGTCCCCTTCCCGCCAATGCCCTATAACTTTTAACTTCAGGTAAACAAACCCGGCCAGGTTTATAAATGGCCTGTCCCTCCTCTGATTTCATGACATGTCCTACTGTAACAACATTAAGCAGACCTCTCCCCATGGCTGCAGTCTATGCCCATTCCCTCATAATCCCCTTTGGCGGTAAAACCCATATGACCTGTATTACTCATCTCCCTTGTCACGGCAGAATTATAATAATTTTTCCCTCTCTCTGCGTCCTGTTCCCGTGCCGTTTGGCTGCTGACCATGAAGCTGCTCCATCTGCATGCCAACCCAACCCCCTCCCCCCATCCGCCCTGCAGAGCGACAGTTTATCAGTCAGTACTCAGAGGTCCGGATCTCGGACGAAACATCCGCTCAATCATTCTCCATACAAAGTGGTGGAAGAACTGTTCAAATACTTTACTTAATTAAAAGTCGTAATGCTACGATGTTAAAATACTCTGTTATAAGTAAAAGTCTGGCATTGAGAAATCTACTCGCCGATAAGTAAAACTACATGGTATAATCATCAAAATGTACAAAAGTTAAGGAACGAATTATGCTGACTAGCTTTTTCAGAGAGTTTATCATGCACAGTATTATATTGTTGGATTGGCATTTTAATATTGTAGAAGATTGACATCTAGACATGATCACAAGGGGCATTTTATTAGCTAACTGCATTGTTTTGTGGGGCTACACCCTTTTTTAAGGGTTGTCATTTTAAAGTGAGTCAGCTGGTAAGAATGAAATGTCAGCTGGAGACGCAGTCTCAACTCACAGAGATTTAGCATCAGCATTAGCTTACGCTAGCTAGCTAGTGACGGCTGATAAAAATCTGATAGCAACATTTTTATTTCAGCTAGTAAAATTCGCATTTATTGGCTAGAAATGAAGAGCCTGACTTTGTTTAAATCCGGTGAAATCAAGGACCCCTTGTTCAGAAAATGATTAAGAATTTTAAGCGGTAAATTTGCCACAGTTGAAACTACAGATGTGCTCTGCTGGAACAGAAAGCCTGACAGGCTGGCAAACAAATGAAAAAAAAGATTTCTCACTTTCCTTCAGTTGAGAGAGCTCATACCTTTGATGAGGACTTGGTTCTGTATTATAATAAAATAAATGCTCTGTGTTCCTCTGTGTTCTCCCAGCATCACTGCCACTGCAGCCAGTATCGGTGCAGCAGGAATCCCACAGGCTGGACTGGTAACCATGGTGATCGTGCTGACCTCTGTGGGCCTGCCCACCGATGACATCACCCTCATCATTGCTGTTGATTGGGCTTTGTAAGTAAAGGTTCATCTTTATATTACAAATAGCTAAATATAAGAAACTAACTCAGGATGTCATTATAAAATGTAAATGTCTCATAATACATTTCAATCTGAAGCTTCTTAGCTTTATATACACTGTAACCACCTAAATATGCAGCGCACAGGTACTATACCCTTTAGTGCTTCATTAGATCTGTGCATCACTTTCCATCCTTTTATCATCTAGGGATCGATTCAGGACCATGGTGAATGTGATGGGGGACGCCCTCGCCACAGGCATTATGGCTCATATCTGCAGAAAGGATTTTGTCAAAGAAGGGGAGCAGGTAAGAGCCCGCAAGGCCAACAATTTATCTTAGTTTGAAAGACATAGAAAAGTGTTTCAATGTATAACATTGAATTCTTTGTATGTAGAAGGTCGCAGCTGGAAAAGTTAGTTAGCAGCAAATATATACATGAACCTTAGTTCATGAGAGACCAGGATGATTTAGAATGTATTTGCGGTATACTTGATGATCTAAGGGACACAAAACGTCACTATCCAACCTTGGATAAAAACCTTTTGTGTAAAATATTTATGTCTGCAAATAAAAAATGTACGTGATCTTCCTCCACGATCATTGCGTCCCCCAGGTGCCTCTGATCTGTGAAACTAAGCCCATGATAAGCATCCAGCAGATGATGACCTACCAAAACCAGAAGAACGGCTGCTACCAGCCGCCTCCGCCGGGCAGCAGGCAGGACCACCGCTCCCCGGACGTGGCTCGCCTGATGCAGCTGGAGGAGGGCATCCGGCCGCTGGAGAAGAAGAAACACGCTCACTCCTCTCACCACAAGAGAGAGCACAGGGACAAGGACCATTGTTCCGTCGATATGAACGGGCTGGAGACTAATGTATAAAAGCAGCTGTCCTGCCAACAAACACCGGCAGGAGAGGAAGACAAATTAAAGATTGAGGTGATTTACGTTCACACACTTTTCCCCTGTGAGAAGGACAGTAGCCCAGGGTGGATGATTGCATACGACCCTGGGAAAAAAAAGACGATTTTTCTTTTTCTACATAACCTAAATAATGACCCACATTTGATTGTGTATGTTTGTGTGTGTACATATTTATCAGAGACATATTGTTTGGTACAAACAGTGACAATGTGCTGCTCTAGCTAACAGACATTTCAAACCGGAGAGCTGATGCTGTTCGAAGTTTCACTAACACCGCCCCACATCTGTGCGTCAATGGAAATGCAGAACACACTAAATAATATCAGCTATGATTAAAGGAACCTATCCCTGTGTGGACTGTGGGAAAAAACTGAAAACATCCACTCATAGCATTTTTAATTCATTATGATCTGATCTGGTATGTCTTTTGCATATTAGTATTATTATATATTTTTTGTCATTGGGTTCTCTCTTATGAAACTGTTGCCTGGAACATTCTTGCAATACATTCACTGACGCGCACAACAAAGAGACAAAGTAGGACAATACGAGATAATCGAGAAACCTTCACTTTGTATGCAACAGTTCAGTTCACATTCCAGAAAAAGAAAGTCTCTGATTTTGGGCCAAAAAAAGATTATTTATGATTTTCTCAGCCACACCTTTCCCTACACTTCTCTTCTCTGCCTTGTTGTCTGAGTCTAAGTGGGTGCTCTGCCTCATACCTGCAGTACTGTACGGTTAGTGTCAGAATCCAGACAAAAAGAATGAAGGTAACGATAAAAAATGAAGATGAGTTTGCCCTTGAGTCATGTGTATATGTCTATGCACCCCATTGTATTTCCTCTTTGCCTTAAACGACCAAAGGAGAAGCATGCGAGACCAGATTGACGTACACGCCCAAACAGCTGACACAAAGCAACACAACAATAACAGGTCATACTCGGAACTCTGTCCATATGTATGTGATATCTGCTGTACATGTATGTATTTCAAAAGTTTAAAAAGATGTAGATTTTACTAACATGTCAGTATGTTTCAAGAGCTGCCATTCTGTATTTGTAAAAAGAAACATTTCACTGTAGTCCAAAATTTATAAAAATGTATCAACTCTGTAAAAAAAAAAAAAGGAAACGTTAAGAAATGAAAAATATATAAATATGTACAAATAGTATACCATTGGAGTTATTTTTAAATGTTTTAAATTATGAGGGTTGGATTTACAAGAACTACAGGTGCAATAAAGGTTCAATATGATATTTCAAGGACTGAAAAATGCAAAAGTGCTTTAACGCTTTATTTAGATTTCATGAGAAGCTGCATCTCGTCTCTTAAAGGGCATACATACAAGCAGCAACTTATGAGCAAATGTCAAGTGCACCTGGGAGCAGGAACCGGGTAAAATGTCCATATTGATGTGCACTATGGCACAAGGTAAACTCTGAAGGTGAAGATTATTTCAAGGACTTTAGTACATACTATATCTCTAGGATATATTCTGCACACTGCACCCATATAGAGGGTTACTGAAGGCCCTTGGAAAGAGCATCAAGGTCCTTTCACTGATCGCTTTGCTGATTTAAAGCAAAAGCTCTGAGCGGGAGCAGCCTTTGATCAAGGCTGGGTAACATGTGTTAGAAAAAACACCATTAGCATGGCAACTCTTGAGGAATCGACCCACTTACCAAACAATCAGAAGAGACGGATTGGATTGAGTGTCCAGAATGTAGGAGTATATTTAAAGGTATATGTTATTGGGCTTGGTATATGATAGAGGTTGCATATCTATTGTGAAATGTGCCATATATATATTTTTAATATTGATGTATTCGTAATAAATCACGATCATAACAGCATAAAAAGACTTCCGCTAACAACAACCGGTCGCTGCGCCGAGAGCATCCACTTCGGCAATGTTCGGGCGATGACGTCACAAGTAGAATACAGCCGCCGCCAGTGTTCGTCTGCGTTACAGCCGCCGCAAGTGTTCGTCTGCGTTGAAGCGTCCAGCAAAGACTGCTGTCAATTATTACGAGAAAGAACGGACAACAATCGATCGCCAAGGATAATTGTGAAGCGATGGGTTGTATGGGGATGTAGGGCCGTCTCCAAATCTAGCTTTCTGTGGCCAAAAGAGGATAAAATGTTGCGTTTATGAAGTGCGTCTATGAAACCGACGATTTGTGGGTAGCACTTAGAGAGATCGTGTTTCGAACAAACTATGCTCGCCAAGGAAATGAGATTCAAAAAGAATTTAAAACTGAACGCAGATGCTGTGCCTACAATACTGCCGAGACCCCAGCCAGCACAAGCCAGCACAAGCCAGCACAAGCCAGCACAAGCCAGCACAAGCCAGCACAAGCCAGCACAAGCCAGCACAAGCCAGCACAAGCCAGCACAAGCCAGCACAAGCCAGCACAAGCCAGCACAAGCCAGCACAAGCCAGCACAAGCCAGCACGCCGACTCAAACACGTCCGCCGGTGCAGAGTCCTCCACCAAAGAGACGACGAAATGCATTCGCCAAAAGGGAAAGAGCAAAGGTAAGTCATGCATATATATGCATATATATATATATATATATATATATACACACACATATATATATATATACATATATATATATATATATATATATACACACATATATATATATATATATATATATACACACATACATATATATATATACACATATATACATCCACTCAGCAGTCGGTGGAAGAACCAAACAAGAGGGATGCTGTTGTGCTGTATAGAAGCAGATTCAATCACTGAACTGACATTGTGTTTTGTTATTGACTCTAATAAAGTGCTGATACTTGAAGAACGTGTAGTTGTCAGATGGAAACATAGCACGGATCTTTTGAATGGCACATGATGGCATTCTGTGGTTCTTACCAAGTATTCCCCGGTAAGTATGAGTAAGTATGTAAGTATTATACTAATAATAATAATAAGCTTTATTTGTATAGCACCTTTCATACAAGAATTGTATGTTATGGTTATGTCAATGGTAATCGCTTCAACCTTATTAGCTTATTTATCTATGTATTCTGTAACTTTGCCAGAGTGACCATTCGACTTTCCAAAATTACATCAAACTTTCTGAGCTCTACACATTTGTGCACACAAGTAACTTACTCATTACGTGGCTGATCACCTGCTTGTTGTCTGTCCCTCTTCGAATACCTTTGGTAGGCTGTCTGCAACACCCAAACATCCAGACACTTTGATTTGAATCCTGGGTGATCTGTTGTGCAGGTTATGTTTGCACCATGTCCCTCATATTCATTGAGTTCCTCCATGACATCCTTTTCTTGGCAGCAGCTCTTCAATTGCTTCCATAATTGTACAGTTTGCAGATGTACACCTAAATGAGTGGTAAGGACATGTACACAATATGCAATATCCAGAAAAAAAAAGAAAAAAGGCCAATATTAACGTCATCTTAATGTCATACTATGTATATGCCTGTGTTTCACGACAGGCTCGTAAGCAGCTCATAAGCCTGTTATGGTCGTACGGAGGTCGGATCTATCTAGTAGCAACTTGTTACCTGTTTCACGTAAGTCTCGTAAAGTTACGACATCGTAACTTCCATGAACATCTTGTAAGTTTTCCGGCTACTATAGGCAGCCATGACGTCTATATATATATATATATATATATATATATATATATATATATATATATAGACAGTGAGACGGTCAGTATACAGACTATACTTTATAAACCAGCGCTGTCCTCTGGTCTGTTTGTTAGCTAATAGCTAATGCTTTATATACAGCCTCGTAATATATGACGTTTGACATCAGACACAACGATAGAACCTCAACCGCAGAAACTTCGAGAAAGAATCAAGTTATCAAGCTTTACAGACGTTGATGTGTCCAAGTAGAGAAATAATTGAATATTTAGGGATCAAGCAATTTGCGGACAACTATCGACTCGATAGTAGGCTATAGATAGCTTGTGATCTATTTACGATCAAGGATAAAGTTCATTTTTATTATGATGTATTTACTATTTATTGAGAAGTTCTATGAACTATAGTCAAATGTATATACCTGTCTGAGTTCTGTTGTCGCACAGGATCTCCGCCAAATTCAGGATCACCATCACCATCATCCGCATGTTCGCTCCCGTCTGTGTCTCCATCTTGAATACTGTGTCTCGCGCTGCTCTGTTTCCACCACGTTAAACTTGCCCGCATGATCTAAATCCACGACACGGGCATCCTCTTCAATAAACTCCTCTTCTTGAAGGTGCAACGAGTCTATTGACGACTCACTGTCACTCGATTCTGTCGAAATATCCGAGCCAGAGTCCGACATCGCCACGTCTGCCGTGCTGCCGTGCTGTCTGTGTATTCAACTGGTGGACTATTTTATACTTGTGACGTCAGAACACGGCGTCCGGTGTTTCCAATGCAATGTAAACCTCGGTGGTCGACATACTAAATCATGATTTATTAAATACTGCGATCATTATGTCATAAATAACATATAATTTTACAACACAAATAGCATTTACTATCATCAGTAGAAATTCATGTTTATCATTTCGTAGGCCCTTTAAGAACACTTTACTTGCTTGTTGTTGTTGTTGTTGTTGTTGTTGTTTCACAATACAAGTTACCAGCATGAAAACACAATTAAAAATATGACACAGCACAAGACAAGCTGGAGAACTAGTCACAAACAAACTGACACAAAAGATCAAGCAACATTGGCAGCAACAACAAGAAAATAATAAGAAGGAATAGGCATAATATTTGGCTTTGCTCTTCGTATTGTAGTATGCATGTGTTGATGTGTGTATGGAAGCCAATAAAAGTCATAATTAAGACTTTTTTATCAAATTGAGAAAAAGTTAAAAATAAAGTCAAAATTATGAGATTAGAAGTGCGCATGCGTTACAGTGGCGCTGTCCTCAAAGGTCCTTCATCCCCTTGCTGCTCTCCACCATGTAAACCACATGCAGGAAACTATTACAGGTGACGTTTGTAAATGTTAGATGTTACATATAAACTGCAACACTGCAGTTCATGTAGCTTTCAGTATAATTGGTATGAACTATAATATGCCTGTAGTTTTGCAGTAACGTTCACAGCACTAATGAAAGCAGTGTGAGCAGGCCGACTGCTGCGGTGAGTTGCTTCATGTTTCTCAGAAGCGGCTGTATCAGCCTCCACATAGCTCTTAAATTAAGAGCCAGTAAGTGTTGTCTCTCCTACAATACACCTGTTGTTCTTTGTCGCTTTTCAGTTTGCTATTCTAGGGAAAATGCTAACGCCAGAGATGTTATTCTCAGTAACATCACCTCTCAAGCCTCGAGATGGTACAGTTAGCATGGATGTCTCAAGAAATTGGCAAATCTAGAACTTAGTCAGGCGGGAGTGTGCAAAAAGCAATTTATATTAAGCCATCAGGGCCCGCGACTAAAACTGTGAAATTCCTTTAGAATTGTTGAGAGGAGAGAGTGAGGAAGTGTGGAAGAGGAGGGGAGTAAACAAGAGAGGGGAGGAGGAGGTAGAGAGGAAGAGGAGTAAGAAAGAAAGAAGAGAGGAGGAGGCAGAGGAGGAGAGGAGAGACCAATTAGAACAAATGTTGTATGTTTCCTTATCATACTAAATATAGTCTTAAGTGATTTGTTTTCATCAGTGAGTGCTCGTCTCACTTACCAGGTTCAGTGTTTAATCACATCTTAAGTAAAGCTAATAGGTAACTTATGTTCATGAAAGAGGAAACGCCTGATGGGAATGTTAGAACAAGTCTGAAAATAGTCAACATTTAGTTGTTTGTATGCAACAAGATGTTTGCTGTTGAGATGTATCAACGTGCAATGAAAGCTTGTGTCTGGAAGTCAGTACCATATATATTAATACGCGCTGGGTCAACCCTTTTGTACTAATCTGTTTTTGAGTATTAAGTAAATAAACATGCTCATGGCATATTTAACTACTTTTCTTTTCTAATACAAATATCATATTCAAAGCATGAATATTGAACATGAAGCTTATTGACGATTGACTCAACATCCAGCCAAACACGTTGTAATAAACTACAGTCACTGCAGGCGTGTTTTCATTCAGTGAAGTCATAAACTGCCTCACAATAAAAACATTTTTAATTATTTAAGGTTAAATTTAAGCTTTTATTAGTATTCAACAGAGGTGCAGAGGTTTTTTGAACTGGAGCTATGTGACTATTAAGGTCAGGACATGAGCCTGAGGAACACATACATCGAATGGAGCAGGAGAAGGTAGTTTATACAGGAAATGCTTTATTTTGACAATTCACGGCTAAACATAACAAAAAAAACAAAAAAACTTTAGAACAGCTTTGTAAATAATATCCGGTGCTGGATATGCAGGTTTTTCATTGTTGGAATTGTTTTCACTTGACATAAAAATTCTTTAAATATTTCTTAATTTTAGATTAATTCCATTGTCAATACATCTCATGACAGAAGACCAGCTGAGAGAGAATCTGCCATCCGAGCTTAAAGATTGGCCGTTTTGGATATCAGATAATAAGATTGATTTATTTTGTCTCACTGAAACCTGGCTGAGACATGAAGAATATGTCAGTCTAAATGAATCTACTCCACCTGGTCATATTAATACTCACATTCCTCGAGGTACTGGCCGAGGAGGTGGAGTTGCGGCCATATTTGACTCAAACCTCTTGATCAATCCTAAGCCTAAACTAAAATATAACTCTTTTGAAAGCCTTGTTCTTACGCTCTCAAACCCAACATGGAAAACAATAAAGCCAGTTTTATTTGTTACTGTGTACCGCCCTCCTGGTCCGTATTCTGAATTTCTATCTGAATTCTCAGAATTTTTAGCAAATTTAGTACTTAAAACAGATAAAGTAATTATTGTAGGTGACTTTAATATTCATGTGGATGTTGATAGTGATAGCCTTAATAATGCATTTATCTCAATATTAGATTCAATTGGGTTCAGTCAAAATGTACATGAACCAACTCACTGTTTAAACCACACTCTGGACCTTGTTCTGGGATATGGTGTTGAAATTGAAAGTTTATCAGTGTGTCCACATAATCCTCTTTTATCAGACCATTTTTTAATAACTTTTGAAGTCCTGTTACTGGACTACAAGCCAGTAGGCAAAATATCCTACGCTCGATGTTTATCTGAAAGTGCTGTGACTAAATTTAAGGAAATGATTCCATCAGCACTTAATTCAATACCAGGACTCAATATCAATATAACAGAGGACTCCAATGCTAACTTTAGTCCCTCCCAAATTAATCATCTTGTTGATAGCGCTGCAGCCTCACTGCGAATAACACTCGACTCTGTCGCTCCTCTAAAGAAGAAGATCATAAAACAGAAAAAGAAAGCTCCATGGCTTAATTTACAAATCCGCAAACTAAAACAAAAGTCGAGAAATCTTGAAAGTAAATGGCGTTCCACTAAATTGGAAGAATCTCGTTTAGTCTGGTTAGATCATCTTAAAATGTATAAGAAGGCTCTCCGTAATGCCAGAGCAGCTTATTACTCTTCCTTAATAGAAGAAAATAAGAACAACCCCAGGTTTCTTTTCAGCACTGTAGCCAGGCTGACAGAGAGCCACAGCTCTACAGAGCCTTCTGTTCCTATATCTCTCAGTAGTGACGACTTTATGAGTTTCTTTAACGATAAAATTATAATTATTAGAGACAAAATTAATCTCCTCCTGACCTCAATTGGTAATGACTTAACTTCAACTGTTGGAATTTTAAAAACATCTGTAACTCCTGAAATATATCTAGACTGTTTTACTCCAATCAACCTTAACCAACTAACTTCAACAATCTCATCGTCTAAACCATCAACCTGTCTTTTGGACCCGATTCCAACTAAACTGTTTAAAGAAGTTTTACCCTTAATTAACACTTCGTTATTAAATATGATCAACCTGTCTCTATTATCTGGCTACGTACCACAATCCTTTAAAGTAGCTGTAATAAAACCACTTCTTAAAAAGCCTGGTCTTGATCCAGAGGTTTTAGCCAACTATAGGCCGATATCTAACCTACCCTTTCTCGCTAAAATCCTTGAGAAAGCAGTCGCAAAACAGTTGTGTGACTTTTTACATAATAATAGTTTATTTGAGGTTTTTCAATCTGGATTTAGAGTTCATCATAGCACAGAGACGGCACTGAGAAAGTTACCAATGACCTTCTATTGGCATCAGACAAAGGACTTGTCTCTGTTCTTGTCTTGTTAGACCTCAGTGCTGCTTTCGACACTGTTGATCATGACATTCTACTACAGAGACTGGAACATTGTGTTGGCATAAAAGGAACCGCACTAAGCTGGTTCAAGTCCTATTTATCTGAGCGATCTCAATTTGTACTTGTTAACGATAAATCCTCCATGACAACCAAAGTCAGTCTTGGAGTTTCGCAGGGTTCTGTACTTGGACCGATTCTATTCACCTTATATATGCTTCCTTTGGGCAATATTATAAGGAACCACTCTATAAACTTTCATTGTTATGCGGATGATACCCAATTATATCTATCAATTAAACCAGATGAAACCAATCAATTGGCTAAACTTCAAGCATGCCTTAAGGACATAAAAACTTGGATGTCTAGCAACTTTTTGATGTTAAACACAGACAAAACTGAAGTTATTATACTTGGCCCTAAACGCCTCCGAAACGCATTTTCTAATGACATAGAAGCTCTGGATGGCATTAACTTGGCCTCCAGCACCACTGTAAGGAATCTTGGCGTCATCTTTGATCAAGATCTGTCGTTTAACTCCCACATAAAACAAATCTCAAGGACTGCCTTCTTTCATCTACGTAACATTGCAAAAATAAGACACATCCTGTCTCAAAATGATGCAGAAAAACTAGTCCATGCATTTGTTACTTCAAAGCTGGATTACTGCAACTCATTGTTATCAGGTTGTCCCAAAAAGTCGCTTAAGACTCTTCAGTTGATCCAAAATGCAGCGGCACGTGTATTGACTAGAACAAGGAAACAGGATCATATTACTCCTGTATTAGCTGCACTGCACTGGCTCCCGGTAAAATACAGAATAGAATTCAAAATCCTTCTCCTGACTTACAAATCAATTAAAGGTCAGGCTCCAGCATATCTTAAAGATCTCATAGTACCTTATAAACCAACTAGAGCATTACGCTCCCAGACTGCAGGGTTACTTGTGGTTCCTAGAGTCTCTAAGAGTACAATGGGAGCCAGAGCCTTCAGCTATCAAGCTCCTCTCCAGTGGAACCAGCTTCCAGTTTGTGTTCGGGAGGCAGACACACTCTCCACATTTAAGAGTAGGCTAAAGACTTTCCTTTTAGATAAAGCTTATAGTTAGGGCTGGCTCAGGTTTGCCCTGGATCAGCCCCTAGTTATGCTGCTATAGGCTTAGACTGCCGGGGGACACCTCCCTGCTCTCTTCCTTCTCTCCCTCTCTCTTCTCCTCCCTCTCTATCTGTATGCATTTATGTAAATGTATGTTACTAACTCACCATCCGGGGTATCATCCCCGGAGTGTCTGTCTCTCATGTGGCAGGTTGCCACTGATAAAGTTTACGTCAGGATCATGAATCGTGACAGCGCCTGCTGACCTGGTCCTGCTGGACACCGGGAAGCCTTATTGACATTTTCCTGGATTCATCCAAACTTTCTATTTCTTTTTTTTCCAACACAACATAATTTCTGTCAAATGTTGTATTTGTACTATGTTGTTTATCCTGTACACACGACATCTATTGCACGTCTGTCCGTCCTGGGAGAGGGATCCCTCCTCAGTTGCTCTCCCTGAGGTTTCTTCCATTTTTTCCCCTTTAATTTTGGGGTTTCTTTTAGGAAGTTTTTCCTTGTGCGATGTGAGGGTCTAAGGACAGAGGATGTCGTAACCTGTACAGTCTGTAAAGCACACTGAGACAAATGTATAATTTGTGATATTGGGCTATACAAATAAATTTGATTTGATTTGATTTGATTTGATACTGCAGTGTACTGTCATTTGTGCAGGTACGCACCAAAAAGGCCTGGGGGAAAGAAAAGAGAGCGTAATGAAGGACAGTAAAAAACAGAACATAATTGAAAAGGATGTGCAGTTGTTTTTTCCAGATGGAAGAAATGCAGAGGGGAACCTTAATGACTTTGACATTGAGTTACCTGACTGTCAGCAGCATTCATTAGAGCAGAATATCACCGTCAGCGAGCTGTATGATTGCTAATTAACAACCAAGAAGAGAGACATTGCCTGTGACATAAATCTAGTGGAAGACTACAGTGATGCAACTGCTCAAGAAGGTGAAAAGACACAAACCTGATATGTATCACTTCTCTGCAGACACATCTGCAACACACACTGTGCAGATAAAGATACAAGAAACTTCAGATGTCATTTTTGCAAATGCAAGCAGGGACAGTGTTTCCATTTCCACCACAGTCAACTCCACTGATGTGTCGAGTTTGCCAGAACATGAAACATTGTTTCATGTCGGTGCTTTGAGTGCTTTTACATTACATTACAGTTCATTTAGCTGACGCTTTTGTCCAAAGCGACTTACAATAAGTGCAAACAATCATGAGGATACAACTCCGAACACCAAGAATCTTAAGTACATTAGCTTCAAATATGTCATTTAAGTGCAGAACACTAGCTTCAAATAAGCCAAACCAATGTAAGTGCTACGTACAGAAAAGAAGGTGTGAAGACTTTCCGCTGACCTGACATCAATGGGGAGCTCGTACCACACTATGCCACAAGCTATCAAGTCCATGGAATCAAACATGAATATGTGTCAGGAACAAGATGTGTCAGAGAGAAAGAGTAGATTGATTCTCAGATAACCTTTTCTGGGGAAATGATCATGGAGAATGAGTTATTGTTCCTATGTTCCTATGGGTGGTGGAGGTGTTGTGAGGGATATACTGTCATGAACAGTGCACTGTGGGAAATGACTTCAAAGTGCCATACCTACGTCATGATTTGGGTAAAGAAGAATGGGAAAGTGTAGGCCGAATAATCACATTTCACTGGCAAAAAGAGAAGTACCTCCCTGTAAAGCTTGCCCCTGTACTTCTGGAGCAAGCTGCTTTGGGCTCTGTTGAGAGTATTCTTGTGGAGAGCTTTCTCAAGTGTGTGTCACAGTCTGAGCGAGTGAACTTTGACGGTGTGGACTAAGAAGAATTGCTGGAAATCATGAACTGCAGGCGGCATCCAACAGCAAATAACTTTGAGCAAATCTTGGGAGAGCTTGCTCACCAAAAGCCTGCTTCTGTGATTTAACAGTGGAACAACACACTGCACCGGTTAGATCAGAGCTGAAAGAGCTACAAGCAACACCAAGATCATTAACTTACCCCCGTACGTCCAGGAGAAACAAATTGTCAAGTATTAATTATAATTACAGGTCATTTATCAGACGCTCTTATCCAGAGTGACTCACAGAGAACTAACTACAGGGACAGTCCTCCTGGAGCAGCTCACGGGTTAAGTGCCTTGCTCAGGGGTACAATGGTTGCAGCCCTGGTGTTGAACTCACAAATTATCTGGTGTATTTGGACACCGAACCACTAGACCACTAGGCCGTCACCACCCTTTATATAACGACCATCTTAGAGAGTCAGACACCCAGTCGGACACACCTCTCCTTTTTCTTCAGATTTTGCACAGGATCAGATTTGTTCACAGGAAAGAGCATCACAGCTTCAGACCTGTTGCTCATACACGTGGCTGTTACTCAGAGTTGCCAGTCAGTTACGACAACTACTCAAATTTTTGACATGAAATGAACAAGTTCTTAGAAAGCAGCGTGTAGGTAATGGACACTGTCTAAGATACAAAGATTTCAGCTCACATGACCCTGACTGCGATCAGACGTGCTCCAGCTACAGTTAACTGTACTGAGTGCCACACCTTCAACATTTAGCCCCTTTGGTTTTTTCAAACATTGTTTAAGAACATGTTATTTTAAGTTTCAATGCAGAGAACTTTCTGTGAATACCTCAGGTGAGGGAGTAGTTTATGTTTTAGACTTCACCAATAAGCTGAGTCTAAATGAGTAATTTCCAACAACATACTACTATGGTTATTAAATGGTTCACATGTGGTAGGGTCTAGGGGTCATTTGGGATATGAAATAAAATTGGAGCAACCTGTGTTACAACTTGTGTTTATTGAAAATGAACAAACATTTGCTTTTCATTGAACCTCCTGAACACCAAACAACCAGCTGACATCACTTCACCCAAAAACTTGTTGGGAAATGAGTGAGCTGCAGCAGGGTGCCAAGAGAAAGTGCATTTCACTGTTGAAAATAAGACTGCTTACTTTTATTTGTGATAACAGGGGAACTTCTATATTATATAGTTCACTATAATATTCACTATATTAGTTTTACTAGTTAACTAAATCTTAAAAAAGCAGATAAAACTATAAATTCAACTTCAGTAATTTTCTTACTTAAGCTAACTTCAGAGACATAATAGTCAAATGCTGTTACAATTTACATATTGTAACATTGTAAGCACTATCTTAGTCTATTCAGGTGCTGTTATTGTTATTTACCAAATGACAGCTTGGCATTTTAAACATTACATAAGCCGAATGTTGTATCTTCACAGCTATAACAATGTGGTGGATAAACCCAGTAAATTAAAAGGTCAGACAGACAGCGCTACACTAAGTACCCACATTATTGTTTTGCCACACTCATTAACCTATTGTTCATTCTCTGCACGGGAACACAGGCAATTACTTTTTTACACATTCATTTAATTTGTCGCTCTTTAAAAATATTCAACACATTCAACAGTTCTTTATTTCATAATGTGTCATCTACCTGTCTTGTTTGAAGAAAGCAGAACTGGATCAGGGATCAAGCCATCTGCTCTCAGTAATCCAAAACTGGACAAACTCACTTCACAAGCTCAGCCACCATCTTTCATTGTTTGTTTTGTAAGCTTCAATCATCTTTCTGGAAAACTCCTCAATGCATCCACTGATTGTGATTCCAAATGGCTTCAGCTTGTCGTCGCCATCAAAGTGCCACACATAGTTAGGACCACAGCTGCCTTCGCAGTCTGTTTCATGACCTTAGATCAGCACCTTCACCATCCAATACCTGCAGCCGTATTCACTGTTAGTCACAATTCCATGTAACCAACATTGTTGGTGCATCCATCTGTAACCCTGAAACCCTGCCACATCGGTTTTATTCTTTGGACGCCACAGCTGCTTCCTGCTTAGAATCCTTTCAAGGATGTGACTCAGCAAGCAAGTGAAGTATTTCATCTGTTGTAAATCCACATTTAAAGTAGTCCTCAATGTGCTCACAATCCATTTCCGTGTCAAGATACACAGAACTCACGCCACAAATATGTTAGTTTGTCTGTTATTCTCACTCTGCTTCAGGTCAATGACAGTGTCTTTCAGGAAACAGAGAAGCTTGAGGAGATGAGAGAAATTCGCTGTGCTGTTATTCTACAATTGCCACAGCAAACATTACGATGGACATCTTCTGTACAGTGGTTGTATGTTTTAGTGTTAAAAAGGTAATTACATCCATTTTTTAAATGCAAACATCTTGTTTCTATGGTCTAAGACAGTCCAAAAATATTAATAAACTACTCCAAAGACAATGAATTGTGAAAGATGTTATAGATGACAGAGAATACACGTACATTCAATCTCTTCACAAAATCAGTCTCCCATTCATTGTGTGTGGAGCCGCTCCACACTTTATACTTAAAGAAACCCTCTCTCTTGCTCTACGCGGTCAGAGAGCAGACTGATGTCATCCGCATATTCCAGGTCCGTTAGGACTAGAGCGGGGTGTCGCCTCGACCTCCTAGGTGTTATTGTGAGGCCGAGTTCTAGCTCCCGTCCATTGATGGCCTTCCTGAGCGCATAGTCTAGGACTATGATGAAGAGGAAGGGGGCAAGAGTGTCCCCTTGCAACACTCCAGCCAGGATGTCAAACTCTTCACTATTGCCATCTGGGGTTACCACCTTTCCTCTTGTACACTTGTACATGGTCCATATGGCCCGGAGTAAATTGGAAGGGACACCATAGGCCTTGAGTATCTTCATCATCACGCCTCTGTGTATTGAGTCAAATGCCTTTTTGAAATCGATGAAGCACAGTACCGCTGTCAGGTTGTTCTTCTTAACCTCCTCGATGATTCTCCTCAAGGCCAAGATCTGGGTCACAGTGGTCCTCTTCTCTCGGAAACCGTTTTGGTTCTCTCTCAGGTGGGGGACAGTTAGCGTTCAGCATGTTAGCCGTTCTCCAGCATCAGCATGACTTGAACCAAATGGCACTTTTCCAGCTCCGTTGGCCAGACGCTCTGATACGTTTTAAATAAGTAAGTGATACGCTATCAATGTTTGACATACGTATAATAATTTGTTATGTATTCATTATATATACATCAGCTACAACACCGCTGTGGAAAAGTTGGACGTATTTGGACTCTGACACATTTTGAGCTACTTTTCATATACGTCATATATGTACATATATGTTTCTGCCATACAGAACTGTGTGACAGGGCCGTGTGTCTGGCGTGTTTGCCGTAACGTCTGCTTCCTTCAAACGATCACAACTTACCCTCAATTTATATCAACCTATTGCCGATATTTCGTATGCGTCGGCATACGTTTCTGTCATACGGATGTGTGTGACAGGGCCTTTAGATAGTAAAGGTTGCCGACCCCTGACTTATACGATTGTACCTATTTGAAGCTATTATACTTACAAGATTCTTGCTGTTCAGAGTTGTATCCTCATGATTGTTTGCACTTTTTGTACGTCGCTTTGGACAAAAGCGTCAGCTAAATGAACTGTAATGTAATGTAATACTTGATGACATCACCAGTCTGAGACTTACTTCTCTGTTTCTGGCTTTGAGACGCTCATGTTCACAAATATTAATTAAATCTCCCCACGTCGTGGACATTACATATTGTTTTTTTATTATTTCAAATTTTCCCCTTAAGAAGATGCCACCTTCACTCCAGTGCAGTCTCTATAATCCACAACACCCCTTAAATTCAAAAGGTTTTTCTTTGTTATTAACCCTTTCATGCATAGAGGTCACTACAGTGGACAGCTATTCAAAAGCTGTTTTCTTGTATGTGCAGGGTTTTGATGGTATAGTTGCACATAAGCCACTAAAGTGAACTCTATTGTATCATCCCATACCTTTAGACCCTGTAAGGTCTCTTTCCCTAGAAGGATTGGCAAGGTATTGATGATTTGCAGTTCTAAAAAATTTGGTGACATCAAGTAACAACTAAGGAATCATATAATTCATAAATTGTCAAAGTATTGATTTTATATTTGGGAGGAAATTACAATTATTCATCTGTCCACTAAAGTGGACGTCATGCATCACTGGCTGCATCACTACAATATTGCCACTGTTGTTGTTGAAAAAACTTCATCTGCAGGAACTGTTTTGGCTGTAATTCCATTTATTTATGTTATTAGAATGCAATTTGAAGTTTTTGCATTTCTTTATATATTGCATGCAGTGTCTTGTGGCTTTGTGCCCTCGGTGCTTTGCAATGAAGGATCTTGTTATTAGTGTTACACTCCCCTCAGTTCATATTTCTTCAGTTGAACACATAAACGCACACTGTCCACCTGAATGGAGATATAAATATCTCTTTGAAAAAACTATATTGAAAAAAACTAAAATTCAAATCTTGTTTTTTATGCCTAAAGAGCAATAAAAACACTTGGTAAGCAAATCCTGACTGAGGTGGTCATAATTCCTGCATGAAAGGGTTAATTTCTTCTTCTTTTTTTAAAGATGTCTCAGAAGGGCTCTGCCACTTGATGTGTCACCAGTGCTGGAGAAGATGAAAAGGTTTGGAAAGCCTTTCAGAAGGGAATTAAATAGTTCTAAAGGTTGCAAATGTAATTGCTTGTTTCACTGTTGTATAATTCTAACTTCATGTCCGTTCAGCGGGCTGTTAGTGCAAGTCAGCGCACAGAGCTGGACTGCCTATGTGTGCAAGAAGGATGCCAAAGTTCACATCAGGATATATATTTTTTCAGAAGACGTTATTGACCGATGGTGAGCTTTAGTGGTTGCGTTTCACACTATAGGATATGCACTTTAAATTCAAGCCACTGATCAAATGTCAAAGACCAGGCCTTTGCAAAGTGTGTGGGTCTCATTCAAACACAGTCCAATACAAACGTTTACTTTCAAGTAAAACTTTGAGCCGATCTTATTTATTCGAGCACAGGCTGAGCTTCTAAAGTTGATTTAAGGCAAACCAAGCCTGAAAATCCTCAGCTGACATCACGCCGCTTCACCTCCTCCCACCCCTTCACACTGTGCTCATTACATACATCTCCTAAACACCCATTAGCCCACTGCTAATGGTGAGTGAGGCAGGCCAGCCATGCAGCTTGTGCAGCATCTGAACATCACCTGGCAAAGGGCCAGGGTGGGATGAAGCGAATTTGCCGGATAGGAGCAATTAGGGACGCAGGCTGGATCTGGCAGAAGGTACGCAGTGGGGGGAAACATGGATCGGGAGGTCGGGATCAACTTGAAAATAAATAGACAAATAGAGAGGAAATGGAAAAAGAGGGAGTGAGGGCACACATGTTGAAAAAACAGTAACAAAACAACTGAAATCCCTTTGTTTGAATTCTATACAGTGAGAACAAATAGAGAGCTGTGCTGTAGTTACAAACCTGGTAGTGTATGAGAACTCAATGCCACTTTTAAACAGCACTGATGCCGTTATGTGCTCCAGTATTTTCTTTTAAACGCACAATATGTAATGTTCTGCCACTAAGGGTCTCTAAATCAAAACAATAACAAAAGACAAAGTTGTGTGGCGTCCATTGCCGTCAGCTTCTCCTGGTAAGGATTACTTCATTGTTCATTGTTCAGGAGGAGCCGAATTACCCACAGAGGTCTCCTCCTCTCCAAACAAATAGACAAGGTGATCTAACCCGGTAAAAACACTGTATAAAGCACGTTCACGTTCAAAATCAATGTTTCTCCAACACAGCTCAGCAGAAAAGCTGTTGTTCCGGAAGGGACTGCGAGCAGAGTTGCCACTAACCTGTGCTCAGCTTGTTTCTCTAATAACTTAAGATCCAGACGTCCCCTGGCAGACAACCACAACACCGGCTCATGCTCGACACGTCGCCACTACAGACCTTTAACTTTAAAGAAAAATAACAGATTTCTCTAGGTTTGATTTGTTGGAAACATTTGGCATAATGCAAGTGGAACATATTATACTTTATAATCTAATGTGTGTGTGAATAATGCAAACAATAATATGATGGCTTTATTACAAACTGTGAAAGTGAGCATCGTTACATCAGGGAGCTTCACCTGGTCAACACAACTTCTGATTAGTGTTAGGCTACTTTCTCCACATAGATTTATGTTGATATTTACCAAAACAAATATAATAGGAAAAAGCAGAAGCAGCACAATTTTTCCTCAAATATTTTCTTAGTAATTCACTAAGACAAAACACTATTTAATATTTAATATATCACACTGTAACAGATTTCTGTCAAATCAAACCTGAACCACAATATTGTATGTTGATAATAAAATATGATGAAATGGACGTATAGTAAATATTGATATACCCGTCTTTAAAAAGGGGAAAGAAACTTGAGACGTTGTTATTGTTAGAAAAGAATTTATTTTTTAGAAAAATTAGATATTTGCTATAATTTACAGACGTAAATCTATACAAAATGACAAAAATAGCTTTAAATCACAAGCTTCATTTCATAGATAGAAATTAGAGGCACACTGAGTGCTGCATGATTAATCAAACAGAGTAGCACAACATATTTATTTAATCTGCACTGATGCTGCGTATGAGCAAGCAGCTCCTAAAGACCTATAGATGATGGGTCGAGAAGATTAAACAACAACATTACAGGATATTAAAACATGCTGTATGTACTATGCAGTGAGTGTGCTCTGATATCAAAGTAGCAGCTGTCATTGAAACATTATGGATCTCAAGATCAAACACTTCATCAAAGTATCCCATGAGCTTGTTGATTAGCAAAATGCACTTGGAGGAATACATTTTTCCAACAAATGTGTCCTTTGAAGTGATGCTCAGAGGATAAAAAGCTAAGTCAGGGCATCACAGCTTGGCCTTGCCTGGTGCAATCTGCAGGTTCTGCAGCTTCATCGCCATGCCCATGTTCCCAGTAATCTTCAGTTTCCCTTTGAAGAAAGCCTGCAGACAGCAGTTAAAAGTAAAAAGATTAAAGGTTAAATTTTACTTAAACTTTTACCTCCAACAGATTTCATATCCCAGCACCTTGTACAACATAGTGCATGTGTAATAATGCATAATTAAAATACTTCCATTATCTTTCAATAATACAATATTAGTATCCTCCAACTTTGGGTGGAATGACGCACATGTGTACATCCGTTATGTTTCACCACACAATTGGTTAAGCTGTAAGGAACGTACAGCCCGGTCATACAAAATTGCTACAGGCGATTATAATGTCAAGAATTGGGTTTCAAGTTTCAGATTATTGACTTTTGTGCACCGAGACATAACCTTTCAAGAGAGAATCGCCATGCACATAAGAATACATTAGTCCCAGCCTTATCTCTGACAGACAAAGAAAATCAAGAAGTCCCTCTTAAGTGACTTTAACTGCTAAGTGACTCGTTGTGTTCTCAGAGCTCATATCCCTCCGCCATGTCTCTGTGCTGAGAGGCAGAAAAGATCACACAAAGCAAAGACCTTTTGGGTGTTCTGGACCGAACACTTTTATTTCCTCGTGTTGAAATTGATTTAGCCAATAACGACCAGCTGCACTAAAACCCATTTAACAGTCACTTCTGCTGTGTGTCTGTAGCATCATCAGGGAGTCATTCACGTAGCTGAGAGTCATCTTTTAAATGCACATCTCAAATTCGGCTAGGTTTTTTTTGTCCCCTGTTGCTGCTGGAGAACACAAGAGACACGAGAAAGATGTTTAGCAGGTTACAGGTTACACCCACCTGTACAGTAGGGATGGGAGGATGGAGGATTTTATCACGGATCGTGATAAAGTGAAGTGGAAAACAGAGCCGTATTTAAAATAGTAAAATATAACAGACACACACAATGCTGCTATTTAAAATGTAAATATATGTATCCTTTATTTATGCAGAGGGAGCTTATGATTTATGATTACCTTACATTCTTTCTTTTTCACTAAAGAAAAGTATGTTCACTAAAAGAAGATGTTTGTCCGATCTGTGATCAAATAAAGCCTCTCGCTCACACGTTGAAACTTAACTCATTAGTGTTTAATAGGCTCCACCTTTTTATTTTGTTAGCTCCAGCTTTATTCTGGCCCTTAAACTAAAGAGGCCCCTGGCTTTGGTGCTCTTGGCAGAGCAGAAGGTGGAGAGAGAGTTGGAGAACAACATACTGACAGCTACACAGCCAGAAGCTTACAAGCTCACATGGACTTATCAAGTACCTGAGCACAACACTACTGGACCATCAAAGCCATGTGCTTTGGGTCATGTTACATCATTAAAAGAATAAGAGGCTACATTTGATAGGGAAAAATAAAACATGGATAAAACATTACAGAACATCTTACTTGTTCAATTTCAGTTCTCAAGGCCCTGTCACACGTATGGCGGAAACGTATACGAAAAATAGCTCACACTTTGTCAGAGTACGTCCAACTTTTCATCGGATCGGAAAAGTGAACGTATACAGATAAGCATGTCTAACCTATTGATAGAGTATCACTTACTTATACAAAATGTATCAGACGAATACCCAACAAATGCATAACGTATACAAAATATCGGCAACGCGCTGGTGTACGTAGATATAAGGAAAGGTATAAGTAGTATTCGTTAAGAGCTCGCTGTGTTACGATGTTGAACGCTGAGTCTGTGATAACGTTTTGAGCGTGTTCAAAATTTTCCGACGTACCCAACGTGTACTTCATAAGTTATGTAGACATTACACATAAGTTACGTTACACATACGTGAATACGGAATACAGTATGTGAATACAGTACGACAGAGTAACTTATTATTAATTAATTAATTATTAATTAATTATTAACGTGTTGCTACAGTACAGCTAGCGTTCAGCTAGCGTTTTGGGAGCTTATTGGGGTTTGAATATAGTATATAGGGTCCCTGTGAGTAGCTCATCCTCACTTCTTCACAGCACATCTTGATGAATACATCAACCCATCAGCAAAGAGCATGGAGGAAGCTGAGAGGCTGCGACAAGAGTACATTCTGTTCTCCAGCATCAGCATGACGTGAACCAGATTGCACTTTTCCAGCTCTGTTGGCCAGACGCTCTGATACGTTTGCCCGGAGTAAATTGGAAGGGACACCATAGGCCAGGGGTCGGGAACCTATGGCTCGCGAGCCATATATGGCTCTTTCAATAACGCGATATGGCTCGCAGACAATTTTGAGCTGACATTTTTTAACTTAACAAGTAATAAACAATTATACGGTGTCATTTTGACTGATAAACAGGGCTTTCTATACAGGGCATGATGAGTGGTAAATGCAGTGCAGCTGGTAGGTTAACGAGGGTGGAGCAGAGCAGAGCAGAGCAGAATTCAGAATTCAGAATTCAGAATTCCTCTGAGCGGTCAGAGTCCATATCCTCAGCGGCACCGTCTCCATCAGAAGACTCGACATCCGAGGGCCCCAGCTCAGAACCAGGTTCAGGGTCAGGATTAGACACCGGAGCAGGGGCAGCAGGGCCTGGAAGTGGATCTACATGGCAAGAAGCCCTGCGCCGACCCCGTCGGAGAGATGGCTGGTCAGGGTGTTGGCGATGGAATTCAGTGATGAGGGCCGGATCGACAATTCTTCCAGCAGGAACCCAAGCCCTCTCTTCAGGACCATAACCCTCCCAGTCCACCAGATATTGGATGCCCTTACCCCTTCGTCGAGAGCGGAGCAGTCGCCGGACCGTGTAGACGGGGCCACCGTCGAGGAAGCGCGGAGGAGGAGGCGGTGGTGGTGCTGCTGGGACCAGTGGGCTCTCATGTACAGGTCTGAGCTTGGAGACGTGGAAGGTGGGATGTACCTTCATGGTCTTGGGTAGCAGTAGTCGGACCGCCGTAGGGCTGATGACCCTCTGTATGGGAAAGGGTCCAATGAAGCGAGGCGCCAGTTTCTGCGACTCCACCCGCAGTGGTATATCTCGAGCCGACAACCAGACCTTCTGTCCGACATGGTAAACTGGTGCTGGGGTCCTCCTCCGGTTGGCTCCGATAGCATAGCTTGCACTGGACTTCAGGAGTGTGGCGCGAGCCTGGGCCCATGTGTGGCGGCAGCGGCGGGCATAGGCGAGCGCAGAGGGACAGGTTGATATCTATAAACACATTGAAAGGGGGAGAGTCCGGTGGCAGAACTGGTGAGTGAGTTGTGGGTATATTCTACCCAGAGAAAATGTTGGGCCCAAGCACGGGGGTTGCGTGAGCTCACACACCTCAGTGCCTTCTCCAGCTCCTGGTTCATGCGCTCCGTTTGACCATTCGACTGTGGGTGGAATCCTGATGACAGACTGGCGGTGGCCCCAAGAAGGTTGCAGAATTCCTTCCAGAAGGCCGCAGAGAATTGAGGGCCTCGGTCTGACACAATATCCCTGGGCAGACCATGGACTCGAAACACATGTTCCAAGACCACCCGGGCGGTCTCCTTTGCAGTTGGCAGCTTTGGGAGGGGCACGAAGTGGGTCATTTTACTGAAGCGGTCAACGATGGTGAGGATGACAGTGTTTCCTTCAGATTGCGGAAGGCCCGTAACGAAGTCCAGGGAGATATGGGACCAGGGTCGCATGGGCACTGGCAGAGGCTGGAGTAACCCAGCTGGGGGCTGACTGGGGGTCTTGTGCTGGTTGCAAGTGGGGCAAGCTCTAACAAACTCCTGGATATCTTTCCTCATCAACGGCCACCAGAAACTTTGGGAGAGCAGATGGAGGGTGCGTGTGATTCCGGGGTGACAGGCCAGGCGAGAGTCGTGCCCCCACTGAATCACCTGAGACCTCAGATCTGCTGGGACAAAGAGACGGTTAGAGGGGCATGCACTGGGGCTCGGCTGGTTCCAGATGGCTTCTCTGACCTGCTCCTCAATGTCCCAGGTCAAGGCAGCAACAACACAGGGGCTTGGGAGGATGGTTGTCGGCTCCTCATTGGATGCCTCATCCTTCTGAAACATCCTGGAGAGTGCGTCGGGCTTGATATTGCGGGAGCCAGGACGGTAGGAGAGCGTGAAGTTAAAACGGGTGAAGAATAATGACCACCGACGCTGGCGGGAGTTCAGCCTCCTGGCTGTCTGGATATACTCCAGGTTTTTATGGTCTGTCCAGACCACAAACGGAACTTTAGACCCCTCCAACCAGTGGCGCCACTCCTCGAGGGCGAGCTTGACGGCCAGTAGCTCGCGGTTGCCGATGTCGTAGTTGCATTCTGCTGGAGTCAGACTACGGGAGTAAAAGGCACAGGGGTGCATCTTGCCATCCTCTGCTGCTCGTTGGGAAAGCACCGCTCCAACTCCTACATCCGAAGCATCCACCTCCACCACAAACTGCCGTCCAGCGTCAGGCATTTGGAGAATAGGGCCTGAGGTGAAACGAGCTTTGAGGGTCTTGAAGGCTTTGTCAGCGGCTGCTGTCCACTGAAACGGCTGTTTCACGCTGGCCAGCGCAGTGAGTGGTGCTGCCACTGTGCTGTAACCCCGGATGAATCTCCTATAAAAGTTGGCGAACCCCAGGAACTGCTGCAGTTTTTTTACGGGTCTCTGGAACCGGCCACGACATCACAGCAGACACCTTTGCAGGATCCATTTGAACGCTGCCTTCGGTCACCACATAACCCAGGAATGAGACAGACTTGGCGTGGAACTTACTTCACGAAGAGAGAGTTCTCCAGCAACCGGCGTAGAACCAACTGGACATGGTGAGTGTGTTCTGTCTGAGTCTTTGAAAAGATCGAAATGTCGTTAAGGTAAACGAAAACAAACTTATTGAGCATGTCTCTGAGGATGTCGTTTACCAGCGCCTGGAACACTCCTGGGGCATTGGTGAGACCGAACAGGTATGACGAGATATTCGTAGTGTCCTGTTGGAGTGTTGAACGCAGTCTTCCACTCGTCACCCTCTCTCATCCGCACCAGATGGTAGGCATTCCGCAGGTCTAGCTTGGTGAACACTGTGGCCCCTTGCAGCAGTTCAAAGGCAGAGGAGAGTAGGGGTAGAGGATAACAATTCTTGACTGTAATGTCGTTCAAGCCCCGGTAATCAATGCACGGACGGAGAGAGCCATCCTTTTTTCCGACAAAGAAGAATCCCACTCACGCGGGGGAAGATGATGGACGGATTATGCCGGTGGCCAGTGAGTCGTTTATGTAGTCCTCCATGGCTTTTCTTTCTGGGGCTGACAGCGAGTAGAGACGGCCCTTCGGGGGTGTGGTGCCAGGCAGAAGGTCGATGGCGCAGTCATATGGTCTGTGTGGTGGCAGAGACGTGGCCTTGGACTTGTTGAACACCTCTCTCAAGTTGTGATAACAGGCAGGAACATTGGATATGTCAGGGGCGGTGCTGGAAGCTCCCCGGTCGATTGGCAAGATGGCTCCCTTTAAGCAGGTCCGATGGCAGCCCCTCCCCCACTCGCGTATTGTGCCTGTTTCCCAGTCAAGTTGGGGGTTATGAAGACGGAGCCACGGAAATCCAAGGATGAGTGGTTGGCCGGGTGAGGGTAGGAGGTGGAACTGGATGGACTCGTGGTGGTTTCCTGACAGCAGAATTGTCACAGGGGCCGTGATGTGAGTGACGGTGCCGAGACGGTGTCCATCCAGGGCTCGTGCAGGAACGGGTGGAGTGAGTTGTTGACGGTTCACGGCCAGTTGCCGCGCGAGCTCTGTGTCCATTATGTTTGTTTCGGCTCCGGAATCCACTAGGGCGGCCAGGGTGTGAGTTGTGTCGGAAAGTTGAAGGCGGAGCTGAAGCAGGGGTTTTCGGATGGGGGGAGACTGAAGATGTGTTGAGCTCACCCGGATCTCCCCTACACCTGGTGAGCTGCGGCTTTTGACGGGCAGGTGGTGACACGATGACCCTCGCCACCGCAGTAGAGACAAAGGTTTGAGGCTAGACGGCGCCGTCGCTCCTCGGGGGTGAGGGAGACACGACCAATCTCCATGGGCTCAGGTTGATTGAGTTGGCTTAGTTGTTGTTGCTGCTGTTGGAGCTGTTGTTGAATGTGTTGTTGCTGCTGGTTAAATTGTTGTTGGTGGCTGAGTTGGAGCAGGGAAGCGATATCGCCGGTCATCCGATTGATGTCTCCCTCAGTGCGTTCCAGTCGCTGTAGGGCAGACATCTCAGTCTCTACCAGCATGCTGGTCTGGGCGTGCGCTGGGTCCATGATGGTCAGATCGTTCTGTCAGGACAGACAGACGAGGACCCAGGAGCGCAATTTCGAGATCAAGGATTTATTGAAACACACACACAACAGGACCGAATGAGGCACGGCAGTAGTACAGTTCAGGGATATTCAAAACTCGTAGTCGTAAGGCGGAAGGCAAGTCGGATTTACCGGGGCTGAAGATCAGAGTAGTAGTAACAGGTCCGGGATCACAGATCAGGAGTCAGAGTTGAAAGCAGACAGCCAGGCAGGCAGGGTTCCGATGCAGGCTTACAGACGATCTGACAAGTGTGGACTGATAAACAGGGCTTTCTATACAGGGCATGATGAGTGGTAAATGCAGTGCAGCTGGTAGGTTAACGAGGGTGGAGCAGAGCAGAGACAGGTGGAGGTAATCAGACAGAGTAGAGAGAGCAGGGAGCAGAGTGGCACATAATTGAAAACAATTAGTGGTGTTACCAGGCAGGGAGAGGGCTCATGACAATGAAGGCCAGAAGAGTCAACACCTTTGTAGTGGTAATGAAAATTCACAGTTATGGGTTTCCTGTTGCTTTAAAGTTGCCATATTGTAAAAAGTAATATTTTCGTTTTTTTATCATTATGTTTCATTATGTTTTCAGGTTGTCCATCCGTCCGTCCCATTCTTGTGAACACGATATCTCAGAAACATATTAAGGGGATTTCTTTAAATTTGGCACAAACTTCCATTTGTATGAAAGTATGAACTGCATAGAATTTGGTGGACAAAGATAAAGTTCACGTTTTTGGCCATAAGACAAGAATTAAACGCTAATTATGACAATTTCACAAGATTGGTTTCGCTGCCCAAAGAACCTGCACCAGGACAAAGAGCCGTTTTTGACTTTTTTGATATTTGTGTGTTTAGCCATAAATTCAGGGTGCTTTCACATATAGAGATGGTTAATTCATAATTACATACCGTTTGTGGGTTCAACTTTCCTGTCATCAGATCCAGAAGATCCCCGTCACTCATGGTTAAGGTGCAGTCTGCCTTTTTACCTTAAAGAATAAAAATGAAGAGGCTTATTTAATATGGCTAAGTACCACAATAAATCAGATGCATCAGAACTAACTCATGCACACAGACACACAGACACACGCCATGCGCTCAAAAGGTAAAAAAAAAAAGGTAAAAAAACGTACATTGTACAAAAGAGGCATACGTGAGTCACCATTACTGCAATGCTCTAAATAGAAAGCACTCAAGCGTACACTTGACATTTGGATGAAACGTTCCACTGGTGTAAAAACATAGTTTCTGAACAGTCAACATTACAAGCTTTAAAAGTCAGCATGAACCGCAGCGTTATGGTGCGCTGTGGCTTTTTAGAGCTTTTTCACAGGAACGAGCTGCCTGCTGTGACAGAGACGACCCCATGAGACTGAAGCAACACAGTATATTATATATTATATATTATATGGAGTTAACAATGAGCTGAAGCTCTATAGGGCTCTGCAGGAGCTGCACATCAGGGGATGATTCTCTGTAGGTTCATCACTACGAGCGACCTCCTTCACATTGTCACACTGTCAGTTAATACACTACTATTATAAAATTAATGACAATAACCACATTAAAGTGAGACTATGTCATTATCATAAACAGCAGCCACAAATGGCAATTACAGGATAATGGCACATCTTTTTTTGAGATTCTCATTAGGCTGTTTCTTTAGAGACAACATCATTGAAGTGTTTTTACTTCCGGTTTTGTGATTTAACACATTTTTATCTGTGACGTACTGAGATGCTGAGTATCATTAACATAAGTACAGAAGAGTCATATCCTTCTGGGGATGAAAAAAGTATTTTTAGTATGTAAGAATAATGTTATTTCTTTCTTTATGTGTATAACATGTCCCTTGTAGTGATAATCGGGTCAATCTTTTCCACAAAAAGTACATTACAAGTCACATATTGGTAGTAATAAAATTATAAATTTGAATAGTTTTTAATTTAATATTGGAAACAAATCTAAAAACAGATTGTATAAACTGCTCTGCTGCTGGCTGTCTTCCTCCTTGTCTCCTGTGTCTGACTCCCTCAATCTTTTAAAGATGTCCTGCTTCACTCAGTTTCTGTTTCCTGTGTGGAAATGGTATTTTCACAGAGCATTTCAGGACTTCATGAAGAATTCTTTCCATTTCCTGCACAATGAGTCAGATGGAAAGGCTACGGTGACCTCAGAAATAATAGCCTAAGAGAACTTTGATGTGTGTGTGCATGTTACATACGAGTGTGCGCAGCTGCCACAATCATGTTCTAAAAAGGCAGAATACAACTCCTTCAGCCTCTATCAAAATGATTAAGGCATCAAATAGAAAAGATTGTGCTTTCAGAGACTCTGTGTTTGTCTGTGTGTTGCTGTTCCCCTTCTGAGTTGTGAGCTTTTAATTAGTTTCATGTTTTAATGTTCATATCAGCAGCTTCATCGGTCTTTAAATCCAAAGAAGACATTAAATATTTATTTTTGTTATATGTTCACTATACAATACACAGAACATACAACACATCTGCACCCAAAATTGAAAAATCTCAAGCTTTCAATTGTATCATCAAGATTACCTAATACTGTTCAAATTACCACACCCGAAGAAAAGCTGAAGAATTTCTCAATTCAAAGTTTAAATGGCGTTTTTATCAATTTTGAACCCATTTCTCTTTTGAGCTTCAAGGAAAAAGAGGCGAGTTCAGAAATTGGTTTCTCCAGCCTGTGTGGAACATGTTTTGTGTGTAAGTATTAGTATAATAAGTAATAGATGCGTGTGTGTATGTAAGAAACAGAAAGCCACATAAAATGATATCAGTAATAAATCATACGTACAGCCGCTGAGAGTTACAGTAGGTAAGTGGAAATGGGCTGAGGGAGAGAAGAAAGAAGTCCTGCTGCGTGAAAATACATGTTTTTTACAGCAATTTTCGTCTGACTGCCAGAGAAGTTGTGTTGTGTATTAAAAGCAACATTTCTGAGTATCCCTGAGCCACATCCTCCTGAGCAGAATACAACATCCATGGGAGAATAAGGCCGCGGATGGAAATACATTTCTTTATGAATTTCATCCTCTGTTGAGATACACACCTGGATCTGTGCTGACAGAACCTTTCCCATTTTTCACATCGACGACCCAGGTGGTCTCTTTCCCCTCTGGTCCATCCTTCACTTTAAAGGCAAACACTCCACCAATCTTCTTGACAAGCTGCTCTCCGTCCTGCGGGGGGTCCACAGGGAATTTGAGTTGACAGATATTGTTTGTAAACAAAGACATGAATAATTAAAATCTCAGTTGTTTGGGTTTTGTAATTAAGGTCGGAATCTATCAGGTTAAAACTGTCATTTCATTGTATGTAATGGATTCTTCATTTGTAATGCAAAGCAGTTTAATGTTAACCGTGTAGTTATACAAGGCCTATATTTTCTGGCCTAGTACTAAAAAGCTGGAGTGAATTCAAGTCACAATATACCGGTCTTTAATTAAAAAAGATTATATTGATATCTTGGTTATAATACAGATATGATAATATTGTGTAAATAGTCCAGCGCCTCTTCAATTATTTCCGTTTCTTTCCGTTCTAACAATGTCTCCCTCTTTATCAGTTCATCTGATTGCTTCTTCACTATCCATTAGTGTAATTGTTCTTCAATGTACACTAACCTGACCACTTCTACACATCATGAATGCAAAGCAGCTCTCCGCTGCACCAACAACCCAGAGCCCCAGCCACGTCACGTGTAGGTGAGAAGTGACAGTCACTGACGGGCCGAAGTGGTTTTCTAACACAGTTGCCTGGGTATTGTTTGTGTGCCTCCATTTAAAGAACTGTTTGTCTATTTATAAAGGCCCAAAGCATCAGCCTAATGCACATAAAGTAAGTTAATGAGTAAAGTCATTAAATTGCATTAATTTAGCGCTTATCACCGACATTAGTCTTTACTTATGGTAAATCGCTTTGGACATTACTGTAATGTAATGTAACATAAAACAACAACAAGATACAAACATCGTGCGTTGTGAGTGTTGAACAAACAGGCTTTATGTTTTTGATTGGGAGTTGTCGATCATTGCACTTCCAAAGAACGACATTGTTGTTGTTTATTGTAACAGTACATACTATTGGTACTTGTTGTCATTTCCCTTTTCCTAATTCATTTGAGCTGACTGTCACAATCACCCTGAGTTGATTGCAGGTTATTCAGATCACCTGTTGGCTCCTGATTAAGAATTGAGAGCAGCTTGGCGCATTTTCCCTCTTGGCCAATCAGGTGTGAGGACGCTCTCTCTTTAGGGCATGGGTCTCAAACTCGCGCCCCACGGGCCAATTGAGGCCCGCTGGACGATATTTTGCAGCCCCCTACTTGACATCAAAGTTTAGTGTTAGTGCGGCCCGCACGTTTTTCTCACACGCACCTTTTTGCCGAGTCGTTGCACGAGTCGGAAAAGTGGGAGACGGAATATGTTTTTGTTGAGCACTGGGGCACCCCGACGTGTCTTATATGCACAGAGAAAGTTGCGGTGCACAAGGAATACAACATCAGACACCATTACTCAACTAGACATGCTGAGGAGTATGCACAATACCAGGGAGAAAGAGGACAAAGGTCGCCAATCTTAAAACATGTCGCAACAAGATTTTTTCAAGAAAGCAAGCCAAGAGAGTGATGCGGCAGTCGAAGCTAGCTACGTGGTGAGTGAGATGATTGCTAAGGCGGGAAAGCCATTCAAAGACAGCGAGTTCATCAGAAAGTGCATGTTACAGGCTGCAAGTATAGTCTGTCTGGAAAAGAAGGGTCAGTTAAGCAACATCAGCCTTTCAGCCAACACAGTGGCAGAGTGCATTTCTGACCTGTCGGGTAACATCAACTGCGTGATCAACTGCGTGAGAAAGACAAACATTTCCATGCATACTCAGTCGCTCTTGATGAGAGCACAGACATCACCGACACTGCGCAGCTCGCAATGTATGTCCGCGGTGTTGACGACAATTTTGAAGTGATGGAGGAGTTGCTCACAGTGATTCCAATGCATGGCCAGACCACCGCTCAGGAAATATTCCACCAGCTGTGTGATGCCATTGTGGATGCCGGTTTACCATGGAAGAGGTTTGTTGGAATAACATCCGACGGAGCGCCATCAATGACAGGGAGGAGAAATGGACTGGTGGGAAATGAGGGTGTGGAGGAGGCCATTGCTCTGCACGGCATTATCCATCAGCAGGCCCCTTGCAGCAATTACCTGAAGTTTGACAATGTGATGTCTGTCGTTGTGAAATGCATCAACCATATCAGATCCAGGGGCTTAAAGCACCGCCAGTTCCGCGCCTTTTTGGAGGAAATGGAGTCAGCATATGAGGATGTGTTCTACTTCATCGAGATACGTTGGCTCAGCAGGGGAAACGTCTTAAAGAGGTTTTTTGAGTTGAGAGCAGAAGTGAAAGCCTTCATGGAGAAGGATAGGATGGCTGTTCCTGTGCTAAGTGATCCCAAATGGCTCATGGACTTAGCTTTTCTTGTTGACATCACACAGGAGCTGAATGTACTGAACAAGACATTACAAGGCCAGGGGCAGCTGGTCAGTGCTGCATATGACAACGTCAGAACATTCTCCACAACACTTGTGCTATGGAAAGCCCAGCTCTCTCAGACAAACCTCTGCCATTTCCCAGCATGCAAGGCACTCATGGATGTGGGCACACCATTCAGTGGTGAGAAGTATGCTGATGCCATTGTAAAGCTACAGGAGGAATTTGATCACAGGTTTGCAGACTTCAAGCCAATTTTTTCTGACCACTTCTCCTTCGATTTGCAAGATGCCCCTCCTGTGCTTCAAATGGAGCTCATTGACCTGCAGTGCAATTCTGAACTCAAAGCCAAGTTCAAGGAGGTGAGTGGAAAAGCAGACAAGCTTGGACAATTTTTGAGAGGATGTTCAAGCGGACCATGTGTCTTTTTGGGAGCACATATCTGTGTGAAAAGCTCTTCTCCACCATGAACTTTAATAAGTCAAAGTACAGGTCCAAACTTACTGATGAGCATCTTCAAGCCATACTGGGGGTCTCAATTGCTTCCTCCCTCAAGCCAAATGTGGCTCAGCTGTGTAAGAGGAAGCGCTGCCAGGTCTCTGGCAGCAAGGAGTAGGTCAGAGAAGCATATGTTCTGAAGAACCATTCATGTTCTGAACTGTTATTACTTATTTTGTGGAATATTTGATGCGGCCCAGCCTCACCCAGACTCTACTTCCAGTGGCCCCCAGGTAAATTGAGTTTGAGACCCCTGCTTTAGGGCTTAAGAGAGGTGGGGGATCGCACAGTGAACACCTTTCCACAAGGTTTCCTGCTTCGGGGAAGATTTTAGTGATACTCATGCAAGAGTTCATGATGCCCAACAATAACCTAACTCCTGCAGGCTTCATTTTGTTATTGGTTTATTTTAATCAAAACCCTCTTCGTACACATTTCCTTCATATGCATTTGTTTATTATTAAAGAGGCATAAATGCATTTTGCTAGTTTCAGCTCTTGGTTGCATATTGTGGCGTTGATTGTTTTCCCCTCCAGTGGGCTTGTCTTTCAGAGTATGACGCATTGCTCTCCGTCTATATTGGCAAAAAGGGTGCGTGGCAGTGAAAGTGGCCTGTAACAAAAAGGCGTATAACTTCTAAACGGATTCACTTACCACGGCCAAACTCGTGGAGTGCTTCTCGTAGAGTGTGTTTGCGTGCGTGCGTGCGTGGTGAATGCTAAGGTAAAAGGTGTGTATGCTACATGGCCCTAAAACTGAACATGTACAGTAAGTAGGTGCAATACTGCATGTTGCTTTAGTGCATAAAAGCATTGAAATACCGTAACATTTGCTTAACATGGAATGATCAGTAGGCTAAAAGGAACAAAGACAATGTAACACATCGACACATTTCAAATTAAATGCAAAGATAATGATTCCATATGATCAAACACGGGATATCTAGATTAAGACTTTTGTTAGTGATGGTGTGCTGTTATACCTCCCGCAGATTCTTTTCCAACTCTTTGAAGACAGAGTAAGCTTTGAACCCTTCAACACCGCCGACTGAGCTTCTGGGAACTGCAGCTATGCGGGAACTGCAAGCAGAATAAAGCAGCGAGACACAAAGCAAACACTGTGAAAAAAAGGACTTCAGCCATCTGAAGTTTCACCTTGACTCAGATTTACTTCTAAATGTTCTGTTGCACAATAGATCGTGTGCATGTGACGTCACGCTTATTTCCCAACCCGGAAGTCAACCATGTTGGTTGGTATACACAACCAAGACGGTGCCCGTTCGCGTGGGATTTGCTGCAACGCTTCGTAATTTTCTTTGTATTTAAAAGTCTAAGATTGAAAGAAAATGCCAATCGTGTGCGCAGTGTATAATTGTGGTCATAACGCTACTCGTGACCCAGAGAAACGGTTCTTTAGATTTCCTAAAATCATCAAAAACAACGATCCACAAAAGAGGGATGAATTACTGTCTACCGAACGCCGTAAACTGGTTTAGCAACATAACTCGTGAGGATTTAACAGAAGAAAAAGCACAATTCACCCGTGTGTGTGGCGTCCACTTTATATCTGGTAAGAGCTCATGCTAAAGCTATGTCTTCAATGTTTACGTTAAACATTTGTGCTTATGATATACCCGAACACTGTAAGACCTTACTTCTCGTCAACAGGAGAAGCGGCAAAGCTTTATGATAGCAGCCATTTGCTCTTTTCTTCTGTGCATGTTTTTGTTTGGCTTATTCTTGAGCCTTCTTCACTTGCGAAAAGCAAAGCACCAATGTGTGAACATGCTTTGCTTAATCCAGCCATACAATCACAGTGTGCGAGGATAACATCGCCGCTCTTCTCACTCACAAAGCACGGCTTGAGCGGTGTATCTCGAGCTCTTTGAGAGTGATTTACACGGGCATGGACGAGCACCCTGTCATCTTTCAGGGGTTTGGTAAGAAGACTACCAACCCAGCCAGAAACAAAGAAATTATAAGCATCTAAGCTCTTGTATGCCTTCATTTGTGCGTTGGTTGCCCACGACGTTTGTAGCACAAGGTAGTTCACAATATCCGGATATTCAATAGGCGGTAATGACTCTAAATCCTCAATATAATCAGACAGCTTTAGCGTGTACGGGTCACGGCCGCAAAGTTGGACTTTTTCTCTGAATCTTGCCTTTGCAGAGGACTCCAGAGAGTCACAATACTTTGAAGAAGTCGGAGTTGTTGTTGTTCGCTTTAGACGCCATTGTTGATTTGTATACCAACCAACATGGCGTCGCACGCATACGTCACGTGTTTGCATACGAAGAATAGCAACAGAGGATAAAGCTGTGTACTTTATCTACAGCACAAGGCCCATTAATGGCTGGGAAATGGACTTGCATTTGTATAGCCTACTCTTCTGACCACTCAAAGCACTTTAAACACACACACACACACACACACACACACACACACACACACACACAGTTTTAAAAAGAGATCTATTTATCAGAGCACTCACATTAAACAGTAGCACTATCAGAGCGCTAAACATATTTTCTGTGACGCAGGAGGAGGCGCTCTCTCTCTCAGACTGTCCCCTGTCGTCCCTTATGTCTGTGGATTGCTGCACTGAGGTGGGTGGGGACTTAGGGCCAAAAGTACTATTCACAACTATGAAAAGCAAGCAGGCTAAAAACTATGGTCTAGGGTTCATTTTAAAAAAGGACTTTACAGGCTAAATTCCCTAAAATTAAAGGACCCAATACAACAGTTTGAGACACGGCTCAAGGTCGATTACAGCATCAATCAATGAGCAAAAAAACATTCAACAATCAGTCGACGATAGGATAAAAATGTTATCAACCATATTCGACTATGTAAATTCTTAGTCTGGGAAACCCCTTACATGTATGCTCCATAAAGTTTTCAACTGAACTAATAACAATGGTTGGTAACTACTTCCTCACCTGGCCTCCTGAGGGAATCCCAACCTGTAGAGAGCGACAACCACAGCTCCTCCCAAGCCAATGTTGTGTTGCAAGGCCACTTTGGCCCCTGGGACCTGCCTCTTGTCAGCCAGCCCTCGGAGCTGCCAGCACAGCTCTGCACACTGGGCCAGACCTGAGAGAACACGAGGAGGGAGAGGGTGACGTGACTCTCAGAGGGGGATGTGGGGTATTAGATCATGTCATTAAAGCCTCAGGAAGCTGTGAATGGCTGAACATGTATATCATCCAACACAAACTTAAGAGAAGTCCAATAAATACATACAAGTTGTAAAATGCATTAGTGGAAGTATTTCAATTTGTTTTAAGGTACATTTGCTGCACAGAACAAAATAAAACACATAATTCTGTTAACACTATTTAAATCTGTATTAGCTGATTGTCTTGTCCACTTGGGGGCAGCAGAAGCCAGCTGTAAACGCAACACTGACATTCTCCCCATATAAAGCGGATATGGAAAAAAGTTTATTATTTACACATCAGGCGGACACAGACAGACATTAGCATTCATTTGGAATGGTTTCATTAGTCACCTAATAAATGTGAGAACAAGTCTCCTTTCAGCTCTGTTTTTGGTCTCCACCAACTCCTGAGAAAGAACAATCTGTTTCATGAGCTGCTAAATGCTCCACTATGTTCACCGGCCAGGTGCTAACTTTGTCCGTCTCTGATTTATGCTGGACAGGTAACATCAGAGATGTTTTGCTAAAAACAGCTGCTTTTTGCAGCTGGAAACAATGTTGATGAGAGCAGTGAGAGTAATCAAAACTGTACATTTGCTGAAGAGCTGAAAGACGCTCTGTACAGCTGCACTCTCAATTCCTGGTATATAAGATAGCAGTAGTGCAGCTGCTGTTATGTTCTTCACAGATTCCAGCTTTAGACATTAACCATGGGATCAGTCTTGGGAATGTGACTGCGGGTCTTTCGTTGTTACCGCGTCCTAACAGAATGTGACGCGAGAAAATCACTTTAATGTTATTGTTTTTGTAATGTCCTAACTGGTTGTGAGTGACGCAGTGCTGTGCGCCGTGTGATCTGAACTTTAGACGGACGCCCTGTGAACTAAGAGACTGAGAGGGAACAAAGAACTTAAGTTTGCATTCTGCTGCTTAAAGCTATTAGCGTCTTTCCCTCAAAAATGATTCCAGCAGCTCCAGTTCGCTCCCTTTGTGCGGATTCCCAGATTCAGACCCGTTGTCCCTTCAGCAGTCTTGGACTGTGGGTCTCTCAAGTGACACCAACCTCAGCTTGTTTGAATATCACTAATGCAACCAATATGAAACATTTATATATTTTGGGGTGCACGTTTTGTTGTTTGCTGAACCTACTTTTTATATGTCAAAAAAGTCAAACAATTGATCCAGATGTCTCACATGGTTACCGTCGAGCCCCGACAAAGAGGCTGAGAAGGGAAAATGTAAATTAAAATATATTTTTCTTGGGGATGATCCTTAAAAAAGAACGACGGAGCGTGGCTACGATCCCCTCGTCTGTCTCTGTGTCCAGGTGAAGAAGCATTCTGCAAACACAACAGTTTGACTGAGAGAGGTGACAAACTGACTCCTAATCTGACAACTCCCTAATCCGGCAGGGACAGCTCCAGCGCTAGCGTTATGGCTAAGTATTTTATCCCATCTGGTTAATGAGCTTTTGCATTTCTCTATTATCCTAATAAGCTAAAGGACTTAAGACCTCATCATGCTGCGTCTTCACATACAAGCAACACTCTCCTTATCTTCTCCGTGAGGACTTGTACATGTATTTTCTCAAAATGACCAATTGAAAATGTAGTGTTGGTTTATATAATATAGATATATTAATATATATATATATATATTATATATATTAGATATATATATATATATATAATATATATATATATTATATATATATATATAAATTAAATATATATATATATATATATCATATATATATATATTATATAGCTTATATATATATATATTAAATAAATATATACATTAACTATATAATATATATATATATTATACCATCAAATAAATATATATATATATATATATATATTATATATATATATATGTATATATATATATATATACTACAGTATATCTCAAAGTGAGTACACCCTTTAGATTTTTGCAAATATTCTGTTATATCCTTTCAGGGGATAACATTATCCTACTGAAACTTTGATATAACTTAAGTAGTCAGTGTGCTGCTTGAATAACAGTATAGATTTATTGTCCTTTGAAAATTACTCAGTACACAGCTGTTAATGTCTAAACAGCTGGCAACAAAAGTGAGTACACCCCATAGTGAACATGTCTAAATTGTGCCCAAAGTGTCAATATTTTGTGTGACCACCATTGTTATCTAGCACTGCTTTAACCCTCCTGGGCATGGAATTCACCAGAGCTGCACAGGTTGCTTCTGGAATCTTCTTCCACTCCTCCACGACGACATCACGGAGCGCACGGATGTTGGACACCTTGCACTCCTCCACCTTCCTCTTGAGGATGCCCCACATGTGCTCAATTGGGTTTAGGTCTGGAGACATACTTGGCCAGTCCATCACCTTAACCTTCAGCTTCTTCAGCAAGGCCGTTGTCATCTTGGAGGTGTGTTTAGGGTCATTATCATGTTGGAAAACTGCCCTACGGCCCAGTTTCCGAAGAGAGGGGATCATGCTCTGCTGCAGGATGTCACAGTATATATTGGAATTCATGTGTCCCTCAATGAAATGCAGCTCCCCAGTGCCGGCAGCACTCATGCAGCCCCAGACCATGATGCTGCCACCACCATGCTTGACTGTAGGCAAAACACATTTGTCTTGGTACTCCTCACCAGGGTGCCGCCACACACGCCGGACACCATCTGACCCAAACAGGTTTATTTTGGTCTCATCAGACCACAGGACATGGTTCCAGTAACTCATGTTCTTGGATTCATTGTCTTCAGCAAACTGTTTGCGGGCTTTCTTATGCATCGGTTTCAGAAGGGGCTTCTGTCTGGGGCGACGGCCATACAAACCGATTTGATGCAGTGTGCGGCGTATGGTCTGGGCACTGACAGGCTGACATCCCACTTCTGCAACCTCTGCAGCAATGCTGGAAGCACTCGCACGTCTATTTTTGGAAACCAACCTCTGGATATGACGCTGAGCACGTGGACTCAACTTCTTTGGTCGACCCTGGCGAGGCCTGTTCCGAGTGGAACCTGTCCTGGAAAACCGCTGTATGATCTTAGCCACTGTGCTGCAACTCATTTTCATGGTGTTGGCAATCTTCTTATAGCCAAGGCCATCTTTGTGAAGCGCAATAATCCTTTTTTTCAGCCGCTCAGAGAGTTCCTTGCCATGAGGTGCCATGTTGTCCAGCATTCAGAGAGAATTGTGCCCAAAACACCAAATTTAACAGCCCTGCTTATCATTTACACCTGAATCCTTGTAACACTAACGAGTCACATGACACCAGGGCGGGAAAACAACATCATTGGGCACAATTAGGACATGTTCACTATGGGGTGTACTCACTTTTGTTGCCAGCTGTTTAGACATTAACAGCTGTGTACTGAGTAATTTTCAAAGGACAATAAATCTATACTGTTATTCAAGCACCACACTGACTACTTTAAGTTATATCAAAGTTTCAGTAGGATAATGTTATCCCCTGAAAGGATATAACAGAATATTTGCAAAAATCTAAAGGGTGTACTCACTTTTGAGATATACTATATATATATATATATATATATATATATATATATAAATATAAATATATATATATATATATATAAATATAAATATATATATATAAATATATATATATAAATATAAATATATATATATAAATATATATATATAAATATATAAATATAAATATATATATATATATATATATATATATATATATATATATATATATATATATATATATATATATATATATATATATATATATCTCTCTCTCTCTCTCTCTCTCTCACATGCAGGCTGTTATGATCCAGGTAGCCATCACCATAACTATGTGACACATGCCACCTAGTGGCCACTGTGGAGGTTGTTTGGCAAAGTGTGAAGATAAACTCCAGCATGCAAGTCACAAATAAAACACAGTTGTTTACATCTTCTGAAAAAGTCATCTGATGCTCCAAACATGTTGAAAATAAACATTAGCTGCAGATGCTTTTAGAAACTGATTTAGTATTTTCACTCCTTCCCAGACTGGAGTATGTATTGTGTGCTTTGTCCTCCAGTTTATGACAAGAGGCTTTCATCAAGAGTCAGAGGCTCAGCGTACCTGTGGCGCCCAGAGGATGTCCTTTAGAGATGAGACCGCCGCTGGGGTTGACCACAAACTTGCCTCCATACGTGTTGTCCCCTCTGTCAATCAGCTCTCCTGCTTTACCTGCAGAGGTTGTGAAACGCAAAAACATAGTACAGAGGGAAGACATGCACGGTATAATCAACAAACATATAAAATAGCATTTTATATTTGGAAAAAGAGAATTTATAATTTGGAAAAGGATAAATTAAAACAATCACAGGAGAAAATATAAAAGATTAAAGCGAACTATTTCAGAATATTTCATTGTCATACGTCTTCCTGACAGGGGAGATGTAAGAAAGGGAACCAAATAATAAGTTCCTACAAACGTATAAGGAATACTACAAATACTATGAAGAGAGTATGTCGGTCTCTAGACCCCAGGAAGGCGCCTCAACATATTATACTAATATGAAGAAATTAGAAAACATTTACTTCATGCTTGACAGTTTCATCTCTAATTTAACATCGCACTGGACAGGCCAACACATATCTGCAGTCAAAGGCCTGACGGTGTGTGAAAGTGTTATAGTTTCATACACAAAATCAGCATTTTCCAAAATGATCTCCAGAGGGGATATATTTGTAGAAGTCACTCTTACATGTAGCGTCAGTGAGCGCTCAGTCCTCACAGATATGTTGGGTGCTTCTTTGCCGCAGCAACATTCAGACGCCAACTTTCTGTTCGCTCCAATTCTCTATGTGACCACTCATTTGATTTGTAAATGAAGCTGATCAAACAATATACAAGACAAAACCACCCGGTGATTAAAACTGGTAAAAACACTGAATAAAAGAGTTTCACGTTGTTCGGCTACCGCAATCGTTTGCTCAGCTTGTTCCTCTGATAACTTAAGATCCAGACGTCCGGTGACTAAAACCCTTCATCTTTGGGGAGAAGGCTCTTCGTTCCTTCATGCACAAGAGTCCTGTCATGCCTGTTTGGTTCAGTAATACCTGTGGCATTTGTGGTGTGACACTACGGTAATCCAGGAAACATGTTTTTCTTTTCAGTTTCTGTTATTAGTGGAAGATGTGGATGTTGAGGAAGCAGTGTGTTCTGTATTTAGTCTCACAGCCAAATGCCCTCGAAATACAGAAACAAAGAGGCAGGAACAGGAAAAGTTTCTGAAATTAGCCAATTTGTAGTTTATTTGGTGATTTCAAACCAGCAGGGAGACCGGCTGACATTGGAGGCTGCTCTACACACTATTGTCACACACCATTCACTCAGACTCAGCTCTAAACTTAATTTGCACATCAGCAGACATTTTAATGTATAGTAGGACAGTGGAAATTGTATCCATTCCTGATCTAACAGCCAAGTTTTAAAATAGCAGGGGGGGAAGTCAGGTATCTGCAGTCTTACCCTCTGAACACAGCCCCAGAGCCTCATACGTGATGAGCTCATTGGCTGAGAAGCAGTCGTGCAGCTCGATCACATCCACGTCACTGGGCTTCAGACCCGCAGCTTCATAACACTTATTGGCAGCAGACCGAGACATGTCATATCCCACCTGAACAGAAAGAAACCCCAGAAAGAACATATGTTTAGGAACTCATTTAAGGAAACAAATGTATCATATTTCAGGAGGTGTAAAACTATCCTGCCAGTGCATCAACTATACAGCTCCACTGTGTGCATGGTCCTCACACGAGGCCCAGCTACTCTTATGTGTGTGTGCATGTGCGTGCATGTGCCTCACACGAGGCCCAGCTACTCTTATATGTGTGTGTGCATGTGCGTGCATGTGTGTGCATGTGCGTGCATGTGCCTCACACAAGGCCCAGCTACTCTTATGTGTGTGTGTGTGTGTGTGTGTGTGTGTATGTACGTGCATGTGTGTGTATGTGCGTGAATGCATGTGTGTGTGTGTGTGCGTGCATGTGCATGCATGTGTGTGCATGGTCCTCACACAAGGCCCAGCTACTTTCATGTGTGCGTGCATGTGTGTGTATTTGCGTGCATTTGTGTGTGTGCATGGTCCTCACACAAGGCCCAGCTCCTCTTATGTGTGTGTGCATATGCGTACATGTGCGTGCATGTGTGTGCATGTGCGTGCGTGACAGAGGAGAGGGAAGTATGTTTCTCTGTATTGTCTCATGTCTTTTTGAGTCTTGTGATTCTTGTCTGTGTCATGATGAGATACACTTTGTTAAAGAATGATCTCTTACCATCTTAATGCAGCTGTTTTCTTCAAACGTGGTGGCGAGGTCAGTCACCATCTCTTGGGCCACGATCTCCACTGCCTGGTTCTCCAGATGGTGTTTCCTGACGAAAGCCTCGCTGGCCAAAACTGCTGCTCCGGCACCATCTGATGTAGGGCTGACAGAAGAGCAGGACATGCAGACACGGCAGTGTTAGGAACTGAAGCAGTTGTCGTCCATAACTCTGCACTTCAAACTGAAATAACTGCTCCTGTACTGACAAGGTTACACACTTCATGTATATTCAAAAGATGGAACTAACTGTACATCAGGCTCTTACCAACACTGCAGCAGAGTGAGGAAGTCGAACACCTTCCTGGAGTTAATCACCTGCTCCAAGCTGTACTCCTCCTGGAACTGGGAATACCTGCATGAAAGTAGACTCGCACGCTCACACACAAACTTGAAAAACAAAGAAAAGGATATTGTTGAAACAATAATGGTTGTTTTAAAGCCAGTCTTACGGGTTGTTGGTGGAGTGCTTGTGGTTTTTCCAGGCAATTTTGGCAAAGTGTTCCGGTTTTGTGCCTGGAGGAGATTCAAACATAGACACATTTACTGCATATGATATCGGAAGATCAGGACCTTTATGCAAGATACAACAATCACGTTCACATGTGGAGACCTTGTAAGCTCCCTCTGTATCTAACACACATGTAGCGTGTACCGTATTTCTCCATGTGCTCCCGGCCAGCGTTGCCGAACATCTGCGGTGCTGCTGGAGCTGCCACCATCCCGTAGCGGTTGATCATAACCTCCATGTGCTTGTCCATGGGATTGGTCCTGTCCATAAACTACAAACAGGTACGTTTAACTTGGTTTTACACCTTGTAAACAAAAAATACATAAAAAGAAATAAAACTGATCATTAGCATATCAATGACTCACCCTGTGTGACCTTGAATTCTTGAAGAAAACACACGTGCATTTCACTAAAACCAGGTGTTTTAATTATTAGTTTTAAAAGAAGTCAATCAATAGTTTTGCCGTTGTTAAACGCAGACCGCATTTACTTCTATTCATCAGGACTTTGCTCTGCTTTTATTATTCGTGGTTCATCGCGGAGGCCTGTCAGAAGTTTTCTTCAAGGATTCAAGGTGACACAAGGGAATGATTGATGTACAAATTATCATTATGTGGGTCAAGTATTTCTTTAAGTAGTATAATAAAGTTAATTATTTCTTCATTCGTGGGGTGGAGCCACACTAAGCTGTTGTGTCTGCTGCGATCTGTTTTTAAATGTTTATTAATGAGGGGATTTTATTTCAGCAAGAACGACCATACTGCTTTTAAAACCTACAGGGGAAGATAGACTGCAAGATATTGTCAAGTGTTATTTTGTCCACCTCCTCTACATCCAGTACATCGACACACAGCATTTAGTTTCATACCTTTGAGGACAAAGAGCCTCTCTCCATCTTCTCAAACCCGAGGGCCAGCACACAGTCAGCGAGACCTGCAGCAAGAGAGAAGAGCTCGGAGATTTCACAGGTGTCCTTAAATGATAGATAAATGGATTTAATCTGCAGAAGCAGTTAAAGACGTTTCTATGGACTTTGATTGGAGTCCGACCTGTACTAGATTTTTGGGGCTGATGCCGATACGACATTAAGGAGTGAAAACCAATCAATATATCGGCCGATATTCTTTATATATATATTTATATATCATTTACCGTTCAGGCACTGCTCCACTCATCCCCACCGTGTGTAATGTGTCTGTTCAGAACATAGTGGTTTATGTTGGTGATTGATATTGTTATGCTGATTTATAGTTTTAACCATTAGTGCTGTAACGCGTCTTGACTCCAGCTGTATTTTTGCTAAAGTCAGTTCTTAGTTCCCACCGATGTGTTGAACGATGTAGAGAAAGACTGGAGCTGCTTATTGTCTCTCAGTCTGCGCTGCTTGTCTGTGATAGGTCGATATCACCGGCTCTAATTAAGATTATTTTCTTCTGTTGTGAAAATGTGTTATTATTGGAATCCATGTGAGCTCTTTACAGCCACATATATAAAGTATAGATTTTAGGAGGTTTATCACTTTCAAGGCAAACTGCTCGACTCACATCCCTGAATGAGCTGGCGAGCCATGAAGAGAGCAGTGGAGCCTGTGGAGCAGTTGTTGTTGACGTTGATGATGGGGATCCCGGTGAGGCCCAGGCTGTGGTAAATGGCCCTCTGCCCACATGTGGAGTCCCCTGAGGGAATAAGGGAGGGGAGAAGATGTTATTCCTTTTTTATTTGACCTTTTTACTCAGGTGAATACAAAATGAGAGACATAGTGTTAGTTTGCGTCGTTAGAGCATATAGTGTATGCACATAAGAATATCAAAGTTGGTACTATTCACTACTTTCAGACAAAATGCTAAATGTAAACATTATTTTAAAAAGTCACATTTTACCATAGACGTATCCTACGCAGGCTTGTTCAATGGCAGAATATGAGACTCCTGCATCTGCTAGAGCCTTTTGACCTAGAACAGGATGTAGACATACAGTAATAAAACACTTTGTTACATGTTAGGCAACAAAATCCATTTCACAGATATCCAGGTATCTTATGAGAGACTGAACAACGTCCATATTCTGTCAAATAAGCACCTGCTTCCTTGGCCATGTCAGGGTAATCATAGTTACTTCGGGATCCAGGCTTGTCAAACTGCAGCAAAATAAAGGTTGACTGAAGGTGAGTGTCATTCAACATAAGCATTCACATCTTTTCCTGTTCTCAAGTACACGATAACATTATTTTGCATTAGTAAACATTCAACTTTATTGTCACCGAAAGCATTACATTAGATTAAACTTTAGACAGAGTCACTCTAATCAAGCTGGTGTTGATGGACTTGACAGCACGTCTGGAAGTGAAAGCACTACTAAAATATGAACCTCATTCAGCTGGTACGAATTCAGACAAATATTGTTTGTATACATTTCAGTGAGATCAGGCTTGTACAATAAACAAATTATAATTTCAGCAATATTCCACTTGAAGCACAACTCGTCAACTGAGGGTTAAAACAGGGTCTATCTGCATCACTAATGTATGCAGATTTTGTAGATATTTGCTGAGTCAGTGAGATCTACAAAGGTCTATCTCCACATGTTCAAGCATACAGGACTGTCTCAGAAAATTAGAATATTGTGATAAAGTTCTTTATTTTCTGTAATGCAATTAAAAAAACAAAAATGTCATACATTCTGGATTCATTACAAATCAACTGAAATATTGCAAGCCTTTTATTATTTTAATATTGCTGATTATGGCTTACAGCTTAAGAAAACTCAAATATCCTATCTCTAAATATTAGAATATCATGAAAAGGTATACTAGTAGGGTGTTCAACGAATCACTTGAATCGTCTAATTAACTCGAAACACCTGCAAGGGTTTCCTGAGCCTTGAAAAACACTCAGCTTGGTTCAGTAAACTAAATCACAAGTATGGGGAAGACTGCTGATCTGACTGCTGTCCAGAGGACCATCATTGACACCCTCCATCAGGAGGGTAAGACACAAAAAGAAATGTCTCAAAGAGCAAGCTGTTCACAGAGTGCAGTTTCAAAGCACATCCACAAAAAGTCTGTTGGAAGGGGGAAATGTGGCAGGAAACGCTGCACAACCAAGAGAGATGACCGCAGCCTTAACAGCATTGTGAAGAAGAGTCGCTTCCAGAATTTGGGGGAGCTTCAAAGACAGTGGACTGAAGCTGGAGTCCAGGTATCAAAAGCCACTGTTCACAGACGTGTCCGGGAAATGGGCTACAATAGCCGTATTCCCATGGTCAAGCCACTTCTGAACTCAAGACAACGGAAGAAGCGTCTGACTTGGGCTATGGAAAAGAAGCACTGGACAGTTGCAGAGTGGTCCAAAGTCCTCTTTTCAGACGAAAGCAAGTTTTGTATTTCATTTGGAAGTCAAGGCGCCAGAGTCTGGAGAAAGGCTGGAGAGGAGCAAAATCCAAGTTGCTTGAAATCCAGTGTGAAGTTCCCACAGTCAGCGATGGTTTGGGGAGCCATGTCAGCTGCTGGTGTTGGTCCACTGTGTTTCATCAAGCCCAGAGTAAATGCAGCTGTGTACCAAGAGACTTTAGAGCACTACATGCTTCCGTCTGCTGAAAAGCTCTATGGAGATGAGGAATTCATTTTCCAGCATGATCTGGCACCTGCCCACAGTGCCAAAACCACCAGTAACTGGTGTACTGACCATGGCATTACTGTCCTCGATTGGCCTGCCAATTCCCCTGACCTGAACCCCATAGAGAATATGTGGGGTATTGTGAAGAAGAAGCTGAAAGACACCAGACCCAACAATGCTAATGAGCTAAAGGCCGCTATTGAAGCATCCTGGGCATCCATAACACCTCAGCAATGCCACAGGCTGATTGCCTCCATGCCACGCCGCATTGATGCAGTAATCCGTGCAAAAGGATTCCCAACCAAGTACTGAGTGCATTAATGGACATTTTCAAATGTTTGATTTTGTTTTGCTGTTATAAATCTTTTTTTTTACTTGGTCTGAGGAACTATTCTAATTTTTTGAGATAGGATTTTTGAGTTTTCTTAAGCTGTAAGCCATAATCAGCAATATTAAAATAATAAAAGGCTTGCAATATTTCAGTTGATTTGTAATGAATCCAGAATGCATGACATTTTTGTTTTGTTTTTAAATTGCATTACAGAAAATAAAGAACTTTATCACAATATTCTAATTTTCTGAGACAGTCCTGTAATGTTAGTATCACAAAGGTCTATCTGCTGACAACCAATAGCAGGGCGGGAAATGAATCACGTGATCATTTTAAGCGCAGGAATAACTTATTCAAAACGTTTTGCTGTAATCTAGTAGATAGTAGTTCAAGTTAAGATCATTAGTAGTTTAATAAAAAGTCTTAAAAATTCAGATTTATTAGCAAATATAATTTTCACTTTTAAGTTTCCTGCCACGTGGAACTTGTGTAAACATTTTTAGAGCTTAAAATGAAGCTAAATTGCATAAAATACAGTTGAGGGTTACATTTTCAATTTTCGGGTGGGGAAATGTCAGATAGACTTGGGACTCTGGTTTCCCAAAATATTTCGGGAACCACAAAGGTCTATCTGCAAAATTAGTTTCGTTTCTACCCATAATACGCACTGAATTGGATGGCCCAAATAGTCTTAATTTCACTACCTAGTGTGTAGCATGTGATATGTCAAAATTGGTTTTATAGTGTCCACGTTATGAACTGTTGAACTTTCAAATGCGTTTTTCTGAAAACTCGTCGAAGTGCAGATAGACCTCGTTAACCCTCAGTTGACGAACTGTCAACATTCTTATGAATCCTCATTAAAACGCACTAAACTGACATGAAATCCGTTCATAAACGTGTTTAATCCACTATAAAAAGGGTTATGTGCAGCTTGAAAGTGTTATACCACTGTCAGACTGTCACCAGTAACCCCCCTTGTGCATATTTCTCATAAATTAATATTGTCTATGTATTTATAGACAATATTGCTCAACATAGCGTCGTAAATAAAGGATTGTAAAAAGTGAAGTTTCTCTAACACCAGTCTGACTAATCAATAACAGACATTTAGAGCCAAATAACTAAACAGTACTTGTGTTATGTTCGCATGTTTAATGGTATAATGTGATCACACATATACACGTCGGAGAACATTATCAGGCTACATGGGACATATTATTTATTATTCACCACACTTTGAATAAATACCTTTTGCTGTCATTGTGGCGTGAGCCGTTTTGAACACCAGCATATCTCTACAGATCCAGCGGCGCACACCGTGTTGTGTTTTTATACCAGTTATCAGGTGTGTTCACTACATACACACGTTGTCATATCAGACAGATGATGGATCATAGTGAGAGAATTCCCGTCTATCAAATCTGCGCCGGTAGAAAACAGCTGATGAATAGCAACAAGTACTCATTCAAAGTATTTATGGTGGATATTTAATATGCATATGCCTGGTTAATGTTGCAATACTCGGAGTTGTATATAATGTGTAATCGCATTTCACTATTAAACATGCTAAAAGTAATTATTATTAATTCAGCTCTATATTTCTGTTATTGATTAGTCAGACTGGCTGCGGTGGCTCGGCTAACAACATCCATGTTAGAGAAACTGCGCTATGTTGCGCAACATTGTCAATTAAAACAGAAATGAATACATGTTTGGGAAATATATATGAGGGGACGTTAGTGGTGTGACAGTCTGACAGTAGTACAGCACTTTCAAGCGGCACCTGTCGTTAGTACACGGTATAAACCGGTGTTACACCAGCGGCTAACCATCAGACACTTCTCGACCTCGGCGTCACAGCAGCAGTGATGACCCTGAGCACAGTGTGTGCTGGACATGGAACTATGGACTCATCAGACATGAGATACAGAGACAAGTACATCGATCAGTCACCTCAGACCTATATACCTCAATCAAGACAAACAACAGTTTTAAAACTTAAATTACAAACATAAACTGACACAATGTTACCGTGTCTGGGCTAACTTAGCTAGATAGTGTTTACTATGCGTAGTGTCAATTGTGATACAGATTTAAGAGCACAATTAACAGTTCACTACACTATGTCCTGCTGGGCAACTGTAACAAAATATACGTGTTTAAGAGGATATGTTGAATGTACAGGAATCTGGAGTTGGCCAACTATACTAATCTCAAGTCTTGCCGTCCATGTCGTCTTGCTGACTAAGACAATACAAATATTAAATAGTATTACCTTGGTCATGCCCACACCGATGACAAACACCCTGCTCTTGTTTCCAGGTGCCATGATCTCTTGTCTTCAGCTGCTGGTCCACACAGAGAGACAGAAAGGTTGTGTGCAGCAGACAGCAGCACTGACAGGAGACGCCTAACTCACAGCAAAGATCGTCTGTATCCAAGCTGATGCTTCCCTCCGTAGGGAAAGGCAACACCTCTTTTTGCTGGAGCGCTGAGTAAATGTAAAATACGTAGTTGGCTAATACTTTATGCACTCATTCTGTTTATAGTGTTCAATCATTTAACAGTGCTTTAATGTGATCAGAATCAGAAATCCTTTGTGGGTTTAATAAAGGATTTCTGATTCTGATTCTGCTTGCCTCTGGACCAAATGTTTCGTGACATGCAGTTTGACTTTCATTGTCTTAACTATTTTTATTTTGTCACATCACATAAATGAGAGCGATTTCTGTTTTGTGACACAATCCATTCCCGGCCACTGTGTGTTTGTGTTGTCAGCCATTTCTGGACAGTTTACAGTACTTTGAAATTCTGACAGAGTGAGAAGTCTGTCGTTTCTTCCCAAATAGATGGGTGGGGGTGAAGAGGGGGTTACATTATAATTTGGATCATACGATGTTTAACCTCTTGGTAGCACCTTTCATACAAGAATTGCAGCCCAAAGTGCTTCACAGCAAAAAACATAGCAATTAGTACAAGGACAGAATAAGAGCATTTACAGTACAATAATCACAGTATAGATGTAAATGAGTCTGAAGTACCATTATAAAAATAGCCGAATTAAAATAGTATAAAATAGCAGATAAATAGGAGAATTAAAATAATATAATATAGCAGAATTAAAATTGTATAAAAATAGCTGAATTAAAATAGCAGCTAAAATAGCAGCCTTTACACATTCTTTGACATTTTCATAATCCCTTTGTCTGTACTTTCATCTATATTTGTCTTTGCAAATAATCCACATACTTTCTTCCTATCCCTATTCTCTGCTTCCTTCTCCCATAACATAAACTGTCTTTTATGTTCTTCCATTGTTTTCAATGCTTCAGATTTAATCTTTCTCTTTGGAATTACTTTTTCCTCTTGCTCTCTCAACCTTACTTTTAACTTTCTTACTTCCTCAACACTAAATGATCCTCCTTCAGGAAAACCAAGCTTAAAAATGTATGAAATCATTTAAATTAGTTTAAAGTGGCTAAGATAAAAATATATAAAATATCACCATTAAAAGGCTAAAGTAAAAAGATATGTTTTTAGCTTACTTTTGAAGATATTGAGCGAGCTTGCCTCCCTAATGTCTGCAGGTAAAGTGTTCCATAGCTTTGGTGCATAATTGCAAAAGGCTGCATCCCCGATTTTCTTTTGAATCTTTCTGGGAACATTTAATAAATCAGTAGTGGATGATCGTAATGTTCTTGGGGGCACCTAGTTGATTAGAGAGTTGGCAGTGTAACTTGGTGCGGTTCCGTTTAGGGCTTTGTATACAAGAAGGAGGACCTTAAAACCAATTCTAAAAGTTACTGGAAGTCAGTGTAGAGCGGCTAACACTGGACTGATGTGGTCTCTCCTCTTGGTTCTAGTCAGCAGCCTCGCTGCAGCGTTTTGGATGAGCTGAAGTCTCTCCGTTGTTTTTTTGGAAGGCCAGTAAAGAGTGCATTACAGTAATCGAGTCGGCTTGAGATAAAAGCATGGATTAGTTTTTCAGCATCCTTTTAATTTATAAATTGTCTGATTTTAGCTATATTTCTAAGGTGGAAGAATGATGTTTTTGTCACCTTGTTTATGTGGGATTTAAAGCTTAGATCTGAGTCTATGATAACACCAAGACTTGTAACTTCAGGTTTAATCAAAGGAGTAAGTTTCCCCATGTTATTCAGCATCATCTCTCTTTTTGCTACAGGACCTACTAGTAGGATTTCAGTTTTGTTCTCATTTAATTTTAAGAAATTATTGCTCATCCATTTATTTATTGCTGACAGACAGGTGGTGATGGAGTTAATAGCTGTAGTATCATTTGGTTCAGCAGAGATGTACAGTTGTGTGTCATCTGTGTAGCTATGGAAGCACACATTGTGTTCTCTAATGATGTCCCCCAGTGGTAGCATGTATAGGGAGAACAGTAATGGACCGAGGCAGCTCCCTTGTGGAACTCCAAAGTGGGCATCATGCTTCTCTGACACATGATCTCCAAGCCTGACAAAATACTTTCTCCCTTTGATATATGTTCTGAACCAGTTTAATACACAGGCAGAAAGACCAACCAGTTTTTCTAGACGATTAATTAGGATGTCATGGTCGATCGTGTCAAATGCTGCGCTCAGGTCTAGCAGGATAAGAATTGAGACCTTGTTTGTGTCAGAGTTTAGTCTGAGGTCACTAATTATTTTAGTCAGAGAAGTTTCGGTGCTGTGGCATGCCCTGAAGCCTGATTGAAATTCCTCCAGGATGTTGTTTTCTTTAAGAAAGGAGTTTATTTGGACCAAGACTATTTTTCTAGTATTTTGCTGATGAATGGAAGGTTAGGCGAGTTCTTCACACTTTGATGCAGAGGACTGCGGAGGGGTGGGGGCAGTGTTCAGTAGTTGGTTAATAGTCCAGAATAGTATTCTAGAATTTCCAACATTCTCTGTGATAATCTTAGAAAAGTAATCCTTTCTTGCCAGCTGCATTGCTTTACCATAGGCAGCCATGTGCAGATATAGTTAACTGTGAGCTTAGTTTTCCTCCATCTTCGTTCAACTGCTCTACAAGTCCTCTTAGTCTGAGTAACATTGCTGTTGTTTAACCATGGGGAGATTCTGTCAGTGGATTTCTTTTTGACTTTTAATGGAGCAACAATATCCAGGGTAGATGACAAGGTGTTGTTTAGATTTTCAACCATGAGATTTAAGGAGCAGTCTGAGCATGGCTCAAATGATCTCATGATGTTAGAGAATGTTTCCTCCGCTGTATCATCTAGTATTCTTTTTTTGACCACTGTCTCTCTTTTGGTCTTTGTTAAGAGTAGGTTAGCATCAAAAAACACACAGTGATGGTCAGATATTGGTAATTCGATTACTGAGACCTTATCGATGTCCAGCCTTGTCGTTATCACTAAGTCTAGTGTGTTACCATGCTGATGAGTGGGTTCACTGATATCTTGTTTTAGATCATAGCTGTCTAGTAACTTTTCAAGTTCAATAGTCTTCGGATCATTCTTCTTATTTACGTGAATATTTAGGTCTCCATGCAGGATTATTCTTTCACATCTAGTGATGCTGAGTGAAATCAGCTCTGAGAATTCCTCTAGAAATAGTGCTGAATATTTTGGTGGCCTGTACAATGTGATGATGAGCAAAGATAATTCTGCTTTAAGCTCAATACCAAGATATTCAAATGATGTAAATTCACCCAGGTCAATGTCATTACATACAAGCGACGCTGATAAGATAACGGCAATCCCTCCACCTTTCCTATTTTGCCTGACTGCCTGATAGTATTTATAGTTTGGAGGACACGTCTCAGTCAGTGTTGCCACACTAGTAATGTTGTTTAACCAGGTCTCAACTAGAAACATACAGTGCAAGTTATTTTGAACTATCATATCATTAATCAAAAAAGATTAGGTAGCCAGTGATCTGACATTCAGAAGAGCCACTTTTAGCTGCAGGGAGTCTGTGACAGGAGTCAAAGCCGGTCCTGGCTGTGCACTGATATGTCTAAGATAACCAGACGCAGTGCGTGCTGAGCGTTGATTATTTAGTCTGGTAGTAGTCAAGACAGGAACGGCATGACCAGTTTGGGGGGATGATGTCCTTGAGTGTCCATGAGCAGGCTTTTGGCATAAGCCGAGGGGGAGGTGCAGGGGAACATTTTTCCCTCATCACACTTTTTTAAACTAATTTAACTTTTCTCAAACTATTCTCCTCACATTCTCAATGCTCTCCACGTGTTGGGCAGAATGTGACTGTGTGCTTTCTGCAGATGTAATTCTTGCATTTCACGCAATTCATGCAGTTCTCGTTTTACTGAATGGAACAAGGCGCTCGTCTACAGTAACATGGGGACCAGGATTGTACAACAAAGGAAGAACTTCGACCCATTTATCCCATACATCTCTGATCACAGCTAGTTTGTCTCTTTCACGTCGACCAGTTCTGGTGTCACGGTTCAAATCTGATCACCCGAGACATCATGTGAAATGACACCAGAGATATTGTTGCTCGAAAGATTGGCCTTCCATTCTCTTTATTTCATAGACTGGCAGTTGCTTCTCCCCTTGAATTGCACACTCCGGCTAATACCAGGATTACAATGTATGCATGCAAGTCAATCTGATCCAGTGGCTTCCATGTCTCTTGAAATACACGCCTGCCCTCTGAGTTGGTCATGTCCAGTACGATCCTCTCTATTGGTGGGATATGAAGAGCAGAAATGCTGATTGAATATCATCAACTCGTATGGCAGCAAATCTTGTAGGGCCTGGAGTCATTTTGATGACATTGGAAGATGACAGTCTGCCTCAGCTTTGGTGTGGTGATGTTGACTATTTTATGTTACCATCTTTAGATGCACATGTCACTTCTGTCGAGGATTACTGCATTCTTTGGTTTTCATCTGATGGAGAGACTACGGCAGGATCGTCCTCTGAATCATCTTCATCGTAGGAATATTCATAATCCGGATCGCCAATAGTATTGTCCTCGGTCTCTGAAGGATCCTCTGTCTCTGAAACCTCTTCCTCTACATCATTATCACAGTCCAGAATCTGTGATAAAGCTTCTTCAGTTGTAAATCTTTTGGAGCTCATTTTTTATTGTGTGTCTCAGAGAGATGACATTACAACACTGACAAGGACAAGCGTGAGAAAGCTAACTCCTCCACCTAATTCACACACACACCTGGTTCTAAATGTTGTGTTAAATGGGTGTTCAGAGCCAGTCAATATGTAAACAAAGGCAATCAAAATAAAGTGCATCAAAGAGGCATGTTTTCTTTGGGTTATAATATTTTATATTTATGTTTATATTCACACCAATTGTGTCTGTATTTCATTCCATGTCACTATGCAGCTGTAGATTTATGTACATTTGTAATATACAGGTACATCTCAATAAATCAGAATATCGTGGAAAAGTTAGTTTATTTCACTAATTCAATTTAAAAAGTGAAACTTGTATAAGTATATGCATTCATTACACAGGAAGTGAAATATTTCAAGCCTTTATTTGTTTTAATCTTCATGATTACGGCTTACAGCTAATGAAAACCCAAAAATCAGTATCTCAGAAAATTTTAATATTACATAAGACCAATAAAAAAAGGATTTTTAATACAGAAATGTTGGCCTTCTGAAAAGTATGTTCATGTGTCTGCACTCAGTACTTGGTTGGGCCTCCTTTTGTATCACTGCGGCGTGGCATGGAGGCGATCAGCCTGTGGCACTGCTGAGAGGTTATGGAAGCCCAAGTTGCTTGGATAGCGGCCTTCAGCTCGTCTGCATTGTTGGGTCTCATGTCTCTCGTCTTACTCTTGACATTACCCCAGAGATTCTCTATAGGGTTCAGGTCAGCCGGGTTTGCAGGCCAATCAAGCACATTGATTCCATGGTCATTGACCAGGCCGTAGTACTTTTGGCAGTGGGCAGGTGCCAAGTTCTGCTGGAAAATGAAATCAGCGTCTCCAAAAAGCTCGTCAGAAGAAGGACGCAGCTCTAAAGCTTCCTGGTAGACGACTGCGTTCACTTTGAACTTGAGATAACACAGTGGACCAACACCAGCAGAGGACATGGCTCTCAAATCATTACTGTCTGTGGAAACTTCACACTGGACTTCAAGCAACTTGGATTCTGTGCCTCTCCACTCTTCCTCCAGACTCGGGGACCTTGATTTTCAAATTAAATGAAAAGAGGACTTTGGACCACTGTTCTTCTTCTCCTTAGCCCAGGTAAGATGCTTCTTACATTGTCTCTGGTTCAGGAGTGGCTTGACACGAGGAATGCGACAGTTGTAGCCCATGTCCTGGATACGTCTGTGTGTGGAGGCTCTTCACTGACTCCAGCCTCAGTCCTTGTGAAGCTCCCCCAAATGTTTGAATGGCCTTTGCTTGACGATCCTCTCAAGGCTGCGGTTATCCCTGTTGCTTGTGCACCTTTTCCGACCACACTTTTCCCTGAACTTTCTCTGAATATGTTTGCATACAGCACTCTGGGAACAGCCAGCTTCTTTAGCAATGAGCTTTTGAGGCTTCCCCTCCTTGTGGAGAGTGTCAATGACTGTCTTCTGGACAAATGTCAAGTCAGCAGTCTTCCCCATGATTGTGAAGCCTGCTGAACCAGATTGAGACAATTTAAAGGCTCAGGAAACCTTTGCAGTGTCTTGAGTTCATTAGTTGATCAGAATGTGAGTCAACAATATTGAACTTTTACACAATATTCAAATTTCAATATCAAAATTTTCTGAGATACTGATTTTTGGGTTTTCATTAGCTGTAAACCGTAGTCATCAAGATTAAAACAAATAAAGGTTTGAAATATTTCACTTTGTGTAATGAATCCATATAATATACAAGTTTCACTTTTTGAATTGAATTAGTGAAACTAACTTTTCCATGATATTCTATTCTAATTTATTGAGATGTCCTGTATGTGATTGCTGTGGTGAGTGGATGTGGACGTGCTGTGTAATATCAACACAAAATTTCAGTCGCCCGATTTTTTATATGTGGCATCTCCTTCGTGATGAACGTAAAAGGGGGTAAAGGTAAACCAATACAAACTTGGTCACAAAGACAAATAAATGCATTTTACATTTTTAATTATATTCTATTCTTAATTTTAGGGAACTAAGAAAATAAATCCTGACTTTTTGGCAACATCCTCAATAAAACACTTTTGTTTTGCAACCTCAAAAATATTACAATCAACACTCATTAAATGATCAGATAAAATAAAAAACACGGGGAAGACAAGATGGAAAAGCACAGATCAGTGCTATGCAGTAGGCATGGACAGCACATGTGTAGGACTGGAAGGGATAGCACTATTAAAATATGAAAAATAAGAAATATTGTTTGTTTACACTTCAGGCAGGGGCATCAGGTTTGTACAATGACACTAATAAACAGTTTGATAATTACAGCATTTTTCCACTTGAAGCTTCACTGTACAAAACAAATGTTATAACATGATCTCAGTTCATAAAAACATAAGCAGGGGAAAACATTTATAATGGCACTGAAACGTGTAAAGAAAAAGCACAACTCAAAATTGTCACCTTTCAATTTTATTGAGGGAGTGAAAAAAGCTTTGAACATGTTGATTAATCCAAGACGTGTATAGACGTGGCATTAATCCACACCAGTTAATATTCATCAACCAAACCTCGCCCCGCAGCATCTGAAGCATCTTTGATGCCAGCAAAGAGGCTCGAATATGTTTGGCTGCAGTGTTCATTCTCCCAGCTCTGAGGCTCCTCTCATGATGACATCAGCACTTGATGAACTTGTGTGTGACCTCATATATTCCCACTGACTCCCTGACCTTCTCGTCGTAGTCTGTCCAGTCCTGAAATTCAAACAAGGAAGGTTGGTCAAGTTGTACGGATAAAAGAGGCGGTCACATTGCGTAAACACGGTTGGGATTATCGAGAGTCCTTTTCAGAAAACCTAGGAGATGACTCACTGCAGCAAGGACTCAGCCTTTATGTATGGGTTGCCCGCTCTAGCAGGTGAGCTACTGGGGCGCCCAGGAGTTAGCGTTTGTGCAATGAACAAAATCTAATCCAAAACCGACACTCTCTGATGGACAAGTTGTTCCCACTGCACTTACTTTTTCTAGCAGGTTGACTTCAGGAAACTGTGTTCCAGACTCTTCTCCTTGTGCGGCAAAGCCAGCCTGGAGTGGGTTTCATTAAAAATTAGAAAGAGTCACATGACATAATAATATCGTCCAGTTCATGAATGTAGTTACCTTAAACAAACTGTCTTGACTCCAGAGCAATACTGTATACTTTTTTTCCACAGCAAATATCTTGACTAAGCAGTGAGCACAGGGGTATCTCATAACATCAATCCACTTCCAATCCAAGAAATGTGTTTGGCAGGACAAATGTCAACAGTAAAAGTTTAAAACTTACACTTTTAATAGGCTGCTTTCACAGAACACATTATGACAAATAATCAAATGAATGATGGTTGAATTGTATTTAGTCGCTTCAGTTTCAGGGTCCTGGTATTGCTGTCAGCCGTCTTTTCCGACAAGCAACTGAAGCAGTTATATGTGTTATCTATGCTCTCGACAAAACCACCAGACTCCATTGACAAAAACATACATTTTACCTCGCAGAGCACTGGTACCGCTGCCTTGATTGGTTAGTGTTTGTTTGTGTTATTGTGTGACTTTGGTTAGTTTAGATTCACAACAACAACGCAAACTAACTAACCGATGGAGGCAGCGGTGGACCAGCAACTTCTCTGTTCTGCAAGGTTAAATTACAGGTTTGTTATTAGTTAGAAAGTAGTCTGGTGGTTTTGAAGAGAACATAGATAACGGCTTCATTTCCCCATCAGAGAGGGCTGTCTGACAGCAAGTTAAAGCAGTGAAAATATTCTAAATGTAGCGTACACTTAAACTGATTTAGATTGTTTTGAGGGTCCTTTCTTTTATGTGGATACAATAAGTTCAGCTGCTGCCTCTGTCCACAGCAGGACATTGTTAACTTCCTGACTGGGGGCGTGCCGACCGTCATCTAGTGTAGGTAATACAATGACAATAAATAAGTATCTCATACGACCCCACTACAAAACATCCCTTTAATGTTATGAGTAACACCAGTGCTTTCTTGTGCTGTGAAAAAGGCCAATACTGGAACGCTGAATTGTAAAACTCGGATCTGTTTAAAAGTTTCTCACTTGAGGTTGGAAGTCAATGGGCTCCAGACCTCGACACTCAAACTGCACCATCGTCTTGAATCTTTCGCTGTCCTCTGCCTTCAACCCAGCAAACAGACAGCACCATACACACACACAGATTCTCATTGTTAATAGCTTGAAAAAAGAAGCAACACTCAACAAGCTGCCATTATGTTGGTGCATGTGACAGATTTCCTCCTTAAAACAAACTATAACAACCGTAATTCTGCTGTTGCTTTGAAGCATTTAAATTAGGCCTGCACGATAAGGAAAAATATTCAATATACGATAACACACACACACACACACACACACACACACACACACACACACACACACTGTTTCAAAGTAGAAGCACAAGAGGTTTGCTTACATTGTAAGGTTTGATTGTGTCTCCCAGGATATCTGTAAAGAAACAGTTTATATGTTACACTTCCAACAGAGTTTTTACCTCAGAAAAAGACAATCAAATGGCATGTAAGTTGTTCATACCAATTGAATTTTCCCTGGAACAAAGTTTACACTTCTGCACCATACTGGCACTGCTTCTTCCTCCTTTTAGTGGCACACTCTCCTATGGAATCATACAAGAAAAAACAGATTGGACTTGGATACTGTGTGTGATAATGTGTGCAACATTTGCCAAACTGCATGGACAACCAAAATGTACTTGTCCTTACCTCTAGAGTTACATACTGCCATTTATCTGGGATCTCTCCACAGTTTCCACACTTCAGCTACATTAAGGAGAAAAGCAACAGACATTGCTTGTGTGAGTGAGACATGAACGAGTTGAGACTGTAACTCATTCACCTGCAGTGGTGAATAGTGAACGGTTTGTCAACATAGCTAACGTTTGCAGTGTACATGGTGTCCCTTATTTGTTGTCACGCAGGAGGTCATTTCAGTACGTTCCGAGCAACGAGCATGATAAAATGATGACCATTATCGAACAGAGGATATAAGATGATACACATATAAAGTGAACTAGCATGCTAGCTCGACAGCCATCCTACCTTCAGAAACCAGCGGAAGTCGTCGCCCAATGGTTTCACATTGGTGACATTTTCCAATGTGGCTTTGAACTGGAGCCCAAACTTCTGTCATGACAAAAAGAGAGTTTAAAATGTGCCCAAATTAGCTACATTTCTTCACTGTTTACATCACAAACATGCTGCGGCAACACATACCACCATCTTGAAGCTTTCCCACTGACAACATATCCTGCTGCCTTCAGGTACTTCTCGCAAATTCTGGTCGCTGAATGATAAAGGACTGGTTTTTGTTTTTGATGGAGTGGGTTCAAGTTTGCTTCATGAAAAAGGTAGTGTGGAAATAGTAAAGTTTTGACGGCGTTTTTGTTTTAGAAACCGAGCAGCATAACTTTGCTTTATTAATAATGTAGCTGAGCATGAATTTGGGAACACGTGCATCGTGCTTACATTGCGAATATTAATACATTTGTCATTTAATACCGCATATGACACGTCTTCCTATGCTGTTGACAACTAAACGTAGTGTATTTTTTTCTATTAGTTATTTAGTATTTGGGACAATAACAAAGATGTACACATATCCGTCAGCACTTTAAGGGAGCATAACACCAGCAGCCAACAGCACCCTCTGGTGGACACAACACAAGCTAAATGAATGGCCTACTTATTGGTGCCTGATGCAACATTATTTCAGTGTGAAGCCGCCTTTGTTCGTATATACACTAACGATACGTTCACACATGTATGTAAATATCATGAAAGCATATCATTAACTAACAAATAATCACTTTTCAGACCGGGACTCGGCTGCATTAGTTTATTGAGCACTAAGCAATTGTTGCCATTCAGCCCGAGACAATTCAACAGCCATACAGTACACATTTCATGGTACAAATCACTCATCCAATTGCACCATACATAACAAATACAGCACGTAGAATACAAAATTGATTCAACAAGTATTGTATTGTATCTTTAACTTAAAGAATGGAAACTGGCTTCTAGCGTGGGTACTTGCTGTACATGTTAACCTGAGGCAACTTTGCAGAGGCATTGTGGTGGGTCTTGGCGGTTGATGGCCACACACCTGCGAAAACTAATATTGCTGTGGCACTGAACACCTACATCACCTTTTTCTGCCATTTCACATCATAATGGTATTACCAACCTGAGTAAACATGTCATATCATAATCGATTTAACAGGGCTGATTCCGTCATGTGAACGCTAGCAAAACCATCTGAAAATGAGGATTATAAGCAAATCATATATCCAAATTTAAATAACCACCTCACTGGTAAATTAATTAAATCTCATTCATAAAGCGAGTGTTTGTTTAAATTACTTTTGATTGGGAGTCATAACATCAGTATTATTAAAGGTAAATGCACCCCAAAAGTGTAACATTACCACAACACCAGACTGGGTTAATACAGTAGTCAGCTGACCCTTCCAGCCTTAGGCTTCATTGGTCTGGTAGTCATATTACTCTGCATGGGACAATCTGTACTGAAATATATTGTTGTGTATAGTCAGTGTGATGGACACTTTGTAGTAAACAGATCTCTAGTGTAACACACTACACGAAACAATACAATGAGGGAATTTAAACACCAAAAAAAAAAAAAAAGGGGTTGAAACACTCCCAAGATTGTCAGTAAAAATGTGCAATCCTGGTTTCTTCAACTCGTCTTCTAAGCCACACCCTTCTCGTTTGGAACACTCCCAAACACTTATCAGACTCCCCTGTCATTAGGGGTTCAAGTTTTATCAGACATTACAAAAAAAGAAAAAAAAAAGGGGTTCCCCTCTTTTATTCATTAGCGGCATGAGACTCCATGGAGCAGCAGGGGATACATAAAAAACAAAATGCAATCTGGGAGGAAAATGCATGGGGTCATTTTAAACCATGTTCTCCTCACAACACTTTCTTTAACCCTCCTGAAAAAAGAAAGATTTAAATTTCAAGTTCAACACTTATAATGAAAGTAACCAATAACAAGAGTAGTCATAATAATAATAATAATAATAATAATAATAATAATAAAGGCATTTCAATTCTTTTTGCATCTCTTTTTTCCCCTCCTCTCTCTTAAATACAGTAATGCCAACAGGCATTATTTAAAGCGCAGCTCCCACACCCCTCTCCGCCCTGGGAAGAGAGGTGCGATGAGGTCAATGAGGTCGGCTGCTTGACTCGGATGTCCGCTGCTGACGCGGAGTACTGTGGCCGTTTGTGCAGCCGTTGTGGCGCTTGCTTAGTCCGCCGTTCATAATGTCTTGGATGTGCTGTACTATCAAGTTGATGGCAACTGCAGGAAATGAGGAAGATAGAGATGGTTAGAAGACTTGAAAGTGTACTCCACAAATGTAGGAATACAAATAAATAAATCCAAACATTAATGCAGATCGTCTTTTTTAAATTCCACACACTTCTTCCATGTCAAAACCTGGTGACTGCATTACCCACAATGCAACGTGCTAGCCAACAGTTAAGTCGAAGATTTAGGTGATTTATGCTAAATCAAATCCTGATTATTATTTCTTTTTTTAAACTTGTCTTTAAACACAGCTGGTATTTATTTGACAGTTATTATATTTCAGACCGTTGTCTGTGGAATTCCCCTTTACCAGACTACGCAAGCCTGATCAACACAAACATAATGTCTGCGTACTGTAGTATAATTGTCCATACCAAGGTTATCAGCTCCTCGTGGAATAATCACATCTGCATACTTCTTGGTCTAGAAGAAATAAAGGAAAAGGTGGTGGAAAATGTTCTCATCAACAGCACAATAGAGCCAGACAGATACTTGGGAGTCTTATTTATCTTTACAAAAAACAGAATAGTTTGTCATTATGGGTACAAAATATAAACATACATCTTGATTAAAATTGTTTTGTTGTTTAAGAATTGTTACCAAGACATCGGTTTGAGCTAAAACTGGCTGATAATGTTGGGCATCCCAGTGTATCAGTTTTGGCTCTACAGCTAAAAACTACAGATGAATGTTAAGTAGGAAGGTAACTTACTGGTAAACAGAACTCCTCAAAGGCTGGTTTCACAAAAGTGATGTACTGAGCCAGCACCTGCTCCAGCTCTCTACCACGCTCACTGATGTCTCTAAGAACTGAAACAGAGACATCACACAATATAAATACTTGAAAATAATTTTTAAAAGGTTAAGGGTGCACTGCTCTAAACCGTTGTGAGTATTAACCCAACACTACACACCTCTGCGAGAGAGCCGCGTGTCTGGATCAGTATCGACAAACAGCTTCATCTGGAACAGATCTCTGATCTCCTGTGAGTAGAACATGAGGATGCCCTCAAACAGCACCACATCAGCCGGATACACCGTAATAAACTCCTCTTTCCTGGAACACACGGAAGAGATTTCCCCCGCTCCGTCAGCGACTACATTCAGACATGGCACTATGCAAATTTAAACTGATTACACAATCAAGGTAACTCAGGAACCGGTTGAACATGACCTTTAATTATATATTAAGTGTGTATTGTGCAGTATGGGTGCTGGCCAAATGGCAACTGAAGTTAAACAGAGGTGCTCACCTGGAATGAGTAAAAAAGTCATAAACTGGGATCTGGACCGTCTCCCCCTGCAGGATCTGCCTGAGTGTTTGCATTATCAGCTCATTGTCAAAGGCATCTAAGGAAAAGAAAAGGCAAACATCAGTTAGGAAGTTCGTGAGATGTCATATTACAGTTACATCAGCCTTCTGTGCACCCATGGACACGTGGGACCCCCTCACTGCACGTTTGGTAACCAAGGAATCCCTTTCGTGCAACAGGTGTTGGGTTCAGTCGCTGAGCCTTAAAGCAGCTGCCTCAGAGAAAGGCCTGCTGACTGTGGGGATTTAAAAATCAGCTGAGAAAGGAAGCAGGAGAATGAGAGGGCAAAGTCAGGCACCAAAAATTGAGCCCAAGCTTCTGCCAAAAACACATTGGAAAAAATCATCAACGTGGCAGCAATGTATGCTGCTGAACACAAGCCCATTGGATATCATCTTGCAAACATTTTTTTTTTAATGTGTAGCGATAGGGCCGCTTCAGCTGTTCTGAATTCCTCAAATTATTGCATTCACATGCAACATAAATGTGGTACAAGTCAGAGACTTTCAAAACCACCCCCACAGTGAATCTCCACTTGCAGAATCTGGTTTAAAAACGTTTTTAAAAAATACTTGTACTGAAATCTGTGATATGAATAGCAAACATGTGCCTGCTGCAATGTACCAGTGGAGGCTATCTACCCTATATGGCAGCGGTCTCCAACCTTTTTTGCGCCACGGACCGGTATCATGTAAGACAATATTTTCACGGACCGGCCTTCAAAATGTGGGGGGATAAAAATGACGAAATAAAATGATACGACCAGCATAAAAACAAATATAAAGTGCATAAAAAACTCACCATTACGCTGAATTAGTGGGAGCACTGAGTTTGTGTCCAATATAGGATTATAAATTCTTCACAAATAGTAAAAGGTTTTTTCTCTTAGCAATACAGTTAATCACTAAGTATGACGCTCTCAGTGCACTCGCATGTGTTGATGATGTGGTGGCCTTCAGTAATTGTTTTTTTCTTTCAAAAAACTCCAACGGCTTGTCTTTTAATGCCGGGTGCCGAAGCAGTTTTGAAGGCTTCGTTGTCTCATTTGCGAGCCTGTATATTATGCAGAGCGGCGCATGAGATTCAGCTGTAGCGATAAACACGTATTTTAAGTAGGACTCCTGATATTGTCTTTTAAATGCAGCTTTCTTTTACTTGGAAGTTGTAGGCTCTTCTTCTTCTTCTGTCTCCTCGTTGGGTCTTTTCCCTTTTCCAAAAAAGCTCTTTAAAGACGTTTATTTTCCACTCGTTTTTTGCTTGTGGGCTTAATTTTTTGAAGTAAAGTATCACGTGACTGAGACGAGCGTCTTGACAAAAATAAAACCTCTTTCAAAACGAAATATTCTTTTATTCGTTCTTTCTGTGCGGCCCGGTACCAAATGACCCACGGACCGGTGGTTGAGGACCACTGCGATACGGCACATTAGCTGTGCCACCATATTCAGTGTGTGCATACCTGGGTGATCAAAGTTGAACTGGCCCTTAAGTGCTTTTGCCTTCTGCTCCGGGGTTAGCACCTTGTAGAAGCTGTCCTGGCTGAGGATCGCCACCTGCCGCTGGTGGTGGTCGATCTTGTTCTGGCCCAGCAGCTCCATGATCTTTTCACATACCGATGACTGCACAAACAGACAAATAAAAAAGGGTAGGCCACTAGATGGGTATATAGGGTGATTGAACATTAGTCTACATATGTGGAGGGGCTGGGGGCAACACCAGTATTTAAAAAATAAAAATAAATTAAGTAGCTAGGTCAATTTTTATGAAGGTCAACTAACACAATTATAGGTGACATGCCCGGCAGTGGCCCACCATGTTTGCACCCACTGACCTTCCCAACTAAATGAATCTCATACGTAGTGCTGACTGGGCAGCTGCCCGAGGCGGTTGCCTTTGTGTCCATTAAATTGTGCTACAATGAATTTGGACGCCCCCCCACTCGAGAGCTGCGAGGTTGAGTCAACACACTCCAATGCCACAAGTTCAGATGACCTGACATTGTACACATCGAAGAGCCAATCGCCACTGACATTTAATGAGGCAATCTACAGCATCAATTGGTTCTGATATCATATTACCGTAAAATAGTTACTTTGATTAAGACATTTGCTTGGTGTTCTGGCCACTCGATTTGAGTTTGTCATATATTTATATGCAATATTACTGAGTTATGATTGATGGGTTAATTAATTGATGCTGAAATTTAGCAACTGAACCCCCTAAAATTTGTTTTCATTACTGATATAGAACAAATAAATGTTTTCGGTGTTTACCAAGTAAGGCCAATCTATCCTTAAAATTAAGCATCAGCAGTGGTGCCGAGGGGGCTGCTTTCAGAGTAGGAAGCTAAATTTGCCTCATCCAATCCATGAGCAGTCACCTTACTAAGTAAGACTGGTCTAGTCTGGCGTCAAAACACTATCATCTCGTCATCCAGTCCCTTGTGAGGGGCTTTCAGGAAGCACAACACAGGCTCAGTGCCAGCGTGCTGATATCTGGGACAAAGTTGGGAGGAGGGGCTAACTTGGACAGAAGATAAGCTAGTGTTAGCCCCTCATATCTAATTCTGTGATGTATCTACTACTCAAGTGAGACCAGTTACAGCCATTAAAAGCCAAGATATTCGACACTTCGGAAAGACGTTTGGCTGTGGCCTTCACTGGCACGCGTATCAGTTAAACTCGTGTCTGATGATAACACGAGGTGTGGTCTCGCTTTAGCACCACTGGCAGGTCGCAAAATACACCCGGTTCATAACAAAGACTTCCAATGACGTCTTCGAAAATATCCACGTCAGTGTGCTGGCTGGAATAAGGACGTCAAGGCTTCCGTTAGTTCAGAGAGAAATCAAAGAGGATGTCAATTTTACTAGCAGGTTAAAATAAAGTACATGATTTTATGTTGAAGTTAATATTGACTAATAACATAAGTACTGTAATTAGACAATTACAAATCCTATTTATTTTATGTTCAAACGAACAGAACAAAGGACGTGGGCGCGATGGCGAGAAATCTTTCGAGCTGGCATTTCCCGCTGGTGCCTGTATCTGTTCTGAGTTATTACGGTTATTATTATAATTATTATGAGTTAGCGGTTATCCCAGGTCACCCGCCATTTACCGTTACACAGTGGGTATTTGTCTAAATATAACACCACTTATCATAAAGATATCCTTGACATGTACAAATGTGTTCCAGCAGTCATACAGCATGAAGAGGACGTTGAGCAGTAGCTATTGTCTAGTTAGCACAGCTAATGCTGTAATGCTAGAATGTGATGGAATTCAGCTAACATCAGTGTTCTCCACGTAGTCTAAAAGTAGTTAGTCCTGCTAACGGCCGCCACTCCGTACTAAATAAAAAATGTTATTGAACAAACACGAAAACCCTTACAACAGCCGGTATACCGGCGTACCAAGTGAATGAAGTGCTAGCGAAGCGCTGGATGGGTAATTAGAGGATAGAGCTGTCAATCAAATCTCTCAACGTCGCGTCGCTGAAGCCACGCGGCCAACTACCACCCGGCTGCCGACTAACCTCTGCCGTGATTTAGCTCAAAATAGAACCCTGACAATTCTCAAAAACTGTCAAAATAGCTTGCTAGGGTGCCAACCTTGCCACTGGCGGTGCCTCCAGACACACCGATGAGAAAAGGTTGTCGGATAATGTCGGTGTTCTCGCCACGGTCCCTTAGATGTGTTTCACTGTCCCCGGCCATGCTTGCAGTGTACAGTCAGAGCTGCTGTGCTGGAAGATCATTGAGGCAGAGCTCCTCCCACAACATCACTGTTCAGTTTTTGCATCCGCAATTATTGTGTTTAAATACATTTATTTACGTGTATTTTCTGTATAGGTTAATTGTAACATACATTATGTTGATATTCGATTATAAATATCAATTTGTAAATATTATCTTCATTTTTTCTTTTTTGTGATTGACAGTAAAAATAACCAATCGTTTGTCACGCTATGACGCTTATCAACCAATGGCACTGCCAGAAACACTCGTACAGTACTTGTCCCGCCTCCTTGTTGCTCGACGGCAAAATCATGTAACTAACTTTATGTGAACCGTTATTTAGTCATAACCTTAAAATACGCGTGGGAAGAAGCCAGTAAGTAAGTTAGTTTGATAAGCCTTACAGACAGTAGTGAAATAACAAAGCGAGGAAAAAGTAGCTTGCAGTTTTGTACACTTGCTGTGGCTAATGTTTAACTAGTTGAGTACAACTCATTTTGACGTGTTTTTAAAGTTGTCGGGTTTGTTTGACTGAAGGGACCGTTTGCACGGCGTTAACACGCAGAATGTATGTTTTGCAGTTAACGGCTAAACCTCGAGCAACAGAGCCGTTTTGAGTATGCTTCACAGGCTCGCTGCGTCCCTGCGGCGGCCCGCTGCTGCTCCCTTCGCAGCCACGGTACGATGCATCTCCTCGGGCTCAGTGAACATCTCGGTCCCGCTGAACTTCTGGGCTGGGAAACGATGGTCGAGTCAAGAGAAATGCAACATAGAAAAAGTTTACGAACCTGCAACAGGTGAGCTAGACAAGTATTTGATATTTTACATTTTAAATAAAGTCTCTCTTTTGACATTATTGACACTGTTTCCAAACTGGACTTTAATCACTGCTGTGTAAAATGTCTGTCTGGTGACGTCCGGCCTTGTAAATCAATATCTGACTTTCTAAATACTTTGTTGTTGTCTTTCTACAGTGATACATTTTCCACATTTGACATTTGATTTTTCAAGTTAATGCTGTTCTTTTAGTAACACACTCCTTTCTATCTATCTATCTATCTATCTATCTATCTATCTATCTATCTATCTATCTATCTATCTATCTATCTATCTATATTTATATCTATCTATATCTATCTATCTATCTATCTATCTATCTATCTATCTATCTATCTATCTATCTATATTTCTATATTTCTATCTATCTATATTTATATCTATCTATATTTCTATCATTTCTATCCATATGGTATCTAGTCACACATGGTCACTTCCTTGTGCAACCAGTTTTATTGGCCCTGAGCCGCTTCAGTTCATTGATGATGATTTTTAGGCTCTTTGTGGCTTGGTTTTAATTCAGATGCTGTAACTCCATTTGAGCTTGCACACAGCTTGTTTGTGTGCAGCCCACTCTTCAGGCAGAAGATGCTTCTTATTTGATCACTAATCCCGTCATTGGAAAAGACCGAGTGTAAATGCCACGCTATATTCTGTGATTTGCAGCCTGTAGCCTCCAGGCCTAGACTTAATTTATTTCTTTATTGAAGCATGACTTTGAACCAGTACAAACTGGCAGAGCCAAATAATTATTGTCCTTTTTGTATATTTAACCTGTGTACTTAATTGTTTTCACCATCACATGTTTCACTTTGCAGGGCGAGTCCTGTGCCATTTGGAGCCGTGTGGTGCTAGTGAAGTCAATCAGGCGGTGAAGGCTGCCAAGTCGGCCTTTGGCCATTGGAGCAAAATGTCTGGGATGGAGAGGGCGAGGATCATGATAGAAGCTGCCCATATCATTGAGGTGTTTTGGAGTTTTCTTTAGTTTAAAACAAAATATATTATTCATTTGTATGCTTCTCCTGAGAATATGTACATTTGCTCTAAGACATAAGAATGGTTGCAGAGTATTTTCATCATGGATCAAAATTGGTTAACAACCATTCAGTGTGCCTGTAATTTGTTGTACTTAAACCCATTGTTCTTGATGAAGAGTGTCCTGTTTTATACATCACGTGTTGGATCTGAGATGTTGTGTAACACTAACAGAATGTATTACATGTACCCTGCTTTTCATACACAGAGCAGGAGAGAGGAGATAGCTGAAATTGAGGTGGTCAACAATGGGAAGTCCATCACAGAGGCCCGTCTGGATGTGGACTCTGCCCGACTGTGTATAGAGTACTTTGCAGGGCTGGCCAGCACTCTGGCAGGTTGGTACAATACAACTCTCCCTTTCTAAGGGTCTGGAGGCAGGACGCCAATAACATAACTGATAGACAGACAGAACTTTCACCCAAAATCTATCTACTGTATGTAATCAACAATTTGTATTAATTACAGTATGATGCCAACAATATGATGATTCATGAGCATTGTTAAAATAGTAAACTAAAACAAAAAGCAGTAACAAATATTGTTATTTATTTGTTAATTTGTTTGAGTTTTTCAGTTGTAGTATATCACTACCCAAAAAAGGAGACTGCATGAATTTCCACCGACTGTTGACTTTGAACCACAGAAATTGAACAGGCTTGACATTCCAGAAGATAGCACTATGTTGTTATTGCTTCACAATTAATCTTAAAAATGTTTGCACATGCAGTCTAGTTTTGTACCATTACATAACAAGAACATGATTAAAATATTGTATTGTCATTCAAAGGCCAAATCAATTCAGAACATTTAAACATTATGGCCATTCTTACACAGTTCTCCAACCGTGTATTCTGTATGTATATGTGGTTACATACTTCTGTCACATTGTACATGGCCCTAAAAACTAAAAGTAAAACTGAATATATAAAAACTAATACGAAACTAAAACTTCCAAACACTCTGAAAACCAGCTAAAACTAAAATGAAATTAAAAAGTAAAACAGAAAAAGAATGATCAAGAATCATTCAACTTAAACACTAAAGTGTCGCTTTCAGAAGTGTTGGTAGAAGAAAAGACTTTATGCAACATACCGAAACGGTGAGGGTTAAAAATGTCATCTTTTTACACCTGTTTTACAAAATGCTTCTGCTTTCCCTCGTCAAGGCCAACATGTTCAGTTGCCTGGAGGATCCTTTGCCTACACACGCAGGGAGCCTCTGGGAGTCTGCGTCGGCATCGGTGCCTGGAATTATCCTTTCCAGATAGCTGCATGGAAATCAGCTCCAGCCCTGGCCTGTGGTATGGAAAACTTCTAAAGTTGTCAAGACATAAAGGATGACCTTTAGTCCTCCTACTGTATAAGATTTCCTCAGTCAGGAAGGTTTTTGTTTGTTTATTTGTTTTTTAACAGAATATCTCAAAGTACCTTTTTTTAAAGGATTCAGTGACATTAGATAAGAAGTTAGAAAATGACACCACCGTGTGAGAATTTAGATTGCTTCATAACTCCTCAAAAGTAAAAGGCTGTGAATGCTTTGCCCATTTCAGCCTTAATAACCCAAGACTGTCCACCCAAACATCTCCTACAACTTGTGTCCAATCTTTCCCACATTTCCCCATTGGATGAATCTGAAAAAAGGTTATTTCTCGTCCTACGTTTTACCATTTTTTTTGTAATTGGTTGTCAAATTCTTTCAGATTTTGCTTATTGGACATAAACTGCTCTCACTCACTCAAACACACTGTGCCATTTCAGCCAAATGTACATGTCAGGTTAGTTGTGCACATTGTCCCTGAGCAATACTGAAGAATGTAAAGGCTCACCTATAGATGGCACTATAGCAACATAACACGTTTACATCTTTTGATTTTGGAATCAACTTGTGTTCTCATTCACTACCACCCAAGTCTGTTTACATTAGACCTGGGGTGAAAGGTTAAATGACATTTGATCTACTACAATATTTAAATCATGTTCTTGTTATTTTATTCTTCAAGACGAGACTGCATGTGAAAAACAACAAAGAAATGTCAACACTCTTGGAATGTCAAGTCTGTAGTTTCTGTGGTTCAATGTCACAAAAGTCAACGGGAATTCCTGCTGTCTCCTTTTTTACTCTAGTGATATATTACAGCTAAAAAAAACTAAACCTGAAATGAATTTACATTTTATTATATTTTTAACCAGGCAATATCATTTTAGTTTAGTTAAAGGATGTCATTTTTGTTTAATTTCAGTTTTTTACCAATGTTTCACTGCTTTATTTTCATTTAATATACTAAGCCTGCTAATGCGTCACTAAACCTTGTAATTAATACAAATGGTCAATTACATAGTTAGATTTTGAGCAGTTATATTATTTGCCTCCTGCTTGAAGTTTTTCTTAAAGTATATTGTTTTTATTTAGTTTTTAAAATCACAGGTTGTCAAACAATGAGTCTTACTTACTCTCCTGTCTGTCATCTAAAATAGGCAACTCCATGGTGTTCAAGCCATCACCGGTGACGCCTGTGACAGCGGTCATGCTGGCAGAGATCTACGCCAAGGCTGGAGCTCCAGAGGGGCTGCTCAACGTGGTGCAGGGCGGCCAGGAGACGGGCAGCTTACTCTGCCACCACCCCGACGTCGCTAAGGTGTCCTTCACTGGGAGTGTGTCCACAGGCAAGAAGGTCAGCTTGAGATATTCAATTAAGACACCTTGGTACATACCTCTCATAATTGGGAATTGTTTATCGATTTGTATGTATTGTAATACAATAACACAGATTATGGAGATGGCATCCAAGGGGGTGAAGCCCGTGACTCTTGAGCTCGGGGGGAAATCTCCTCTGCTCATCTTTCAGGACAGCGATCTGGAGAACGCTGTAAGGGGAGCTCTCATGGCCAACTTCCTGTCTCAAGGCCAGGTAGATACTGTGTTCTACTTTGAATATTATATTTTCATATGCTGATACATGTGTCCAATCCACACATGGAAGCCTACTTGATTTGAATAAATGTATCGCAGGTCTGCAGCAACGGTACAAGGGTGTTTGTCCAGAAGGATATTCTGCCCACGTTTGTGGAGGAGGTGGTGAAGAGGACGTGTGCGATCGAGATAGGAGATCCACTATTGGAGAGCACACGAATGGGAGCACTGGTCAGCCAGTCACACCTGGAGAAAGTCTTGTCCTTTGTTGATCAGGCAAAGAAAGAAGTAAGACGTGTCATTTTAACAACTTTTGCTTTGTGTGCAGCAAGTTGAATTTGGACCGTGAGTTAATAAATTATACTGTTTCTAGGGAGCTGCAGTGCTGTGCGGAGGCGAACCTTTTGTCCCATCAGATCCTAAACTCAGAGGTGGATACTACATGACTCCATGTGTGTTGGGTAAGACTTCTATACATTTTTTCATGAATACAGTGGGTTTAGAAGATGCACAACCTTTGCAGACTATTTTTACACCTCTTCCAATTCTACTTGTTAGGAATCAAAGGGCATTCATCTCCTCCTGAGTTCAGTTAGGTGACATCCTTTCTTTTTTTCCTCACGTACAGGTGACTGCACAGATGAGATGACCAGTGTGAAGGAGGAGATCTTCGGTCCCGTCATGTCTGTGTTGTCTTTTGAAACCGAAGAGGAAGTTCTGCTGAGAGCCAACGACACCACCATGGGTCTTGCTGCAGGAGTTTTCACCAGGTGGGTTTGTGGGGAGATAGAGGGCACTCTCCCAGCTAGTAAATGTGATTTTTGAACTAGTGTGTTGCTGGATATAGTATAAGTCTGCTCTTTTTTTTTTTTTTTTTACGTTTTTTTTGTAAATAAACACAAAACAAAATAGGGTGATCCTATAAATCCTAAAATATAATATTCTGTAGAGATGTGAAGCGAGCCCATCGTGTGGTGGAACACCTCAAGGCTGGTTCTTGTTTCATCAACAACTACAATATCACTCCTGTGGAGGTGCCCTTCGGAGGCTTCAAAATGTCAGGTAAGGACCAGGAGTCTAGATAATAATGATTCTTGCATAGTCTACTATAACATCACAAAACAGCAATCCGTAACTAATCTGATCATTGTGGAGAATCTTCCTTTTAAAACGTATACCCCAGATACTCCTCAGTCACATTAGTGGAAGTAAACTTCTAATCTTTACGTTTACCAGGCATAGGGCGGGAGAACGGCCAGGTGACAGTTGAACACTACTCTCAGCTGAAGAGCGTGTATGTGGAGATGGGAGATGTGGACAGCCTCTTCTAGGACACACCAAGGAGAGGAAGGTGTAACAGTGACCCAGAGACTGAAACAAAGTGTGGACCAGCACAATACTTCAGGGAAAAGCCATCGAACATCAGTGTTTGTTCGACACCGATGAGAAACGAGCCAGGACCCGAGGAGGCAATCTGAGATAAATAGCTCTGGAAATATGGAAGACATTTGATTTGGAAGCACATTTGAATTAACATGGTCATCTGTGCCAAATGGATCAAATGAAAGATTGTTCTCAGTATTTACTGAACCTTGGTTGATTTCAGCTTCTTAAGCAATTCACCAGAGCTGCACAGGTTGCTTCTGGAATCTTCTTCCACTCCTCCACGACGACATCACGGAGCGCACGGATGTTGGACACCTTGCACTCCTCCACCTTCCTCTTGAGGATGCCCCACATGTGCTCAATTGGGTTTAGGTCTGGAGACATACTTGGCCAGTCCATCACCTTAACCTTCAGCTTCTTCAGCAAGGCCGTTGTCATCTTGGAGGTGTGTTTAGGGTCATTATCATGTTGGAAAACTGCCCTACGGCCCAGTTTCCGAAGAGAGGGGATCATGCTCTGCTGCAGGATGTCACAGTATATATTGGAATTCATGTGTCCCTCAATGAAATGCAGCTCCCCAGTGCCGGCAGCACTCATGCAGCCCCAGACCATGATGCTGCCACCACCATGCTTGACTGTAGGCAAAACACATTTGTCTTGGTACTCCTCACCAGGGTGCCGCCACACACGCCGGACACCATCTGACCCAAACAGGTTTATTTTGGTCTCATCAGACCACAGGACATGGTTCCAGTAACTCATGTTCTTGGATTCATTGTCTTCAGCAAACTGTTTGCGGGCTTTCTTATGCATCGGTTTCAGAAGGGGCTTCTGTCTGGGGCGACCGCCATACAAACCGATTTGATGCAGTGTGCGGCGTATGGTCTGGGCACTGACAGGCTGACATCCCACTTCTGCAACCTCTGCAGCAATGCTGGAAGCACTCGCACGTCTATTTTTGGAAACCAACCTCTGGATATGACGCTGAGCACGTGGACTCAACTTCTTTGGTCGACCCTGGCGAGGCCTGTTCCGAGTGGAACCTGTCCTGGAAAACCGCTGTATGATCTTAGCCACTGTGCTGCAACTCATTTTCATGGTGTTGGCAATCTTCTTATAGCCAAGGCCATCTTTGTGAAGCGCAATAATCCTTTTTTTCAGCCGCTCAGAGAGTTCCTTGCCATGAGGTGCCATGTTGTCCAGCATTCAGAGAGAATTGTGCCCAAAACACCAAATTTAACAGCCCTGCTTATCATTTACACCTGAATCCTTGTAACACTAACGAGTCACATGACACCAGGGCGGGAAAACAACATCATTGGGCACAATTAGGACATGTTCACTATGGGGTGTACTCACTTTTGTTGCCAGCTGTTTAGACATTAACAGCTGTGTACTGAGTAATTTTCAAAGGACAATAAATCTATACTGTTATTCAAGCAGCACACTGACTACTTTAAGTTATATCAAAGTTTCAGTAGGATAATGTTATCCCCTGAAAGGATATAACAGAATATTTGCAAAAATCTAAAGGGTGTACTCACTTTTGAGATATACTGTATAAATAAGTTGCATACTGTGATATATGATTTGCGTTATATGTTTTCATCCATGTGCAGAATAATCATTTTACAAAGTTGTACCGAAGAACAAAAATGTTTACAAGTCAAGCTTTATTTCTTCAACAATACACATCAATATATTTTTATACACATAGAATACAAAACTAATTAGGCACTGTAAACATTGTATTGATTTAATTAATGTAGATTGTACATGTAATATACACTTTTTGTACAGTGTTTAAATTAGAACTGTGACCGTAACATCCTGCCTTATGGGTCGAGATAATTGTTAGGAACCTGTCGAACATTGTCATATCTAATATATTGTAACATAACATTAAACGGTCTTTAACGTTGCAATGAAATTAAGAAATGGTTCATGTTTGTGTTTAATGTCGTGATTAAGTTCTTCTTTTCTTCCTTGACAGATTTCTGGCAGCTGCATTTCTCTAAGATAGTCAAAAAAAGATAATCACCTGTCCAGTTTGCATTGTGTCACATGTTATTCTATAATATAATCATGCCCCTCTCGTACCACTTTACCTTTGCCATGGGTCTTTTGGGTTTCTTGAACTGTGCAGCAGACTCTGTTTAAAGGAAAGTCAACAGTGTAAACCTTTTGATACATTTTACAGTTTTGTAACCGTAGCAGCACAGACATACCATTTTCAGAAGGTAGATCGTCTTCGTCGTATGTGTTCTTACGAGGCTCCTGTAACCAGGTGTTTACAGACAGTTATAATGAACTGACAAGAGCTAAAGGAATACTTCACCCACAAAACCATCGTTTGTATATCAATAATCACGGTGAATGAAGAATCAAAAAACGTCTTGATGAAATAAAGTAAATGTGGCCGTGTTTAACGACAGCAAAATTATGTCAAAACATCAGTTTACAAACTCAAACACAACTCGTGCAGAATAATCCAAGTGTCATTTATCCAGTCGTAAACTCCCTACTCCTCAAACATGCATTTTCTAAATCCTTATTGCATAAACATTCTCACGCAAGTGCTACTACTCGTAGGTCTGTGACGCGTTTTAAATAGTAAGGTTTTAGTGAAAATGCATGTGCATACGACCGGATAAATGAGACTTGGATTATACTGCACGAGTTTGTAAACGGATGTTTTGACATCATTTTGCCACCAATTCACTTCATTCATCAAGACTTTTCTCAGTTTTTTGATTCTTCGTTCAGCATGGAGGCCTGCGAGAAATTTTCTTCAAGAATTCACAGTAACACGGGGAGAGTAATAGATATACAAATGTTGTGTGTGAAGTATTCCTTTAACAGGAATGAGATAGATTTAATACTTTTTCAAGAAAATGACAACAGCAAAGAAAGAGGGAATATTGTGCTTGCTTACAGTAAGACAACTATACAAGTGAAAACAAGAACTTTAAATAATCCTCTTTCTGGAGCTACCTTGCTGGTTTCCTTCTCTGTAGGATTTGTCTCTCTCAATTGGGTCCCTTCTTGAAGCTTCTCCAGCCGGTTTTTTTCCAAACACACGCGCACTGTCAAGGTGTGGAAAGCCGTCTGCACCTCGCCCACTTGGAAGTGCACAGCCATGCCTTCAAACCAGAGGCTGTCACATTCGCCCTCCTTGAAGCCTGGTGGTTGGTAGTCGGCCGGGGTGACTAAGAAAGGAGAGCAGGAAGTGATGATTTCACTAAGCAAGCCAAGAAATTACACTAGCTTCTTACTTCATTTTGCTTCGGCAGAGACATGAATACATCTTACTGTCATCATAATAGTAGAGCTTCATGGTGAGGTAGACGTTGTTGGGGAGGGCATCCAGGGTCTGCATGAGCACGAAGAGCTTCCTAATGAGAAGCACTGAGGCTCTCTTGGTGTCCTCTAATGTCACCTGCATCTCCACATCGTTGTTCCTGTGGTGTCATGGAGGTAATATCAGCTCAATCACACGTGGAGCCTTTATCCAATACATTGATGCAAACATAGAATGCCCATCCAAACCTGCATATGTCCATCTCTGGCCCCTTCTCAGTGTATTTAAATTTGAACTGGTACGACTCAATAAGGCACTGCAAAAATAGAAAAAAAGTGTTTTCTAAAGTTGATCAGACTTCACCCTGGAATTTGATAAAATATGACAACAGTGTGTTTCTGTTCATAATCTTAACATGTAATCTTTCAGTATTTTAAGAGAGAACTTACATTAGGTTCATCTTGATTGGTATACACCTAGATTGAAATAATATGTACAGAGTTATTGTCCTGTTTATCTTTTCTCTATTCAAGCAATGTGTCAACTATAAATGTTACTGTATGGACTTAATTTACTTACCCCAATGAATACAATCTGAAGCTGTTAAGAGGACGACATTGAACAATAGTAAAAAAAAAAATAGTGCCAGTATTGTTCAAAATGGCAGACCTGATGACACATTACAAATCCAAAATATAACTTACATACTGCTTCTCTAATGCATCAAAGCAACCCATCATCCTGGAACATAGAAGATTGAACAGTTACCTTCAGAAGTGCTGATTATCACTGCACACTTCCTACTTCTGGTGTTTAGCTAGCTGTTGTGGCCAGTGCTAATGTATATTATGGGAGCTTTAAGGCAGGCATTTTATAATTACCATTTTACAACTTTGCTGCTACCAGGGGTGTTGCTGTCGTCACGCAAAACTTTGATGCACAAATCTGGTGAAAAGGCAAAACAAACAAAAGCTTGTAAAGTGTTGTGCCTTTTCATTAAGTTTTCACTTTCCACGTTAGCTAAAGGTCTCAAATGTTATTTTTCTCTGTTTATCATGGGTGTACAATACAACTGGAATTACTATGTAGAAAACAGTTTAGAAAAGAAAGCCTATGAAGTGCATTCCCGATTTTCTAAACTTCTGGTTTATTTAAGGTAATTTATGCTCACCTTCCAGATATCTGGACCTGTAGGCGTCCTCTGGAAAAATCCCTCTGAGGTAGGTGATGGAGGAGATTGCCACCGCAATCATCCTCTTGACGAAGACGACGGACTCCTGTTCTGTTTTCAAGTCATTCAAGAATAACCCTGTCCACTTCTAAAACATTAAAACAGAAAAGCAATGACGTTGAGTAAAAGGAGAAAAAATCTGAGCTAAATTTGACTTGTAACTTGAAGACCCACACGATGGCGCAATTGTCTACTCAAGTGTTCCCGAGCAGACTTAAGAAAATTACGTTAAACATGAATTTATAAATTAACAAACTGATTATATCAAATGGTAAACATAATATTGTGTCCTAGTTTGTGGTGTGGTCAAACCTCAGCAGTTTCCTCCTTGCTGTTCCTTATACACATCTTCCCAGCTGCCATTTTCTCCTTTTCTGTTGCTGAGGTATCACTAATGCTAACTATTAATTAACCAAGCTAACGAGATGAATATACACTAACATTTAACCTCAACTCTTACAGCAGACGCTCAAATTATAGAAATGGTACCTTTCCTCAAGGACTAATTTGTAATATGTTGCTCTCTGTTGTCTTTAAACGCCTATAGTTTAAATAGGTTAGGCTAAAATTACTCCAATAGCCAGGATATCGATTTGTCTTTCCCGCCAAAAGTATACAGTGACAGTAGTCGTTTCATTTACTTACGTACATTACCGGAAGTGCATTTGTAAATCGAATTGATCGATATTAATGACAATTATCTTAGCTAATAGGCCTGTAAATTAAGTAAGCATAGGAACTGAATGAATAATTCTTAAATATTACCTTTTCATCAGAAAACATCCTTTTTCCATACACAGGTAATTAATTCAGGTCAAATACATTAAGAAAAAGGGAACTGACTGGAATCAGTTAGCAGCAGACTGTTATAGCACCAACAACACAGCTGTAATTAATAATATTAATGATGGCCCTGTTGCAATGCACAATACAGGGCCATATATGGAACACAATCATGATTTATATGATTATTACTTTTTATCCTATGACAAGTAAACATTTCTGCTGTGAATTACAGGCCCTACTCACAGGTGTATTTTCACTTTGGGTTAGACTTCCTCTTGTTTAAATGTTTGGTGGAGGTATGCTGAGGTCACTGAACTGCATGCATATATATTTTGTCTTTAATCTTATTTGTAGGTTTTTCTGAGGTAATAGATGTGATAAAAAACAACAGGATCACAGTACCTCCAGGAATACACACACAAAAAAAAAAACCTGACTTGATACTACTAACGCCTTCAAAATAATAATAATACTTTTAACGACCCTAACACCCCTAACATTTCCCCTGTAATGATTGAAGTAAATATGTTCCTTTAGGAGAGTGTTATACATTTTATTTAGATGAAAGAACACATGTTGTTCACTGTAAAAAAAAATAAAAAAAAGGTACAATATAATTTAGAGGCGCTTGTGGCCTCATTCCAATAAAACTGTTAACATCTAACATTAGTAAGGAATGACAGGAACGAACAAGCAGACATTTAGCTCAGTCTGACAGTGAAAACAGCATACTTTACCACTACATAATTACACAATGATATTATTTGGTCATAAGTGCACTGTTCACTCTACACACAACAGAACACCCACAAAAACTGTCTTCTAACGGGTCCTCCACAGGCATGGCGGCGGACTTAAATAATGTTCTCTGGAAATGTAATCTCTAAATTAAATCTCCTACAGCAAGCTGCAGACTCTGGGCTTGGCTTTATTACTGCTTGGCGAAGAAGTCTTTGCTCTTCTGGACGTCAGGTTTGATGGTGTCACTTCCTGGCTTCCAGCCGGCTGGACACACTGAAAAGATAAACCTGTAATGAGTCCTAGATGGAACAGTAAAGACCTGAGCCCATATGACTCATATTTACAGAATATAACATGTATTGCCTTCAGGTTTAAAGCAGAGAAATGCATCAAATGTTTGCTTGCGTAATTTAATTTAATTTAATTTCATTGTGCTAGACCATGCTCAGTTTGATGCCCTCCTTTACATCTACAATCACTTCTTAACTCAAAGTTCATGTGAACCTCAGAACTAATACAAATACTAACCGTTGCATTTAAAAAAGCCTTTATGGTCTTTGCCCAGTTTGACATCCCATTGCTCAGCTTGTTTCTCTGACAACTTAAGATCCAGACGTCTGATGCCTGAAATCTTTAAAATGTATCGTAAAAATCTGGCTAAAAGTGGATAAAAAGTCATTTTATGACAGCTTCTGGCAGACAACCACAACGCTGGCGCATGCTCAAAGGGGATAAGTTGCCATTACAGGAGACTAAATTAAACGCACTGTTACCTCGATTAAAATTACAAATTTCTCTAAGTTTGGGATAACATTTGGGATAATGTAAGTACACTACTCAACAAAATATATACCATAGGTCTAAACTGTTTTTTTTTTACTTTTAATCTGGAAATGTTACATATTATACCTTGGATATATCATGAGGTGAGTAATTACATCACTCACAGAATAGAATATTTCAAGCAATCTTGAAATCTTTTCGTGACAGAAGAGTTTAATGAACTCAGTAAAATGCATCACATACATTAAGGTGCCAAACATCTGCAGAATATTACAGCGAGAATTTACCTTCTCCATGCTTGTCAGTGAACTGAAAGGCTTGGACCAAACGCATGGTCTCCTCAACTGAGCGTCCAACTGGGAGGTCGTTGATGGTGATCTGTCTCAGGATGCCCTTGTCGTCAATGATGAACAGACCCCTGAAATAGAGAAAGTGCAGTTCATGAGTCTCCGAAGGACCTAAGACCCATTAAAGAGCAGTAAGTGAAGGCAGGAAAGTCCATGTTTTCCCACTCGCTGCCTGAAACATCTCACGGGTGGATCATTTCATGACATGATAAGTGTGCCCTCTCCCGCAGGAAGCAAACAACAACTAACACTGGCTTTATTGTTTCTAATCTTAATTGAAGCATACTGAAACTCAAATCAAATTTATTTGTATAGCCCAATATCACAAATTACACATTTGTCTCAGTGTGCTTTACAGACTGTACAGGTTACGACACCCTCTGTCCTTAGACCCTCGCATCGCACAAGGAAAAACTTCCTCAAAGAAACCTCATAATTAAAGGGGGAAACATGGAAGAAACCTCAGGGAGAGACTGAGGAGGGATCCCTCTCCCAGGACGGACAGACGTGCAATAGATGTTGTGTGTACAGGATAAACAACATAATATAAATACAACATTTGACAGAAATGATGTCAAAACTCCACATTGTTAAAACTCCACATTGTTAAACCCACCTGTAAGCAATGCCCTCATCCTCCTTCAGGACACCATAATCGGTGGAGATGGTGCGCCGTATGTCAGATACCAGGGGAATCTTCATGGCACCCAGACCGCCCTGCTTCCGTGGCGTGTTGGTCCTTTGAGAAAATAAACCAAAAAGAAAGAGTGAGACGTTTGCAAGAGCGAGTCCACACAATCTGCTGTGTAAAATATAAAGCTCGTAACTACCATGCGAAATGGGAGAAGTGTGAGTCGACAGAAGCGGCGATGACCTCACAGCCGATATTTCGGAAGCCGTCGGCAGCATCACTGAAAGCGATGATCTCAGTTGGACACACAAAGGTGAAGTCCAGTGGATAGAAGAAAAAGACAAGATATTTCCCTGCACCAAAGGGGAAAAACAAATAAGGCTTTTGTCATGTGGCAATAAGGTAATTACAGGCTAGTTAATTCTGGTCTTTAGTAATGTAAATGACTATTCAATAGATTATGAGATCACAAAGCAGTGAATCATAGTCCAGAAGAGAGCGTCATCAAAGCATGTCCTCCACTCCAGGGGTGGATGGGACACAGGCTGAGGCGTACCTCTGTAGTCAGACAGCTTCAGGTCGTTGAACTGTCCGTCTGGCATCACCGCCTTGGCTGTGAAGTCTGGGGCCAGCTTTCCAATTTGAGCCTTGCCTGCAGCCATCTTCAGTCTAACTGGATAACAGAACAAGGAAACCGTTTAAGTATTACACAATCTCTTTTCAATCACAGCTGTGCATTGTTTCTTTTGTGTGCGTGTAATGACGGATTAACCAGAATCCTTCCTCATTTAAATGAAGACAAATGACACCTTTCATATAGAATATCATCCCCATTCAACTGTTCTGTCTCTTATGAAAGCACTATGCATTTTAGGGCTGCAACTAATGATTATTTTACTTGATATTCTGATTATTATCTCAAGGAATTATTTTGTATATAATTTGGCTGAACAGTGAAAAAATGTTTCACAATCTGCTGACCTATACAAAACAATTAATTGTAAAAATGAATAATCCATTGGCAGTTCCAGCCCTGATGGTGAAGCAAATAAAAGTGTTGATGAAGCATTTCTTCACCAGAGTGAAGCAATTCTTATAGTAATTTGCAGATCATCAGTGCCTGTAATATAATAGAAGAGTTTGTTTAAATATTGATATCTGAAGTAGGTTATATTACAGTACATTCTTAATTCAGGCTCATTCTGCACCCAGACTTCAGCTCACACCGCTATTACAGTATTTAAGCACCCGGCACATAAACTGGGTGCTTGAACAACCGAAACCCATGAACCATTTTCACTTCTTCGGTTTAAATATCACAGGTGTTTACGCATATGGATACATATTCCTGGTACCTTTTCATCAATTCTGCCACCTGGGTTCAATGGTTAAAGTAAAATAACTATTACGACAGAGTGAGTTTTAGGCATTTCACTAATTAAACTAACGTTAACATACTTAAAGACCGAAAAATGTCGATGTCGAGATTTGAGTTGACAATAACCGGTAAATTAGTAAATTAGAACAAAACATCAAATAATTAACCCTTTCTTTAACTCTCGCTACGTTCTCTCGTTACTTGTAAAAAAAAATAATGAACAAGATAACGTTAATCTTTCGTGAAAAACCACTTGTTGAACTGTGAATTCAGCCAAAGCTACACAACTAAAAACAAAAGAGCGTAACTAAACCTAACAGATGAATATTTTGAAAAACAAACTTCAACAGTAAAACAGCAGGAGGAAAACATAATTGAATGAATTGTATAATACATACCTCAGCTTTGATCTCACTACCCCAACAAACACAGACGAGAGGAGAGCGCGCTGCAGGCGGCGAGAGGCTCGAATTTATACCACCATCTCACTTCTCGCGATAAAATAGTTCAGAACGTGACCACAACCCACTTCAGTCCAGCCCTCCAGGATCAACCTCAACCTCCACAGTTACACAGCATGACTTTGCAATTATTTGGGAAATTTTTCTCTTGTGAAACACAAGAGGCTTTCAGGAAATAATTATCGCATTTCATTTTCAAAGTCTCACACTTTTTTAATAAAACCTTTTTAGTTAATCTAGCTTCACTAGTCACATGTATAGGCATGGGTGGATTATGAGACAATGGGCCCCTGGGCACAGACATCCAAATGTTTTGAGTCTCTTCATAGTTGCTTTGTGTCTCTTTGTAGTTGCTTTGTGTCTTTTTGTAATAATTTTGTGTCTTTTTGTGGTTGTTTTGTCTCTCCGTTAGGCTCATTCAGGAATCCATCAATGTGTATTGGACAACCTGCATTAGTTCTACTGCCAGTTGTGATGCATAACACTGAATGTATTCATTTGAAACTCCAAAAGCAGAGTTTTTAATGTCTTGCGGTTCCCTAATCCAAGCCAACAACCGTGCAGGGGTCACAGAGCCGTTAGGTTTCATCATATCAAACTCTTTCAGGAATATACATTGTCATCATGAACAGACATGAAACCACACATTCACATTGCTGCTGCAACCTTGGCTCTCTGTTGCAGCATCTTAGTGCCTTATCAATGATATACTGATTAACTTTTCCGCTCAGGAAGTAAACCGCCCTTCATCACACATCTTTTATTTGTTTAGTTCTTTTGCTTGGTGTAATGACTGTGTTTCCAACAGACTGCTCACATTTTTCAACACTTCAGTATATGTGTAGGCTATACTGCCCAGGGCTGAGACCCTCTGACCTAGCCATGAAAAAGGAAAAATGAGTTCACATTCTACATTAAAGTGTTTTTTATATTGTGATAGTGAATTGTGAGGAACTAATTTCCCATGCTAAAAATAGAAACAGCAGTTCCCCAAAACAGATCAAAACAATAGCACATATATATATTTTTAGACACATAAATAAAAAATCAATACACTTTTTTATATTAATTATAAACTCATAGACCACAGTACATTTGACTATTCTTTATTCTATTAAGCTCGGTAAAACTATTGCCCGTGCTAGCTACCTCCATGTTTCCTGGATGTCATTTACTACCACGCTACTTTGTATTTACAGTAGGAGGTACTGCCCATTGTACACTGTTGAGGTCTTGTGCCTATCCTGTGGGCTGCCGAAGGCATTTTTCCTTTTCATTTCCTCCTTGCTCCACTGCTAAATGGTTGAGGAACAGCAACCTTTGTCTGCATGTTCACACTGGAAGCAGTTTTTGGCATTTTAGATTTTTTTGAAATACTGGTATATACAATTTGTACAGAATATTTGTAAGGTGCAGAAACTGACTTTTCTAGTTGTTTTTTGTGTGTATGGCTGTCAATCTTTCAAAATATGTTGTGCTGGTCATGTCATATAAGCCTGTCCTGCTGTTGTACAGTCCTGATGTCACACTGTTATTGATGTTGTCTCCACAGGATAGTAGGATAGGGGAGGGTGAGAACCTTTTTATCATTTGTACTGCTTCCCTATGGTAACGTGATGAATCAGGACACACTGAATTCTAAAGTTTATAAAAAAATGACCTACATTTTCCCCATTAATGATGTGTATTATTCCCAAATCTTCACTTACACCCTTACACACTTACCTTACACCCCCCTTAGCTGTTGTAAAATCACTGTAACATACCAGTTTCTTTTACCATTGCTTCTCTACTGTAATTGAACACCCTTTGACCAGTCCCACCCTCTTCATCTTTAAATATAGGGGAATATTTTCTTTAGTAGGTCAGGCCTCTTTTTGTTTTTGTTTTTGTGTGACCTGTGAAGTGTGCACCTTTGTTTTTCTAGTATGTGACTTTGTTTAGCTATATTTTGTTATAATTTTGCATCTACTCTGTCAATTTGAACATTTGTTTACAAAGTTGTCTGAACTACTTTTTGTAAGTAGCTTTACTGAGCAGTGACGTGAATTACAGGGAAGTATTCACAGCAGTGGTGGGCCGTGCATTTCACACCTAGGCCTTCAGTGATGTCCTACACAGTCCTACCTGAATTATTCCACCTCTTAATACCATCATTATGACGCCATGGCTCTATAAACTATACATTTAGACAGAAACACAGTATAACCGGGCGTTGCATCACCTTAACATAGTCAAGTACAACAGAGTTATATTAATATTTCCGAAACATTTAGTTGTAAATAGCAGGCATTCCCAGCAGTACAATGTGCAGTGCCCCATTTGTGGAAAGCTATGCTTTCAAAGTAGCTTCCCCAACACTGAATACAACAAGCCTTGTGTGTGACAATGGCTACACTCCATGAAGAGAAAACACAATAAAATGGAAGTGAGGCTGTTTGCAGTGCTGCTAGCTGTAGGTCACGTTATATGTCAAATTGCATTATTGTTTTGTCTATTTCATGTCAAAACAGTTACCCTAATGCCAAGTTCCTAAGTACAAAAGTACAATTCCATAGCTAAACGTAACTCCATAACAACTAAGTAGAGATGCCAACAAATTTATAAGGAAACTAAGTTTTACTGTATATTTTCAAACTATCATTTGATAATATTGGTTCACTTGAGTCTGTGTAACCTGACTGAGGCTGTTATCTGCTCAGACTGCCCCTCCACCGCGCCTCCTTTCTCTGCTGTCACCCAGCGATGTCTTTGCATGCTGTTGCCATGGGTACCGCATCAAGGGCCCAGATAAGAGGAACACACACAATAACCTCCTGTAAGAAGCACCGCGGTGGGCTTGTGATCAAACGTTGCCCTGTGTTCATCTCCTGTTTCACAATATGCCAATAATTAGTGCATCTGCTCCACTGCTGGTTCCAAAGCAACTGGATGTTTGAAGGGCACTTGTGTGTCCGTCCAGCATCCTGGTCACGTTCAACCGTGCAAATAATCAAACCGTTCCTTTAAACAGATGAAAAGCTGTTGCAAAGTATTGGTACTTTTGATCCAATATAAATGAATGCAGTCCTGTTTTCTCTTTGAGTAATTCCCCCAGTGCATTCACTTGATGTTGAATGTTTAAAGCAGGGGTGTCAAAATCATTTTAGTTCAGGGGCCACATACAGCTAAATTTGATCTCAAGTGGGCCAGACTAGTAACATCACAGCACAATAACCTATAAATAACGACAACTCCAAATGTTTCCCTTCTTTTTAGTGCAAGAAAGTACAAGGACATTCTGAAAATTTTCAAATTTAATGAACTATCTTTTTTACTAAACATTATGAACAACCTGAAATTTCTTAAGAAAAGAAGGTGCAATTTCAACAATATTATGCCTCCGTTTATCATTTACACATGTGCATTACAACTTACAGATCACAGTGTATCTACAAAGGCACAACACATTTTGTCACAGGTATCTGGAACAGTAGTTTACTTTATGATCAAAACAACTAATTTTTACACTTTGCAAAGTCATCCCACGGGCCGGATTTGACCGCCACTTTACTTTGCTGCTGAGAGTTAGACGAGAAGTTTTACAAGGCAGGGGGAGTACATCGAGTAAACTATGGTGTTACAAGGCAGGGGGAGTACATCCCTGCTCTCTTCCTTCTCTTCCTCTCTCCTCCCCTCCCTCTCTTCTTCTCCCTCTCTATCTGTATGCATTTATGTAAATGTATGTTACTAACTCATCATCCGGGGTATCATCCCCGGAGTTTCTGTGTCTCATGTGACAGGTTGCCATTGATAAAGTTTACGTCAGGATCAGGAATCGTGGCTGCGCCTGCTGACCTGGTCCTGGTGGACACCGGGAAGCCTTTTTGACATTTTCCTGGTTTCATCCAAACTTTCTCTTTTTCTACACAACATCATTTCTGTCAAATGTTGTATTTGTACTATGTTGTTTATCCTGTACACACGACATCTATTGCACGTCTGTCCGTCCTAGGAGAGGGATCCCTCCTCAGTTGCTCTCCCTGAGGTTTCTTCCATGTTTCCCCCTTTAATTATGGGGTTTCTTTTAGGAAGGTCTAAGGACAGAGGGTGTCGTAACCTGTACAGTCTGTAAAGCACACTGAGACAAATGTATAATTTGTGATATTGGGCTATACAAATAAATTTGATTTGATTTGATACATCGAGTAAACTATGGTGTTACAAGGCAGGGGGAGTACATCGAGTAAACCATAGTGTTACAAGGCAGGGGGAGTACATCGCGTAAACTATGGTGTTACAAGGCAGGGGGAGTACATCAAGTAAACTATGGTGTTACAAGGCAGGGGGAGTACATCGAGTAAACCATAGTGTTACAAGGCAGGGGGAGTACATCGAGTAAACTATGGTGTTACAAGGCAGGGGAGTACATCGAGTAAACTATGGTGTTACAAGGCAGGGGGAGTACATCGAGTAAACTATGGTGTTACAAGGCAGGGGGAGTACATCGAGTAAACTATGGTGTTACAAGGCAGGGGAGTACATTGAGTAAACTATGGTGTTACAAGGCAGGGGAGTACATCGAGTAAACTATGGTGTTACAAGGCAGGGGGAGCACATCGAGTAAACTATGGTGTTACAAGGCAGGGGGAGTACATCAAGTAAACTATGGCGTTACAAGGCAGGGGGAGTACATCAAGTAAACTATGGTGTTACAAGGCAGGGGGAGTACATCAAGTAAACTATGGCAAAATGTTTTGTAATGCTTTCCATCTTGGCTTTTATCTAAAAATTAATTCCCAGTCAAACTGATTGCTTCTGATTGAAAGAAAGGTGAGCTAAACGAGCTGTGACGTGTTGTGTTGGTAGATTCTACCGGGGAATTATAGCTGTCGTCTTTAATAATGACAGTGTGAGGAGGGCTGAGAGGGATTTTCTCAGTGGGAGGTTGATTGAATGCCAGGTTCAGACTTGTCTTGATGAGGCACAGACACAGAACAATCCCAGTTTCTCACAGCAGGGCATGACAGCAGCACTCTAAAGACACACACATACACACACACACACACACACACACACACACACACACACACACACACACACACACACACACACACACCAAAAATGTTAACTAAGATACTATTGAATAACTCTATACATAAACAAACAACTAATAGTATGACAATGACATTTTGAAAGACCCTAAAACATTTTTACAACATTAATATGACACATTATTTCATCCTATTTATTTTCACAAAAGCAGAGATTAATGCAGGTCTGCCAAATCAAATCATTGGTAGGAGATATAGATCAAAGTTAGATTTAAAGTAATGAATGTGTTAATATAGCAGACAGGAGTGTGCAGTGCAGTTACTCGTTTGTATTTGAAGTGTTATACCTCTTAGTACCACCAGGAGGGGCCAACTTGTTTTACATTTACATGCCAAATTGATATTTTTTGAGAAAAAGCACGAAAAGAATGGACACCATACTTGAGCTACTAAAAATGTAATGTACAGTGGTCACTTAAAAAAGCATTTTGTACTTTCTAATAAAATGAGGCTGTGGTCTAAAAATCTAATTTTCTGTCAGCACTCCTCCCCTCTGTGTTAGTTTCTCCTCCAAAATGCATCAGATTATGTTGCATTCAGAGTCATATGATGCTCTTGAGTGCAACAGTTCAATGGTAATCTTCCTGTGGCTCTCGATGCCATGAAATATAAGAAGTAAGACTAGGGGGCTTTTTTTATGGGCAACAATGTGAATAGGGAATGTAGCACCTGTAAGACCCAAATGTGTCAGTTGCTGTTTATTAATCTTTCTTTTACTTCTAGCTGCTTTCATAAACATTTTTATATCAACGATAAATCAAATGATCAGAAGTAGAAAGTAACTAACATTTACTCAAGTCAGCTTTTAAGTACTTGTAATACTGTAATATTTCCACTTAAGATAAATATGAAGGAAAATATTGTGGCCTACTTTTTACTCTACTACATTTTTAACAGTTACAAGTTACTTTTCAGATTAGTGCTTTTAAAAAGAACATACGACAAACTTAACAAAAACACAAGACATTGTTCATTTAACCTCATGGTTTTCATCTTGTGACCCATGGCTAAAGGTCTAGTCGGAGCCCCTTGTCACATGTTTCAATGAGTTGTTAGCAGTTCCACCAATGATTTCCCATTTAAACCTTTCATATGGTTTTATTTAAATTAGCAATACAAAGAGTTCATATTGTCCAATATTTAGGCAGAGAACAAATCGAGGAAGAAGTAAAGATATGGAGCCAGCAGACACTTATCACCACTGTGGAACCAGAAACCCAGAAGATCTCATCAGAGGACACGATGATTGAGATTCCAAAAATGAAGTCTGTCATAGAAATGATTACGAAGGAAGTGAGGGACACCGTTGAAACTCTTCTAGGAGAAGTGTCAGACTCTGAGTATGAGTTGCTGCAATCTCAAAGCTCTCTGGACATTAAATGTGCTGCAGAAGATATTGCTCAGTTAATTTCTGAAGAAGTCCAGAGTTTGGAGGAGACAGATGCTGCAGATCCCAGTCCAATAACGAACAGAAGAAGAAACTGTCTATGAAAGGAATAGCGAACGTGATGAAGACCTTTTGTGCGAAGCGTTTTCAATCAGAAGGAGGGATTCTTGCAGGACAGTCACTGTTCCTCAGTCACATGCTGATATGTATGCATGCATTTGGAACAAAGCGTGGAGTTTCCTGGGAGAGCTGAATTGGTGGCTGAAAACTTAGGTCGGCTGCCAGAGTGAAAGGGTGACCCAAGCTATAATGGACACTGAGTCACTGGCACCAACAAGTTACTATTGGTCATCGAGGAGAGCGTGTCTTTGGCAAACTGCTGCAGTGTCTGGCTCAGTTTGTGAGGAGACACATGCTGAACCTGTGCAGGATGCAAAAGCACAGACATGAAGAAAAAACAAAACCGCAGGGCCATCATTAAGCGTCTGTTTGAAAGAACATGGGCTGAAGTCGAGGGTGTAGATTTTGATGGCATCATAAAATCTTTAAAAATGTTGACAAGGCCATTTCCAGGACCTGTGTCAGAAGTGGGGCTCTGCAGAAATGGTGCTGGTCTCGATACATTTAAAGGAATCAGCAATTGAAAACTTTATTGCCTCCTCTGTCAAAAATCACCTGATGACACCACCAAAACAAATCTGCAGGTTCTTCTCATCTTTGGGCAAAGTCATCTCCAATATGTGCAGACGTAAAAATAGGATTGGTGTGTAAGTGAAATGGCGTGTGTTGTGGTTTTATTCTGAGGTGCTCTGGTTTCTCTCACATTCAGTGAATAAAAACATCGAATAACTCACAAAAAATAAAAATATCTTAAATATGGTTTAAAAAAATTGTCTCGGGGCTCTTTTTACATTCAAAATGAAAGTTAATTGTGAATATCCAAATGGTTCCAATGCATTTTATTTATCTCTCAATTATCCTTCAAATTTGATCAAAAAACAAACAAAGAAAAGGAAATCTAACTCTTGTCTCTCCTTGGGAAAACTCCCAATTATCCAGGTCTTATCCATTAGTTTCCTTGGAGTCCCAATTGATGAAACTCTAAGCTGGAAGAGTTAGTTTCGGTTTGTTGGCAATAAAATATTTAAATATATTGGCATTATTGGCAAAGATGGTTTGTTAAAAGTGAATACAACTCTTTATTATAGCTTAATTTATACTAACCTCATATACTGCAATAGCCTTGTGGGAGCGACTTATGCCACTCACCTTTGTAATCTTAATATTTTACAAAAAAGGTTTTGCAGAATTGCCTCATTTAGCAGCAGGGCAGAACACTCAGCCCTTCTCTTCAAATAGCTCAATATTCTATCAATGTTTAACATAAAACATATATATTTTTTAAAAGCAGTCTCCTTCGCTTCTACTTGTAAAGTATTTTCCCAGCCAAACTGTGGTGTACATAACTATAATACTAGACATGCCAAATTGTATAATGGGGCACCGCTCTGGAACAGTTATAGTCAAATTGCACTTCAGTCCACCTCGCACACACGCACATGCACACACACACACACACACACACACACACACACACACACACACACACACACACACACACACACACACACATTTGCAGACGCACACGCATATACTCTCACTACATTCTTTTATCTATTTTATGTTTGCTTTTAGAATGTATGTTTGCTTTTGCTTTTTTTAGATTCCTCCTATAAGTCACAAGGCTTTTTTCACCTGCCCACCTAGCTTCTTTTGTTTGTGTAAATTGTAAATGCACATCAGTTACTGGACATTCGTAACAGAAACTATAATTCACAATGTCTCTCTTAAATAGTTTTAGGTGGATTTATTGGTGATTACAGTAAGTATAGATTAGGAAGAAGCCATTGTAATAGCAGTAGTAGCAGTAGCACTTTCAGTCAATTTGATGTAGTCTGCACAAATGTAGATTTAAAAAAAAGGTTTTGTGGCCTTTTAAAGCTGACTAGAAAAATCTTCCATTCTTGAAAAAGTGAAAAAGACGAGTGGCTTAAGACTCTGTGAATTACTTGTATTGTATATTGATTAAACCCCCCAATAATAATAATAATAATAATAATAATAATAATAATAATAATAATAATAATAATAATAATAATAATAATAATAATAATAATAATAATAATTTGTTTAATTCATTTTACTATTTATCTTTTCCTTTTTTAAGTAGGCTGCTTGGAATTATTGTTAGAAATATTTAACAATGATAATAACTGTTTGTTATTAAATATGTTTAATAAAAGTAAAAAATAATCCTGGTGTAGTTTGCTCACTGTGCCTTTAAGAATTCTCCCGCGCTGGCTTCCGGACACGGAAATGGACCGGAAAGGGAAGTAATATTTCGCGCTAAATTGAAACAACGGAGCAGTCTGATATGAGCGGCAGAAGGGACACAAACCAACAGGCACTGCTCTTAACGTTTCGGTCGTTATTTCTCGGACAAGGTATGTAATTTAATACAAGACTGTTTTTCACACATAAATGTTAGCGCTTGGGTTGTGAAGTCCAGTTAATAAGTCGTCTTTTTTATTATTCCAGTTTAGCTAACATGGAGGAGGCCAACAAACTAATCGGCACAGGCAAGAAGCACCTGGTGATGGGGAAGGTGGTGGAGGCAGTGGGCGCCCTGCAGGAGGCCTGCGGCATGCTGTGAGTTAACCATCAGACAAAAGAAACCGCTGCAGCTTCAAACGCAATATTTAAGTCTGACAGCTGCAGCTAACGAGGTTTAAACTGAAAACCAGATACAAGTCAGAAGTGCGGTGATGTGCTTAAATCAATCTGAACAGGATCACTGAGGAACATAAATGATATCAAGCCCCACTATTAATCCAATAAAGAGTCAAATGGAATTACATTCTGCTTGCCACCAGATAATGCTGTGTGAGGCACAAAGATGTTCACACAGGTGTGCAGATAAACAGTACCAAGGAAGCTGTTTAGCAGGTCTTTTATAATGCGAATGTAGGCAGTTGGGGATTTTCTAAATATCGAAGTAATATGAATGTTACTAATCAACCACTGTGGAGGATTTAAAAAGGATGTGATTTCTTTATATTATAACTTACAATAGTTTTTATTACAGCAGTGCCTGTAACTGCAGAACTTTCTGAACTGAAACATTATTTCATGGTTGTTTGTTTACACGTTGTTTCCACCACTGTTGTGCAATTATCACTGCCATGTGCAATATTCATCTTTATAAACTACATGTGCATTATTCACTTTTACAACTTTTATCAACAACTCTGTACTTGTATTACTTTTACTCTATTTAATTATTGTTTACTCGCTACTTTACTCTCTTGTTGTTTTGCTGTAACAAGGTAAATTTCCCCGTTGTGGGACTAATAAAGGACTTCTGATTTCAGAGCTAAAAAGTATGGAGACACAGCAGACGAGTGTGGAGAGGCGTTCTTCTGGTGTGGTAAAGCGCTGCTGGATTTGGCACGGTAAACTCATAAACAATAGTGCACCCACTCCAAAAAGAAAATCAGTCTGTGTTAAATATATGCAGGAATAGTTATTTGGTCATTTTGCATTTAAGAAACGTGTGGAAATGCAGACCTGACTGACACTATTGTTGTAGGATGGAGAACTCAGTCCTTGGTAATGCTCTGGAAGGAGTACCAGAGGAGGAGGAGGAGGAGGAGGAGGAGGAGGAGGATGATGAGGATGATGAAGAAAAAAAACCTAACTACTCCAAAGTTGACTGCACAGAAAACCTTGATGGTGAGGGGATAATGAAATGTAAAAAAATAATTCCGTCATTCTATTTGGGCTTTTTGTGCCGTTTGACCAGTGTTGCTGTTCTCCGCTGCTCGTCCTAACTGTCCTCTAACTTCAACAGAGAAGACCAGAGATGAGCTGCGGGTTCAGGTGTACGATGCCATGGCAGAGAAGAAAAACGAAAACACCGAGACGGTTGAAGGCAAGAGCGAAGAGAAGAAGGATGACATAGAAAAGGCTGAGGCTGGCGATAAGCACCAGAAGGATGAGGACAAGGACGGCGACGTTAAAGGAAGCAAATCGGATAAAAGTGAAGACGAGATGGAAACTGAGAAAAAATCAGCAGATAAAGAGGACGCAGAAGGTGACTAACTTTTCTTTCTTTAACTACAGACCATGATTGTACATGGCTTTGTGATGGTTGTAATATGTTGCCAAATTTAAACACTATTTGTTTCAGAAGAGGAGGAGGAGGAGGAGGAAGATGGTGACAATGCAGAAATGGAGGCCGATGCAGAAGAGGGGGGTGAAGGAGATGCAGCTGCAGAGAAGGTACTTCACCAATCTGCTCAAGTGTACATGACTGACTCGGCTGAACATGTGATTTAAGTATTGGATCTTAAACGTGTGCGTTTCAGGACAGTGACGATGAGGAGGTGGGGAACCTGCAGCTCTCCTGGGAGATGTTGGAAGTAGCTAAAGTCATTTACAAAAGGTAACGCAAACCTCTGCTGCGTACTGAGCCACGACTGAGAAGAGTTTGATGCTCTCAGAGCTGCGTCTCCCATGTTCACTGATTTTCTCTTTCTCTTTCCAAACAAGGAAAGAGGCTAAAGAGGACCAACTCATGGCCGCACAGACTCACTTGAAACTGGGTGAAGTTTCTTCTGAATCAGGTACTAACAAGTTGCCCAATGAGAGTTCACTGATGCACACTTTGTTTGTTGTGACTGGCTACAGTTCAAATGTCCGAGGGGTGAAGGGCAGCGTGATGATCATTAAAGTCATGTAGAGCTACGATTAGTCAATTGACAGAAAAATAATTACTGTGTACTATTTTGATCGAGAAATCGGTAAAGTAATTTTTATTATCCATTCATATAAAATGCTATTTTCAGCCTCGGATATGGAGATCCGTTTAGTTTCTAAAGACTTCACTTTGGACTTTGAGAAACTGGGACAATTTTGACATTTTATAGACCAATGATCAAGCGAGGATATAGTCGCGATATAAATCAATTATGAAAATAATCGTTAGTTGAAGCCCTAAAGTCGTGTGAGTTTGCTGCTTTTTCTCTGGTAACTCACTGTAAACTCCAGAACTGCACTTTTTGCAGAAATCTTCTGGTGTCTGGGAAACGGAGAATTTTAACGATCGTTCGCTACCTTCTGAACTTTTATAGGCTAAATTATAATTGACAGATAAATCAATAATTTAGTTTGAGCCCTAAATTCTTGAATTGTACAGTAACTCAAAAGGGACATGCCTCAAATATTGACACTGTCCTTTTATTTCCTTGTTGAGAATGTTGCTGCTTCTCTTCCAGGAAATTACACTCAGGCGTTGGAGGATTTCCAGGAGTGTCTGAAGCTGCAGGTGAAGCACCTGGACTCAGACAGCCGCCTGCTGGCTGAGACTCACTACCAGCTCGGTCTGACCTACAGCTTAGATCTGCAGTACAGCCAGGCCATCGAGGAGCTCAAGAGCTCCATCTCTGTCATAAAGAGCAGGCTGGGTAAGCGGGGTTGGTTTTCAAAGTGGCAACATGATAATCGATCAGGGCCTCAGCCTTTTTTTGAAGTTTTTTTATTTCTGTATGCTAACATTCCCACTTTCTCTGGCAGACAAACTCCAGCAGCTGCTGGATAAGGCCGAGGGCCCGGAGGCTCTGTCGGATGAAAGGAAGGAGATTGAGGAGCTGAATGCTCTGCTGCCAGAGATCCAGGAGAAGGTGGAGGACTCCACAGAGGGTCTGAAAATGACGAGCACTGAGACTGCGAAGGGGGCACTGGTGAGTTGGGGGTGAAATGTATAAGAGGGAGGCATGTTTGTGATGTCACAGTGAGGAGTACATTGATATTCTGGACATTGCAGTTTGCATATCGACACTGATGGATGTAGTGTTCCCACCTATCAAATGTACAAAGTTGCATTGTGGGATTATTTAGCTAAAATTAGCGTACATGCTTTGGCTGCAAAGATATGGGAGGCAATACATTTGACTTTTGAAACAGAAGAAGTATAAAACAAACTACACCACAGTTGCATGACTTTCATGGAGTTATAAAGTGCTTTTCTCATCTTTGTGACTCGAAGGGCTTTTACAACAACAAGTCAGCATTCGCTCGCACGTGCATTCAATTAACATTCATGCACCGTTGTCTACGCCATCAGGAGCATTTTGGGTTCAGTATCTTGCCCACAGACGTGTCTGCAGGGGCCGGGGATCGAACCACCTTCCTCCACACTTGTTAGCAATTGCCTTATTTAAGGTTCGGAAAAACTTCTAAGTCCATGAGTGGAGTATTTACTGATTCATTTTATGTCGTAGAACAAAACCTAAAAATCTCTTAAGCTTGTGTGAACCACAGAGCTTTTTCAGGCTTTTTCAGTCCAGACGAGGGATCCGGGTTTCAGGACTCATTCCTGCATCAATCTATTGACTTCACATTTCACGAGAGACACTTGGGGTTTTCCACATGATTGATTCTACTCTATGCACTTTTGACCTCATTTGAAACTTATTGCTGGTGTAAATCAACAAGAACTGTAAACGAGCTTGATTCTAACTGAATGTAATGTGCCGGTCAGGACGGAGGCTCCACTTCCTCTGCGTTCCCTGGCACCACTGTGCAGACTGGGGACTCCTCCTCCAGCTCAAAGGTAAGTTACGTGTTCCAGTATCTATGTAAGTACTAAAATGATTAGTCAAAACAACGTGTGTGTGTGTGTGTGTGTGTGTGTGTATCTTATTGCATTGCTCACACAGGAATGATTTGGTTGGCTTAATGTTTCCCTCTTGATGAGTTACTGACGCGTCGTGGTTTGCCATCTGCCCAGATTAACGGCACATCAACCGAAGGAGCCAGCTCTACCATCGGACACGCCTCCCCGGCTCCAGCCTCTGACATCTCCCACCTGGTCAGGAAGAAGGTGAGGCAGCTAGGAGTTTGGTTTTGAATGGATAGTTTGCATGTGTTGAAGTGGGGTTGTGTACTGCTGTGAACGGAGGGAGCAGCAAAAGATATATTTAAGCCACCTGAAAGAAAAATCAGCAGTTTAGGTGTACATTGTGTTTAAAATATGTTCACGCTTTACCTTGCCATTGGACACCATGGCTATGACTGGGAACTAAAGCAGTAACCCAGTGATTTTCAACCACTGTGCGCCGTGAGAGATCGTCAGGTGTGCCGTGGGAAATTATCGATTTAAAAATCTCTCTCTCTCTCTCTCTCTCTCTCTCTCGCTCTCGCTCTCGCTCTCGCTCTCGCTCTCGCTCTCGCTCTCGCTCTCGCTCGCTCGCTCTTTTTTTTTTTTTTTCCCCCCCCAAACTTTTCCACAGCGGTGTTGTAGGTGACGTATACATAATGAGCACATTATTATAAGTATGTCAAACATTGATAGCGTATCACTTACTTATTTAAAACGTATCAGAGCGTCTGGCCAACGGAGCTGGAAAAGTGCCATCTGGTTCACGTCATGCTGATGCTGGAGAACGGCTAACATGCTGAACGCTATCTGTACTGTAGAAACACGTTTAATAAGTTACTCCGTCGTCAGGCATCATCTTAACATATGGTAGGAATAGGTTATCTACTCGTTATCAATAAGTTGGTTGTAGGGTTCACCGTCAGCCGACATAGCCTATACTAACGTATTCACGTAGGTATTTACATAAGTAAGTATTCACGTATGTCTAACGTACCTGAACTTATGTGTAACGTCTGCATAGGTTATGAAGTACACGTTGAGTACATTCCGAAAATTTGGAACATGCTCGAAACCTTTTCATGTCCTCAGCGTTCAACAACGCACCCCAGCGTAACACAGTGAGCTCTTAACGAATACTACTTATACCTTACCTTATATCAACGTACACCAGCGTAACACAGTGAGCTCTTAATGAATACTACTTATACCTTACCTTATATCAACGTACACCAGCGTAACACAGTGAGCTCTTAACGAATACTACTTATACCTTACCTTATATCAACGTACACCAGCGTAACACAGTGAGTTCTTAATGAATACTACTTATACCTTACCTTATATCAACGTACACCAGCGTAACACAGTGAGCTCTTAACGAATACTACTTATACCTTACCTTATATCAACGTACACCAGCGTAACACAGTGAGCTCTTAACGAATACTACTTATACCTTTACCTTATATCAACGTACACCAGCGTAACACAGTGAGTTCTTAATGAATACTACTTATACCTTACCTTATATCAACGTACACCAGCGTAACACAGTGAGTTCTTAATGAATACTACTTATACCTTACCTTATATCAACGTACACCAGCGTAACACAGTGAGCTCTTAACGAATACTACTTATACCTTACCTTATATCAACGTACACCAGCGTAACACAGTGAGTTCTTAATGAATACTACTTATACCTTACCTTATATCAACGTACACCAGCGTAACACAGTGAGCTCTTAATGAATACTACTTATACCTTACCTTATATCAACGTACACCAGCGTAACACAGTGAGCTCTTAACGAATACTACTTATACCTTACCTTATATCAACGTACACCAGCGTAACACAGTGAGCTCTTAATGAATACTACTTATACCTTACCTTATATCAACGTACACCAGCGTAACACAGTGAGTTCTTAACGAATACTACTTATACCTTACCTTATATCTACGTACACCAGCGTAACACAGTGAGTTCTTAACGAATACTACTTATACCTTACCTTATATCAACGTACACCAGCGTAACACAGTGAGTTCTTAACGAATACTACTTATACCTTACCTTATATCAACGTACACCAGCGTAACACAGTGAGCTCTTAACGAATACTACTTATACCTTACCTTATATCAACGTACACCAGCGTAACACAGTGAGCTCTTAATGAATACTACTTATACCTTACCTTATATCAACGCACACCAGCGTAACACAGTGAGCTCTTAATGAATACTACTTATACCTTACCTTATATCAACGTACACCAGCGTAACACAGTGAGCTCTTAATGAATACTACTTATACCTTACCTTATATCAACATACACCAGCGTAACACAGTGAGCTCTTAATGAATACTACTTATACCTTACCTTATATCAACGTACACCAGCGTAACACAGTGAGCTCTTAATGAATACTACTTATACCTTACCTTATATCAACGTACACCAGCGTAACACAGTGAGCTCTTAATGAATACTACTTATACCTTACCTTATATCAACGTACACCAGCGTAACACAGTGAGCTCTTAATGAATACTACTTATACCTTACCTTATATCAACGTACACCAGCGTAACACAGTGAGCTCTTAATGAATACTACTTATACCTTACCTTATATCAACAGTACACCAGCGTAACACAGTGAGCTCTTAATGAATACTACTTATACCTTACCTTATATCAACGTACACCAGCGTAACACAGTGAGCTCTTAATGAATACTACTTATACCTTACCTTATATCAACATACACCAGCGTAACACAGTGAGCTCTTAATGAATACTACTTATACCTTACCTTATATCAACGTACACCAGCGTAACACAGTGAGCTCTTAATGAATACTACTTATACCTTACCTTATATCAACGTACACCAGCGTAACACAGTGAGCTCTTAACGAATACTACTTATACCTTACCTTATATCAACGTACACCAGCATAACACAGTGAGCTCTTAACGAATACTACTTATACCTTACCTTATATCAACGTACACCAGCGTAACACAGTGAGCTCTTAATGAATACTACTTATACCTTACCTTATATCAACGTACACCAGCGTAACACAGTGAGCTCTTAACGAATACTACTTATACCTTACCTTATATCTACGTACACCAGCGTAACACAGTGAGCTCTTAATGAATACTACTTATACCTTACCTTATATCAACGTACACCAGCGTAACACAGTGAGCTCTTAATGAATACTACTTATACCTTACCTTATATCTACGTACACCAGCGTAACACAGTGAGCTCTTAATGAATACTACTTATACCTTACCTTATATCAACGTACACCAGCGTAACACAGTGAGTTCTTAATGAATACTACTTATACCTTACCTTATATCAACGTACACCAGCGTAACACAGTGAGCTCTTAACAAATACTACTTATACCTTACCTTATATCAACGTACACCAGCGTAACACAGTGAGTTCTTAACGAATACTACTTATACCTTACCTTATATCAACGTACACCAGCGTAACACAGTGAGCTCTTAATGAACACTACTTATACCTTACCTTATATCAACGTACACCAGCGTAACACAGTGAGCTCTTAATGAATACTACTTATACCTTACCTTATATCAACGTACACCAGCGTAACACAGTGAGCTCTTAATGAATACTACTTATACCTTCTCTTATATCTACGTATACCAGCGTGTTGCCAATATTTTGTATTCGCCATATTGTTGCATTCGTTGGGTATTCGTCTGATACATTTTGTATAAGTAAGTGATACTCTATCAATAGGTTAGACATGCGTATCTGTATACGTTCACTTTTCCGATCTGTTAAAGTCGGACGTATTTGGACTCTGACAAGTTGTGAGCTATTTTTCGTATAAGTTTCCGCCATATGGATATGTGTGACAGCATTTCTTTCAGAGGGCTATAATGGACCGTATTGTCTCATTTGAACGAGCCGATCTATTTCAGAGGAAACCAGAGGAGAGTCCAGTGAAGGAGGAGGGCGTGATTAAGAAGGTGAAGCAGAATGATAGTCCGACTAAACTCGTTCACAAAGCCAACGGTGACACTAAGAGTACGGACGTCAAGAGGTAAGAGGCAGTGTTAGCTGTGATGGCCTAATAAGGATTTAGTGTACAGGCCTGTTTGATTCTAACTCCAACTCGTCTTTTCTTCCAGGAAGTGAAGCTGGACATCCTCCAGGTTTTTTGAATCCACCCAAGAAGACCTTCACCAACACGCCGAGCTCTTGCTGGCACTACACTTGTTTGCTGCTGTAAATATGTGCATCTTTTTCTATGTCTGTTGTGATGTCAGTGTTTATTCACATGTAACCTATGAAGTACAATAAAGAATATTATTTGATAAACCTTGTTTCAAACGGATAAGTCTTTTCTTTCTGGATGAGTTGCTCAGTAGCCGCAAGAACATCTTCTATATTAAGGCCTTTTACACTGAGGATACGAGTAGATGTACACGAATAACACTGTCATGTGAAGAAGGAACGGCCCAAACTATTAACTTGTTCCTTTGTGTTACAAATGAAATAATGCCCAAACTATATCAACCATACATGCCTTTATTTTCAACATGCTTGCTTCACCTTAAATATTAATGAAAGTGCTTCTGTTTAAAGTAGACTAGAATCTCATTGTCTATCAGTTAATTGAAATGTGTTTTGCATTAGATATTTATAAAGCTGATTACTTGTGATGTCACAGGTTCATACTTTAGATTTGTTAAATAATGTTGATATAGAACGAGATCGCGGGTACAAGCGGCCGAAATGGGTTCTCTCAGATGGGTGGCGTCTCCCTTAGAGATAGGGTGAGAAGCTCAGCCATCCGGGAGAGACTCGGAGTTGAAAGGAGCCAGTTGAGGTGGTTCATCTAGTAAGGATGCCACCTGGGCGCCTCCCTAGGGAGGTGTTCCAGGCACGTCCAGCTGGGAGGAGACCCCGGGGAAGACCCAGGACTCGGTGGAGAGATTATATCTCCTCACTGGGAACGCCTCAGGATCCCCCAGTCGGAGCTGGAGGATGTGGCCCGGAGAAGGGAAGATTGGGGTTCCTTACTGGAGCTGCTGCCCCCGCGACTCGACCCCGGATAAGCGGTAGACGATGGATGGAAATAATGTTGACTTGATACAGAAGGAAAGCAGTGGTGACTTCCCCATGACTCAGTGAAGCAGCTTGAAACTAACACTTAATGCACACCATGTTCTGCCACCAGGAGTCTCCGTCACGAGGACAGAAGAGTTTGAGACCTTTGCAGTCACTCTCTCCCGGTTAGGATTCATCCGTTCAGGTTTTTACACTGGGCTCCTCCAAAACCGGTAAAAACACTTTAAAATAAAATTGCGACCAAATGTAACGTTACCTTTTTTTTCTCGGTTTGAAAATTGTTGGAAACATTTAAGATATAATTGCAGCAGTGTCACCTACCTGTAAGTGGAAGCGGTCTTTTGTGATCACGGTTATTGATTACACCTGTGCTCTGCCTGCGATGACATGGATTTGAAGAAATATCAAACTTTCGCTTAAAGTCTATTTGTCGGACTTTAAGATGCACTTCCACTTTTTTCTAGATTGAGGATGAACACGTTATTAATTCACGCATAAACAGATGAGGGCTCGGTGCAGTTTCAGAGTTAGTTCAAGTTGAAAGTGAAGCGTGTTCTTGCTGCAGTATCAACGGAAGACCACAGAAGTGTTTTACATGTAGCTTTAACATAATGGTCCAGCAGTAAGAAAAATAACGTAATATATTCTTTCAATAGAGCTACAACCTCACAGCAGACATGACAGGTGCAGATTATATTAATGATGGTCTGGTCCCGTGTCAGGGCGGTGTGCATGCCGGTGTACCGGGACACCTGCATGGCGTGAAGTCAAAATGTCTGTGAAAGGCAGAAATAATAAAATAAAGAAACCTGCATGTTTTAAGCTTGGCTACCTATTTTTTTGCAGAAAACTTTTTATCATTTGACATCTGAGAACATGTCGGTCGAGCTTAGTAAATGTATGTTTTTAAAATCCAAAATGTGTTATTCTGACTCTGTATGCCAGAAGGTTGTACGAGCAATTTATTTATTTTTAATTCAGAATTTTGTATTTTTTAGAAAAAAGGAGAAGTAGTCTTTAATCAAATATCTTTCCATATTTATCCAGACCATACTGAAATCAAATGCCTTTGCAATACTGCGTAAGAACCTGATTTTTAAAAGTAACTTTTCTTCTTTTAAATCTGAAAGAAATTCAAACAATTTAATTCTCATCTTTAAAGCAATTTGCATTTTTTTTTCTTTTACAAAATCCAATTTATCACCTATGCAGAAATATTTTATATGAAACAAAAGATGTGGTTTTGTTACAGTGGTATCAAGAAGTGAAGCTCTATTGAGAATTAGTTCCTGCACTAAAATATATTTACAGATCATTCATCTGCTCTCATTCCAAAACTCAGGAGCCAAAAGATCCTTAAAAGCTCAAAATATAGGCACAGTACATTCAGCACTAAGAACATGTTTCAGTGGGAAACTACAGCGTCACTTGTTGGCAGGAGACGACTTCGCTGCTTCTCTACGAAGTGCAACATTGTTTATTATCTTGCCACAAAGAATTTGCCTACAAGGCAGTGTATGATCAATGTGGAACTTAAACTGATCTACACAAAGTGAGTTACATGTGGACTCAAACACCACAGTAGCCAGATTCATATTGAAACATATCAGCTTGTCAGGAACCAATTTTTATTAATATCATTAATAATGTGTCATCAGCATCATCAATGAAATGAGTTAGTCTGTTTAAAGCAGAATCAAGTGTGCATTCATTGCCCTTCTTTTCTTGATGAACACGTCAGTTCCACAAAGCGAGGAAGAAAAAAAAGGAACAAGGGAGGGGAGGAGGGAGGCAGAGTGGGCAGGGACTGCAGTGAAGGTGGAAACGCAGGGAAAACGACGTCTGGCGGAGCAGGAATCTCCCCCTTCACTGGGATATGATTGGTTTTTCCCTTGTGCAAGAATGACAACAAAAAAAATCAAAACAAAAGAAATTCAAAATGGTGCTCTAAAAACAAAGATGAGGGGAAGAGGGGAATTGCTTGCTGGGATGTTGTGTTGGCTGTTTGTGTTGTTTGTTTTTTTGTTCCATAAAGCCACGTTAGGATTTGATGCAGTCGTCATCATCAGAGGTCTGGCTGCTGCTACTGGTTTCGGACTCTGAGCCCTCCTCGACGTTCGCCTCCGCCACACTCCTCCAGGGGGTGAAGTGGAGGGTCACACCCCGCGCCCTCGGGAGAGCCCCGTTCCTCTGCATGCCGTTCCTCTTCAGCTGTAAAGGAAACAGACAATAAGTGTGTGAATAGTGTAGTATACCTTTAAGAACCAAAACAGACACACGAGCCGTCCTCTGATTGCTCACCTGTTCCGTTTTAGTCTGGAACTCTCTCAGCTCGTCCTCCGTCAGAGGCAGGAAGTTGTCATCATTTTCTGGGTACTCCTGCCAGCCCATGGCCTTCAGCAACCTACAAAAGACATGTTCTGCTCAATTGATTGTTGTGAGACAATGTCATAATAGTTTTGACTTTTCAAATTCATTTTAGTTAAACATTTGCAGAAAGGTTTAGTATTAGTTTTTAAGAGTAATTTCATTTAGTTAAGGTCAGAAGTATTTAACTACAAATATATACACTCATGCAAAATACATGGCTGGACAACTCTTGGATAAATCTTTTGATTTGGGAATCAACACAAGTTCTCTTTAACGAACAGCTTGTAACAGACCTGAGCTGAAAGGTTGAATAGACTTTGATCTACTACAATATTTAAATCATGTTCTTCTTTTTCATGTTCTAGAGAGCGAGAGCAAGAGAGAAAGAGCGAAAGAGTGACTGCAAGTGTGCGTGTGTGAACTGTGTCCTACCTGTGCTCTGCCTCCAGGGAGCTGGACAGGTGTTCAGTGTCTGAGTCACTGAGGGAGTAGGACAGACCATTCTGGTGACAGACCTCCTCGCTGTACACTTTGGGCTCTGGGGTGCTGCTTTCACCCTGAGAACATTCACACAACAAGACAAAACTCTTATAAAATAAAGTCTTCCTTCAATTGCAAACAGTCCAAAACAGACAAAATATTTTTGTGATATTTAGCAGTTTAGTCACAATTTCACAGGCTGTCACTCAACAGCACTCTTAAAAAGGAACACACACACACACACACACACACACACACCTTTGTGATTATTTATTCAGTAAACTAACTATTGATGCGTCCAGGAGACGCAGCATAATTCTTGTAAACAACACAGGTTATAGCATGTTAACAGTTAGCTGCTCAGAGGTGCTATAGACTTGTTTAAGGCGCATTCAGGCTCAATTCAGTAAAAATGTGTATTATGAGAAGGTAAAGTATAAAGTTAAAATGTAATCTTGTAAAATGTAGTCCTTGGCGAGAATCTTATTCAAGCTTACAGGTGTTTGAAGGAGATGTTTTCAAAGCAATATTAAACGTAACTGTTTTGTCATAATTCCCCCTCAATATCTAACATAACAAAAGGAGTGTGTGGGATTTGTGGTTTTGTTCCGTGGTATCGAATCAGTATTGAGAATAGTGGAATTTTACTGGTATAGACTACTCTAATCTTGACATCCCTAAAAAGATATCACGTGAAACCAGTTGATTACTTACATACGTTTAAATATGCAAATGAGGCTTCATCTAAACTTGTGGTGAATTAAGAAGAAATCTTCAGCCACAAACAGACAAAGTTAGTAAAATAATCACCTAAATGTGTATTTTGGATGTTTTCTTTCCACTAGTCTGAGAGAAGACGCATTATGGGAGCAAAATCTTAAAACTGATCGTTGCATGAAAAAAAACAATGTTTTTGCCTGCAGAGTCTTCCTTAAGAAAATAAGCCAAACTTCCGCCTACCTCTCCTGATGTTCCCGGACTGCTGCTCGTCGTCAGCTCTCCAGTGCTCTCGTCCTTCAGAGCTCGCAGGAACTCACTCTTGCGGTCCGGGCCACGGCGCATCAGCTTCAGCCTCGACGGGGCAATGTCTATGGGAGGAGTCGTGCTGGAAGGGTGCTGTGGGGGTGACGGCGCCGCAGGACGGGAGAGAGGGGCCGGCAGAAGCCATGAAAAGAGGAGAGAGTTAAGAGTTATTTTTTCCCCATCATTTGGCCAGTAAAGTGTGCAGATTAGGAAGCAGAGACAAATGTCTGCTGTAACTTTGAAAGATTTGGACCAAATTAAAGCATTTGCATGTTCAGTGTTCATTTCTGATGCATTGTTTGACTATTACAGTTTATGATCTTGGAGAACGACATTTCACGACACTGGACAGCACATATTCTGCTGCAAAGGGAACAACTTGATGTGCACATGTGAGTAAACATCTCAGTCACAAACCACACTAACACATAATTACCATGTTGAGATAAAACCTGTGATTTACTCTCACAGTCACGCATGCAGCCATAAGAGTTCAACACAGACGGCTACTCTGAATCTTTACGGGTTTGCTTGCTGTGCAGTTTTACATGTTGGTAGGAAGTCTGAGCATCATGTTGGGGTTGGAAAATCCCTAAATGTCTGTTGCAATTGCGGACATGAAGTTATTTATTCGTCTTTTTCCTACCCTCCTCACCTCTTTCGGGGGGTTGTGCTGTGGTGCACTGACTGGGGTGCTGGGTTTGGCTGCAGAGACGGGGCTGGTGAAGACTGAATCCCGGCCTGGCATGTGAAGGCCAGACTTTGTGATTTCTCTCCCACTGGATTTCCACTGGGTGCTCTATAAAATGAAAAAAAAAAAAAAAAAGACACATGAGTCTCGCTCACAAAAAGAGAGACTGCTTACATCACAGCAGAGCACCTACATAACACTGACATACAGTATGCAAAGCTTGTCATCAAGTTTAATACAAATGTGCTTTATTAGTTTCTCCTGCATGTCTGCTAAAACTAAATCAAGCAGGAAATAATTTGACACATCACAGCAAGTCCTACTTTGGTGGGGGCCACAGCAGGCTTGGGGATCAGGTTCTTGTAGATGCTGGAGCCTGCCATGGGAGCTTTGCTACCGTTGGATGTCAAGGTGCCAGCGGTGGCAAACCCCGCAGAGAAGGCTGTGCTGGGGTCCTCCTTGGAAACCTTCTTGATAACCAGCATTTTGGACACCATCTGTTTTCCACTAGGGGGGTTTTCTGAAACACAATCAGTGATTAAAATGTTATCAAGTTGAGAACGAGAAGCTATTAAAGAGGGAGCTTACAGCTTTAAACAGTCTCTTGTTTATTTAGGAATTTAAATCCAATATGGACTACGAGCTCTTACCCCAAACTCCAGCATGGGGAGCTACTGCTCGCATCTGAGTCCCAGGCTTTCCAGTTGTTTCAGGGTTGAGGGAAGGCTAAAAAAAAAACACAAAAAACACCTGCATTAGCATTAAATATATTACCTAGTTATGTTTAAGGATGTAAAAAAGTATCAATACTAAGATACTTATTTATACCACATGTTTATAACGATACGATCTCCATTAGTTATACATTCGTCCATATTGTATAAAATATGGTTTCTGAAAAGCTGTTAAGAAAATGTAAAGATGGGCAACAACTGGTCTATGGAGATCTCTGCCTTTTGGAACCAGCACCTGCTTTCTTCTGATGAAGTAAAACATGTCCGATACAGTTGGATATACTGCTATTCATTTTCAGTTGGATTTTATTTTTCCAGTTACTTTTTCTCTTGAGATTTAAGAGAGTGACAGAAGGTCCCTCTTCTTTGTGTTGAGGTATTGAGTCTGTTTTTTTGCATTAGTATAGTATCAAAGTTTAAAATTCTGGTACATTGACAACGTTCGTTATTTTAACATCCGAGAATCTGAGCATGTTGTTACCGACAGGATTGAGCCTGAAGGATCAGTGACGGGAAACTCTTGTGATGCAGAATGCTAATGACATTTACATTTGTTTCTTATCACAAGGTAAATATGGGGAGACAATGGAAGGGGAATATATTATATAACAAAGGTCAGGTGCAGTCTAAGCAATAACCACAATTTCCCTTAGAAATACGGTCAACATTCAGAAGCCCTTTTATTAAATGATCCAAATAGTTTGCAGACTCAAAATATTGTATCTTTCCACAGAGCTTTGTAATTGAAGAACTATGTTAAGGTCAGAGCACTGAAGGTAATCTACTTACAAAGTCCTCTTCCACGAACTTCAGCTTGTCGTCCTTGCCGTCTTTGCGTTCCTCGTTGGGGAACTTGTCCTGGTACGAGGTGCCCTTGCGGGGATGAAATGTGCCATTGCGCTGACGGTGCACCCCCTGCCTGTCCCTGTCGACTCCTAGCCGTTTGGGGTGGCGTCCCTGGTGGTGGTGGCCGTCCTGGGCACCCCGCGGCGCTCCATGCCAGCTGGGTGTTTCCTTCCAACAGGAGCCTCCTGCCAGCCCACCATGCCCTCCTTTGGCCACCCCCGAGTCCACAGAGTCATGCCTCAGAAGCAAAGAGGGCTGCTGCCATCCGTCACCTGAAGAGAACAAGTATACAGAGTATATAAGCATGATGTCATTATGCTTTAGTAAATGCTGAAAACCCGGGACATGTGGCTTTGAGGGGATTCAAATCACAAAATAACTTATTCTATACATAACATGGTAGGCAGAAAAATGTGGAGTATTTGTATATGGAAATTGTGGGATGTCCTCATTAGTCAACTTCTAAACTAGAAGGTCAGACCTCCTCCATGGCCATGTGCCCCGTCTCCATGTTAACCACTCCAGGTAAAAACTGTTTGTATATCTTCCTCATGATTGGGATCCGTTCCCAACTTTAATGGGTTCTTCCTTGGCCCATACATCTTAATGAAAATTAGATTACATTATTTCAGTGAAAGAATGAATTAATTCCCTCCTAGAAAGAAAGTCTTAACTTGATTTGGCCACTACGACACTATAGAAAACATACTGCTGCACATTTGGCAATATGAGCATGAAGAGACAGGTTCTACAGCAGGCACAGAGGAAGCTTCCTGCCTACAGAAATAATGACCAGATTCATCCTCATAACCACCTACAGTGTACAGAAACAACTACTTAGAGAAAGGTTGGCGCAAACACACGTCAACTTGACCTACATCAGAAATACACAAGCAGTTGGTGTCCAAACTACGAGAAGACCTGTCTGACTGGCACCGCACACCATAAGCAAGTAGAGACACATAAAGCCGCCTTTCTGCTTTCCAAAGCCGCCAGCACAAAGGCAAAGTGAGGGACAACAGTGAGACAGACACCCCTGGGACCGCAGGACAAATGAAGAACCTGTCAAACAGGAATCTCAACCGACTCAAGATTACTGCTTCAATAGAATTTTGCATCCTGAGGGTACAACAAAATCATTTATCCAGAAGAACAACGCTGCAGAAACTGAGACAAAACATAACCAGAAAGAAATGTAAGATTTCACAAAGCTCGTGGATCATGGCATCATACAACTTTACCACATTACGACAATTCTTGGTGCACGCAAAGAACCGCGTGCCTACACATCAGCAGAGCCACACTGGCTGAGTGCAGTGTGCAGACACCAATCTGTACATTGGTGAAAGCAAATAATGTACATAAAGTCAAGAGGATGTTTAACTGAGTGCAGGAGGAGATGCATGACGTAAAAAAAAAAAGTGATAGGAGTCCAACGCCAGCCGTCTGCTGCTGCAACACCGCCGTCAGGTGGCTGAGCAGGTGGCCTCACGTCCTCATCCACTACCGGGACCTCAATGTCCTCCTTCAGTAGACGTTTGCTGCTTTCCATCATATTCAACGTCACACAATGAAAGTCCAGCAGCATAATTTAACTAAAACTAGACATTAGTGATTTAATGTTTGTAACATACACAGCAGGATTTCCATCCATTCAATTGGTCTCTGAATTCTACCTGTTCATCTTCACACAAGTGTTGACCTCTAGCCTAGCTTTGACAAAGTTTAACTTTAGCATTCGTCTTGATAATCAACAACCCCAGGAGCTGCTTCTGGTTTCAGACACTTTCTAGTGATGTTAAAAAAGGTGGAAATGCAGCCATCTTTACAAGCCGCATGCGTAATCTTTACCTCCCCCACAGTGCGACTACATCAGTATTTTCTTAATACAGCCACGGCCTGTCTCCTCTGGCCTTGTGATAGCAGCAGCTAAAGTTATGCTGACATTAGACATTGTTCTCTGGCTCATTGAAGCGTCAAGAGAAAACAGCTCCAGCGATTTATACACATACGATCAAATACAAGGCGCACCGAGCTGCTGTCAAGTACACGCATGCACGCAATTTCTGATTATGCGGCGTGAGCTTACTACACTTAACTGCCCCACAATGCATTGCGTCTAGGTGCCTTGACACCGGCAATCAGTAATGTCAGATTTTGAGCCAGGCTAAAGATGTTAATATGTCACTTTATTAAGTTTTAATTTGTTTTCAGGGGAGAAAATAACATTTTAGATTCCCAATATGGAGTCAGTTTATCCAAATGTGATAAGTCTTAGTCCATAAAGTTCGGGGACATCACACAATTCCAACAAAGCCTTTACATAAGTTTACATTGTGTAGCAATGATTGTTACACAGAGTGTTAAAAGACTCAGCTACTAAACTTATCATGGTTTCATGCTTTTTGTTCATAGTTTCTGTCCGACATTAACAATAACAGGATTAACAAGAGCAGCGTGTTAACTGTTCTGAGCCGTTACCTGCTGGAGCGTGCAGGGAGCCGTTGTTAAAGAAGCCATCAGAGGAGTTGTGGCGGCGGCGGCTCACAGAGGTTCTGCCGTCTCTGTGGTGGTGGGGCTCACCTTGTTTCTCAAGGTTGGCAGCAGGGGACTGGAGGAGGACAGAAAGGGGACATGGTCAACTAAAGTGGGACTCCACACCAAGATGTTGGACAAGGAATCACATGCCCGGGTAAAATTGACTCCACAAAAGAACAGAAACGGCAATTATCTTTCTCTACGTTATCTTTGTCCTTGTGAACTAAACTGAGATCAGCATAAATCCTCTCCATACTCAGAGTTCCTCTCTTACTCCCACTGAGAACTTAAAAGTGAAACCAATGTAGGGATCTATACTTAGCGAGCGAAAGTGAACAAATGCATCAAAAATCATTAGGAAGTGAAAGAAATCTGGGAATGCTTTATCATGAGACATGTGCTGCTCTGGAAGAGATCTGCAAGTCAGGGCGCCGGCAGCTGTGCGTTTCATAATGTCGACTGCAGATGCTCAGATCCATCTGAATCATATCCTCGTCATCAGCTGAGGTTCAAAGATCAAATAAGATCTTCAGTCTATTCCTGCAAGCGTCATCTCAAGAGTCTTTATAACTTCCACAGATAAACAGCAATGATGTGCAGCATAACTACGAATAAACCACAGCTCCAAGTGCAAGCAGACGAATCCCTGAAGACAAATGACATTGAGGTGAAGTCATGTCAGCAGTGACTGTGCACTTGTCTCTCCAGCTTGACAGACAAGCCACTTAGCTGGGCAACTTCCTGACTCACAGATTACACGGAGCCCTGGACCGGAGAAGCACATTCACGATCCCAGATGGATTAAACACTTTTCTTTTTTTTCTTCTTTTTATAAAAAAGGAAGGACACAAATCAATGCAATCGTCCTACTTAACATTCTTCATTTTCAGCCCCCCCCCACCAACGTTACTTTGAAGAGGCAATATTTTTGGATGACCGTTTTCGTACAGTATCGAATCTGAACTAAAATGTGGCAAGATACAAATTGGTTCCAGACCTCTGAATTGCAGCCACATCCCAAATTATGCCCAGCAATTAAAATGACTGGTGTTGCTTCTGTGAATTGCCGTTTCTCCTGTTGAGTCAATCCGAGCCGTTGTGGGCGAGATGAAAGTTGGTGCCAAGTCAGAGAGTCTGAGACAACTTAAAAAGGTCAGTACAGTACAATGTCCTTGTGAGAAAACACTAAATACATGAGAAAATATTAAATAACTTGACTGACTAACTAATGTTATCAAGCCAGCCCTGCTTGTCTGTTACCAAGAAGTCTTAAATGATTCTTCTTAATTGGCTCAAACATTTATTTTGCAAAGTTAAAAACAGCCATGATGCTTCTTGTACCGTTTGCCTGCATTTCCTCACCATGCATTATGTAATGTAGGATTATTTTGTTTTTAACTTATTACAACTGCTGAACAGCTTCAATGCAACCTTAGAAAAAGTGATGTTAAGGCCCTGTCACACATCTCCGTATGACAGAAACGTCTGCCGGCGCATACGAATAATTGTCAAGAGTCCAAATACGTCCAACTTTTCATTAGATCGGAAAAGTGAACATATACAGATACGCATGTCTAACCTATTGATAGCGCATCACTTACTTATACAAAATGTATCAGACGAATACCCAACGAATGCACAATACAAAAATATGGCGTATACAAAATATCAGCAACACGCTGGTGTATGTTGATATAAGGTAAGGCATAAGTAGTATTCGTTAAGAGCTCACTGTGTTACGCTGGTGTACGTTGATATAAGGTAAGGTATAAGTAGTATTCATTAAGAGCTCACTGTGTTACGCTGGTGTACGTTGATATAAGGTAAGGTATAAGTAGTATTCATTAAGAGCTCACTGTGTTACGCTGGGGTGCGTTGATATAAGGTAAGGTATAAGTAGTATTCATTAAGAACTCACTGTGTTACGCTGGTGTACGTTGATATAAGGTAAGGTATAAGTAGTATTCGTTAAGAGCTCACTGTGTTACGCTGGTGTACGTTGATATAAGGTAAGGTATAAGTAGTATTCATTAAGAACTCACTGTGTTACGCTGGTGTACGTTGATATAGGGTAAGGTATAAGTAGTATTCATTAAGAGCTCACTGTGTTACGCTGGTGTACGTTGATATAAGGTAAGGTATAAGTAGTATTTGTTAAGAGCTCACTGTGTTACGCTGGTGTACGTTGATATAAGGTAAGGTATAAGTAGTATTCATTAAGAGCTCACTGTGTTACGCTGGTGTACGTTGATATAAGGTAAGGTATAAGTAGTATTTGTTAAGAGCTCACTGTGTTACGCTGGTGTACGTTGATATAAGGTAAGGTATAAGTAGTATTCATTAAGAGCTCACTGTGTTACGCTGGTGTACGTTGATATAAGGTAAGGTATAAGTAGTATTCGTTAAGAGCTCACTGTGTTACGCTGGTGTACGTAGATATAAGGTAAGGTATAAGTAGTATTCATTAAGAACTCACTGTGTTACGCTGGTGTACGTTGATATAAGGTAAGGTATAAGTAGTATTCATTAAGAGCTCACTGTGTTACGCTGGTGTACGTTGATATAAGGTAAGGTATAAGTAGTATTCATTAAGAGCTCACTATGTTACGCTGGTGTACGTTGATATAAGGTAAGGTATAAGTAGTATTCGTTAAGAGCTCACTGTGTTACGCTGGTGTACGTAGATATAAGGTAAGGTATAAGTAGTATTCATTAAGAACTCACTGTGTTACGCTGGTGTACGTTGATATAAGGTAAGGTATAAGTAGTATTCATTAAGAGCTCACTGTGTTACGCTGGTGTACGTAGATATAAGGTAAGGTATAAGTAGTATTCATTAAGAGCTCACTGTGTTACGCTGGTGTACGTTGATATAAGGTAAGGTATAAGTAGTATTCATTAAGAGCTCACTGTGTTACGCTGGTGTACGTTGATATAAGGTAAGGTATAAGTAGTATTCATTAAGAACTCACTGTGTTACGCTGGTGTACGTAGATATAAGGTAAGATATAAGTAGTATTCGTTAAGAGCTCACTGTGTTATGCTGGTGTACGTTGATATAAGGTAAGGTATAAGTAGTATTCATTAAGAGCTCACTGTGTTACGCTGGTGTACGTTGATATAAGGTAAGGTATAAGTAGTATTCATTAAGAACTCACTGTGTTACGCTGGTGTACGTAGATATAAGGTAAGGTATAAGTAGTATTCGTTAAGAGCTCACTGTGTTACGCTGGTGTACGTAGATATAAGGTAAGGTATAAGTAGTATTCATTAAGAGCTCACTGTGTTACGCTGGTGTACGTTGATATAAGGTAAGGTATAAGTAGTATTCATTAAGAGCTCACTGTGTTACGCTGGTGTACGTTGATATAAGGTAAGGTATAAGTAGTATTCATTAAGAGCTCACTGTGTTACGCTGGTGTACGTAGATATAAGGTAAGGTATAAGTAGTATTCATTAAGAGCTCACTGTGTTACGCTGGTGTACGTAGATATAAGGTAAGGTATAAGTAGTATTCGTTAAGAGCTCACTGTGTTACGCTGGGGTGCGTTGTTGAACGCTGATGTTTTGAGCATGTTCAAAATTACCGGACGTACCCGACGTGTGCTTCATAAGTTATGCAGATGTTACGTTAGACATACGTGAATACGGAATATGTACGTGAATACTTACCTACATGAATACCTACGTGACCACGCTAGAGGAACGTTAGTATAGGCTACGTCGGCTGACGGTGAACCCTACAGCCAATGTATTGATAACGAGTGGATACTCTATTCCTACCCTATGTTAAGATGATGCCTGACGACGGAGTAACTTATTACACGTGTTTCTACAGTACAGATAGCGTTTAGCATGTTAGCCGTTCTCCAGCATCAGCATGACGTGAACCAGATGGCACTTTTCCAGCTCCGTTGTCCAGACACTCTGATACGTTTTAAATAAGTAAGTGATACGCTATCAATGTTTGACATACGTATAATAATTTGTTATGTATTCATTATGTATACGTCAGCTACAACACCGCTGTGGAAAAGTTGGACGTATTTGGACTCTGACACATTTTGAGCTACTTTTCATATAAGTCATATATGTTTCTGCCATACAGAACTGTGTGACAGGGCCGTATGTCTGACGTGTTCGACGTAACGTCTGCGTCCTTCAAACGATCACAACTTACCCTTAAATTATAACGTATTGCCGATATTTCGTATGCGCCGACATACGTTTCTGTCATACGGATGTGTGTGACAGGGCCTTTAGTGTACAGCTGCTCATTCAAATTACTTAAAACCTCTGCAAACAAAGAAACGGCCTGGAATGGTAAAATAAGTTTGCAAGTTTGTCCAAAAAGCAATTTCCCCCCATGACCTTTAAAAGCCATACAAAATCATTAAATTATCTATTGAGATGTTATTAAAATGGTTTCAGTCTTTTTCATGATGGCACTCAATGTCCCTCACACTAGAGCAGTGGCACAGAGATATAATTTCATGCTCTTTCTATCTCAATTAACATTTTTCCTGTGATCAACTGCCACACACACACACACACACACACAATACATCCAGTACACACACACCTTGGCAGGCTGGGGCGTGGAGAAGTTAAGCCAGGCAGGGACAAAGTCATGCTGCGCCATTTAGGTCCAGTGTTTCCGGTCAGTGGATCGAGGCATCAAACCTCATGGCCAGGATCTAACAAAGGAAATGGACAATAGGAATGACATCTTTCAAAATTCAGATTCAGATTTCAGGACACTTCTTTCAAGCATTTTATCTACTAGTAGTTATTTAGAAATTCACTGCATAAAAGGTTACCTCAAGAGCAAAACAGTCCTATTCTTAGCAGAAAACAACAAAGCTTGACTTGCTGCAGCTGTGCCTTTGAAGCTGATAACTGGTTGACAGTTTGGATGGAAGATATCTTGCGCACTATAATACAAGTATTATTTTACAACGTGTATGCGATTCACCTAAATAGCTCATCATATTTGACTTTGTAATTTTACTTTATAACAGTTATGCATACACTGTGGAAAGTGAACACCTGCTACCCACAAAATGTTGACAAATTACTTATAAAAAAGGACAAAACAGCAATTCATTTCATGGCTATTGAGCACATGCGTGCATGTTTGCAGCAGCCATGACAGTCAGGTGAAACTTCATGATTACCCCAGAGTCTGGCTCTGAAGTCCTCTGCCTCCTCTCTCGGTCCGGCTTGGCTCGGTTCCTCAGGCCTGTTGGCACTGATTACAGAGTGTGTGCAATGACAGACGGGGAGCAACACACCGACAAGCCCCTCTCCACCTCCCACAGGAAAGCACAGCCCCTTTCCCCAGAGGCAGATCCCTTCGTCCAGGGTGAAACACTGGGAGATGGGTCAAAAGGTCGCAGGAATGATCTGGAATGACGATCCAGAGAACTGGCCAAGCAGGAAGGAGATTGTAAAAGCTCCTTCTTGAATCAGATTCCTAAACAGCTCCTGTGCAGGTCCCGTCTGATGAATTCTGAGCTCTAGTTTCCAGTTCAGGTATTTTTTTCCCCAGGCAGATTCAATCGGTCACAAATATATTGAAGCCATGTGCCCTTATAGTCATGAGTAAGACTCAGAACCTGATTGGAATTTATGCAGAATGGCAAAATGAATTGATTTGACAGCTTTCTTATTATTAATATAAGGAAACAGTCTGTGAAAGTTGTCTGCCCTGGACCATGGACAGCAGTTTGTGTAGCAGTTCCACTTTGACACCAGATGAGGGAAGACAGACACCTGCCACACTGCGTGCCAGTATGTTTTTGTCACCGATTCACCTTTTACCGAATCATTTTAAAGGTCTACCGAAACGCATACAGAAAAAAAAATTAGTTCAGAGACAGTCTTTTATTGGCAATGGAGGTCACTGGGAACCACTGCTCACCTCATTCAACTGATGAAAAGACTGTCCGAGTTTGAAGAAAATAATGCTCAAAAAAAGGTTCAAAGTCACATGACAATGAAGGACGTAAAACCCTATGTTACATCGCCGTCATTTTCAGTTTTGGTTAGTGAAATAGAGATGCTGCAGGATGATTCATTATAATGCCGGTTTTTTTTTTATACGTTTTGATATCACATTTGTAAGATGCCCATTTAATTATCTGCGGTTTTCTGATTGAAGTAGATATAGGATATAGCTCTGATTTCATAGATATGCAAGCTCAAAAGCTAAACAAAAATCTTCCACAAGTAAAAAAAAAAAAAAAGGAAAAGAAAGGGGGGTCTCCGTGTCATACGATGCACAAAAGTCCTTCAACGTCAATCAAAACGTGTCCAAAAAGAAATCCTCGAGAGCTCAATCAACTTCTTTTTCCAGGTTGAAAAATAGCATGAGTCCAAAATGTGTCAAGTAGGCATTTCCTTCCCTTCTTTAACGAGGTTCTCTCTCACACATTAAGTTTCTGGGGTGCAGTTTTCGGTTGTCTTGCTCAGGGTTCACTGGTATCTGCATAGGAACACACTGGACCTGCATAAAAACAAAAACAGCCTTAATTCAGATAAAGCATCTCAAAGCGCCAGGTTCAAACATACACAGTTGCAGGTTTATTCTGTACACCTAGCTTAACTAATACAAATTAATACACCGGCCCTGCAAAAAAATCCTACCTTTATGAAAATGACCACGTTACGTTTTTGTTGAAACTTTACTTTTAGCGGTGTTGATTCAAATGCATGCTTGCTTTGGATGCTGCGACAGTAATGCAGTTGAATTGTATTGTGAAACATTTACTATATAGTTCATCCTTATTGATATAAATGAGATGGACAAAACATTGATCAAAATATTAGAAAACACCTCAAGTATAATGCAACATAACATACCAGCATCACAATCTACAGCTTCAAAAATAACCTTAAAGTGGAATCAACACCACTCTGTAAAAGATTTATTGCAGGGCTGTTTTAGTGCTTTTCAGTTTGCCTTATAGAGAAATTAATCCTAAACCCACATCTCTCTTTACACATCTACACCTGTGTTACTGCAAATAGCTAAGGTGTATGACAGAATGATGCTCCTCCTTCACGGAATACCGTTATTAAATCCCAAAATAGTTTAAAATTCCTTAAAAGAAACAGTTTTTGAAACTTGAAATACATTTTGAAAGGTATGAGAGAACTCAAAACTCAGTGATCTTATGCTGAAAGCTGGCTCTTTTATAAAATTGTGTCAGCTTTGGAAAATTAAATATTTATAACAGTGTAAAAATAACTCGAACACTTTCTTCCTAGGTATTTCTCCCCTGACTGCTGCGCATCTAAACAGGCCTGACAGTGAGTGCAAGGCTGGATGAAACTCAGGTTTACAATCTTAACAGCGATTCTTCTACCTTGTTCAACCATGCGATATAGTACAGTTTACACCTTAACAGAAGTAATCCTTGCATGCATGCACAGACTCAGAGCAACCATAGACTTCTTAACGTATTCACACTGAACTATTACATAACAGCTCAACATCAACGAGTTTGCCACGGACACGGGCTACAATGTGCAGCAGACATTTAACGTCCCTTTACTGTGAAACAATACTCACGTAAATGACGACAACACACTCTTTTTTGGAAAGTACACAGTTTAACATAATTATACGCTGTGGAAAACCCACATGTCCACAAACACTGCAGCAGACCGATGCAACACACAGTAACGTTACATGCACGTTTCACCTAGCTAACTAACGTTAGCCGAGTAATGTTATGGATTAAAGTGCATCGAAATGAATTCAGACACAACGAGGTTGTGGGGTTAGCTAAGCAGTCAACGTTAATTACCAACTAACAACGTTATCAGATCTGTCCGAACTCTGCTCTTAGCTAACGCTGCTTAGTTAACTATGGTTAACGTTAGCGTAGCATGTGTTAGCTAATAGCTGGCGTTACCCAGCCTGTCCAACGTTAGCAAACGAAAACTGCCAGGTAGTTGACATTAATTAATACGGTATGGGGATAAAGCAAAGTAAAAACGTATTCAATATGCTCACGGCGACTAAAAATGTATATTTAGGCAGCTGTCACGTACATATAATATAGGTAAACAGACCTGGCTTCGTTGGAACAACACAGTTTCAAAATGGCTACCTTAGCAGCGGCAGCACACATTCATCAGTTTGCTAAGTGCTAGCGAGCTAACTTGCAGTGTTTCATGACGATACCGTGTACCTTCTCCTAAGCAACATAGCCTCAAATAGAGAATGATTCAAGTATATATAGAGTCTGGATACATTAACGAGATTGCACTTTTTCGCAACTATACACTTCTTTACTAATACGCTATTGATGTTTGTTTGGGTTTTCTTACCACTGGCGCTGCCACTGAGGGATTCGAACAGCCTCAATGATGCTACGTTCAAGACCTGTCGCGATTATGCAACCTAACGAGGTCCCACAGTGTTTTTAAAGTCGAACGGGTTTAAGAGTCAGCGTCTGCAAATATTTTTCTATTCAGATTACCAACGTGCCAATACCTATAATAATAACATGATATTGTTTAAAATATTTTTCTAAAATATTCCTAGAACAAGGTGTTGGTAGTACATATAGTGAGATATTGCTATCTTGAATATAACTTAATACCTTCCCCGCCACTGACAGCCAAACTAGTCGATATCCGAACCGTCTCATTCAGATTGAGAATATTAGAAAACAGGCATTTAATCGAATACCGATAGAATGGCAGCCCGCAAACGACCTTTAGTTTAGCTAGTTAACGTTAACATTGTAACAACTAAACAAACTCCCTGTAATTCTGCCTGCAGTGGCCGTCAAACCATTGAGTGACAAACAATTAAAGGGTAACGTATAGGTAACTGCAACTTCTGTGTTTTATTGGTTGTTACAGTAGGATAGCTATGTATTGCATCAGGTTGAGAACATGTATGCTAGCTGTAAATAGCATGGGGTGGTTATATCATGTATACAACTCCAATGTGCATGTGCTATGGGAAGTGTTTTGTTACTAATAAATAACGTGTATTTTTCAGATTGAAAATGATTAGATTTGCATCTGGAAGACGCACAATGTCTGGGGTGAGAGATAATTGTACTATTGGATCAGTGCAGCTTGCTTTCTAATGCATACAGAAGATGTTTATGCACTTTTTATTATTATGTTCGCAGGTTTCAGTATGGAGCTGTCTTCAGCCGATAACCAGAGCCCCAAACTGCACAACAAAAGCTCAGCTGCTGTTTCACTCTCAGGTCTCCTCAGTGTTGATGCCATCCAGACTAACTCCCACCAACAGGTTGTTGAGCATCAGGCCAGTGAGCTGGCCTACCTCACGTCTCTGCCACGGGGATTCACGACGCACCTCAGAAACAGCAAACAGCAAAGGCGGTTTCAGTTTGAGGGCCCTCACCCAGGCTCCCAAACCCGCTCTTTACCTTGGTTTTTCTGGACTCATCCCTTTTCTGTCTGCCCCTCTCCTGATGGCTGCCACACAGTCCTTCTACCCTGAACTGGCATATGTTCAAGTGGTCTACGGAGCCTCTATAGTCTCCTTCCTTGGAGGTGCCCGCTGGGGGTTTGCCCTTCCTGCCGGTAGTCCTGCTAAGCCTGACTGGATGAACTTGGGAAACAGTGTGGTGCCTTCACTTCTGGCCTGGATGGCACTGCTCTGCAGGGACAATATTGCAGAGGGAGCCCTGGTAGTAATTATGGGACTGGGTCTGTCTCTGCATTATGACCTGACCCTGCTGCCAGGCTACCCCTCCTGGTTCAAAGCCATGCGTACTCTACTCACTCTGGTAGCCACCTTCTCACTGGTGGCTACCCTGACAATTAAAAAATTCTGCACTGAGAAGAAGATTAAAGACTTTCAGAACTGATTCAAGAGGACAGTTTGTACTTTGAGCCATATGGACTCAATAAAAATGTTTAATTAGGCACAGCTGTGCCGACAATCTGGTTTGTTCATACTGTACACCAACGCACAACAGTAATTACCTACATAAGTTTGAATATCTTTTATCTTTTGGGACAAATGTGACATGTATAAATGTGGCATATTATTCAGAAAAGTAATAAGAAGTTGCAAAATGGGAATTAGAAGATCCAAAACAAGACGAGACTTTGAAATGAAACATTTGTAGAATCACATTCTTTGCTGTGAAAAGTACAGACAAAAAGTACCCTTATTGAAATGTTTGAATATGGCAATTTTAGATGTGCAAATTGGAGATAGGATAAACATTTGGACTATTTACATAACTTTCCTTTCCATTGGTGTGTAATTCCAGATGGATACAGGTCAGTACAGTATATTTCTGTTATTAATGTTAATGTTCCCCTCTTTAATGACTACAGGAGCCTACATTACATGATACAGAGGCCTAAACATTGCATCAGTTATTTAAAGATGATGCGTTGTCACACATCACAATGAGTTTTACTGGGGATTGACATTCAACATAAATGTTCAGTATAAATCCATGAGTGATGAGTTTAGTGGCAGAGCAGGAGGAACGTGATCCCATGTTTTCTTGTTTGCACAGTGCAGAACAACAATTCAGGATGTGTTTGTCATGTATGTGCACAGTCAGTGTGGTGGCTACAGTGGAGTTCTCTTAAGTTATTACATTGAAATGAAGAAAGAGGTAATGGAGGTTCATTTTAAACCTAGCACGCACATAACTCTATTATGAAGTTTATTCAGTCTGAAAAGCAACCAATGACAGATGTTGTGTAACATTAATATTGTGCTGCAAAGGGAGAACAGTACAAGAAAGGACATTCCGTTTCTGTGCAATGGCTCCACTCAGCTTGAAAATGTGGAACATGATAAGATAACTTAACATAAAGAAAGTAAAAACATTTCTACGTCTTATAATTATTATGTTGCGTATCTCGACATCAGAAAGTTGAATTGTAAATTATAGTAATGTCAGGTGCCACTGATGAGTGAAATGATAAAACCCTATTCACTGTTGAGTGTAAATGGTGACTAAGAGGCACTATTATTTACAGTATCATATGATATATATACAAAAATAATCCAGTGAAAATTACTAAATGATAACTGCACTTGTGTGACAACAGTGGTGTACTGTTCAAGTGTTGTAATGTTTTACAGGGATCCCTTATCATGGAACTTTGGTTCCATTATTAAATAGGCTCAAGTGGTTTGATCAATCTTCCAAGTAGCAATGCACTTAAACATCTTTAAGGAAAAATAAAGAGACAACAAAAAAAGGTATAAATCCTGTTTTTCCCAGAGGAAGAAAAACTGCTCCATCCAAAAATAGAATTCTGCTGTGAAAAAAAATCCTTATCACAAGGATTGCTTTGTCTTCAAATACACAAGAGAGTGTTTCCACTGATATTCTTGTAAAAGCATTTAGTGAAATGAAAATGGGGACACAGGCCAGTCGTGGAGCAGTATGAACAATGTTGCCAGTTTTCCAGTTTTAGATCCGCCAACATCTGTTCAATGAATGTCAAATGTTCTGGACAATAAAACAAAAAGTAAAAACATGTCTAATCCATATAAATAACGTATATGATCACGTGAACGCCTACTTGGGACAGAAACACACTTTTGTGTTTCTTAAGGTGCAGCTTTTCTTCAGTTTTTGCCATTTTTAGAAGGATACAGAAGCTGACAGTTGTTCACAATTTGAATATTTCTGGCCATCAGAGCACAGCCAGCCCGCCGTCACAGCGGCTGGTGATCATGTTGCCAACTTCAGTCCAGGTATCCAGGTGAGGGTCATAGATTTCCACAGAGTCCACCGTCACCGGGGCGGAGAAGTCTCTGCTGGCGGCCCTGCCACCGATGGCGTACAGCAGCCCGTTAACCGCTGACACTGACACGCCGGCACGAGCAGTGGACATTGAAGCCACCTCAACCCATTTCTCCTGGAGACAGACAAGTACAGAGGGGAGGAGAACATGAGCACTCAGACACCAGGGTTTCTGCATGCTTCCACAAGTTACATATAAGACTACATAGAATGAAATGTAATACCCATTTGCATTGTGCAGTCAAAGTATAAAGGAAAATGAGTATGAATGAAAATAAAAGTGAAGCAGAATTTAATCCAGGTCCCGATCTGCTGTAGCTAAATCTTAAATCAAAATCTTAAGAAACTAGTAGGGTAGCATGACCGTTACCATGGAGCTTCATGGATGCTATAGTACATTTTGACCGGGGTGGAAAACCTTTTATTTCGATTATGGTTCTGTTCTCCCGCCGAGCAAAAAATAAATAAACATCCACTCTTGATTATTAACACAGCAGCAGAGCATTCGTTTTGTATAAAAGACCTACAAAATGAAATTCAAGATCATTTTACGACAAAAATTCAGGCAATTTAATTAAGACTTTAACCCTGATGGCGGAAAAGCAAGTGAAAATGAGTTTTGTCCCAATGTACCTCTTCTGGACAGTACTTCTCCACGGTCTCCAGTGCACCCAGTGCCTCATTCCAGCCGCCCACCGCGTAAATGCAGTTATTGAGGCAGGCGACGCCCACATAGGCCCGACGTGTGACCATGACGGGCAGGGCGCTCCATCGGCGGGAGATAGGGTCATATACCTCGGCTGAACGCAGCTCCATTCCTTCATCACTGATTCCTCCAATCACATAAATAAACCCTGGAAAGAGACACCAGCAGAGCTGCTTCACTGAGTCTCTCCAAGTCATCAGAGACTAAGTAAAGAAATTAACTGCAGTAACAACGAGAAGGGAGGTTCAGTGGCATTTGTAAGTGTGTGTGAAACTGTTTGTCAACACTGATAAAAGCACTTAAACTGCCCTTTCAAGACAAGTTGAACTGGATTGTACACATTTATTTTTCAACAAAAGGGGAGGAACACACCTTGTAGCTCACAGCAGCCAAAGTAGTATCGAGGAACCGCCATGCTGCCGATGACCTCCCACTTGTTCTCCTCTGGGTCATATCGCTCCATGGTCTTCCCAATCTCAGAGCCAATCCAGCCACCTACAGAATATTTTTGGAGCTTTTTGTTATCCTATTTACTATTTTGTTTTCTTCTGATATTGATGAGATTCCATCACCTAATCCGCCTGTGTCATTGCTTGTAATAGTTTTTACAATAACAGCTTTAATAATTTAAGCGTCATGTCCCAAAAAGTCAATTTTTTTGTTTTGGATTTTTGTGTATACAACATTTTTAATAACATGGCTTCCATGTTCTCTCACTGTGCGTGAAGAGGTACTCCAGTAATTTAGTATTGCACTTTTATAAGTTGAAGGACTTGCAAGATAAAGATAGACAAGAAAAAGAATGGTCAATATTAAAGCAGCAGAGGCCGAGGTATGTTGACTTTTAGTTGATAGTATGGGTCAAACACTGGATCCTACATTTCCCATAATGCAACCAAATAGTATCTTTCATTAAACCAATATACTGTATGCATGTAGGGATAGGTACTGAAACCAGGTATTAAACGTGCCCCTGGTATAAATAATTAAAGACCAGAGTATTGATAAGCTCTGACGGTACTTTTTAACGTTTAGTTGTAATCACGCTGCTGCATCTCGTCTGCTGTGTGTCGGTGCTGAGCTCCTCCAACTACACTTGTTACTGTAAGTGCAATAAAACCTTCTCGAGTAAAAAGCCAATACTTTATCAGTACACAAGCATAAACATGAAAACATGTAGAAAAGTGGTATTTCAATCTGCTGAGCGCAGGCTCTCATCCACCACCGCTATGTTTTAACAATGCTTTAATTTGGCTAATAGTGAATTGTTACAAACAAGCTACAAAAAACCATCAGTTTGTAGTTTAATTGTTTATCCTAGTTTGCCACGTGTGTTAAAATTTGTCAAATTCTTGTAAACTAAGCTGCTGGCTGAGACAAACCAGGTGTACCTGCAGGCAGTGATTCACTTCAGCAGAGGGATGTTTCTTTCTAAACTTCACTCATCATTGTGATGTCAGGAAGATTATTGATTTTATTGACATTTTACATTGTTTCCGCTGAGATATTATTATTATTATTATTATTATTATTATTATTAAATAGTGATTTTGCTTTATTTATTTGTTTATTATTATTTAAACTATAAATACATTCTAATCCTGTGCTGTATTTATTCTTAAAAAAACAATATATATATATATATATATATAGTTGATAAAAGCAGTAGTATCAATAAAATCCTATCGATATCCATCCATGTCGTAATTTTCTCAGACTCAACAAAACTCCTTAAGAGCCCCAGAAGACTTTATGCAGGTTGTTTTCGCAGGTTGAGTAGCACTAACCCTCAGTAGTAAACTGATCATTGTGTGTGAAATTGATGGTTTGACAAACATGGTGCTACTGTGCCATTTACCAAGTGCATACAGAGCTCCGTGGCAGGGACAGACGCCAACTCCACAGCGTGGAAAGTTCAAAGACGCCACAGCGGCCCACTGCTTGGTCACTGGGTCGTATCTCTCAGTGCAGTCAAAAATCATTGAGTCTTTCTCCCCTGGTGAAAAACAAACAAGTTCTTGTCAGACTGAAGACTGTTGAGGTGCTTTTATTTTTGGGCTTGAGCACAAACACAAAAGACGACCTCAGGTCTCTCTCACCTCCCACCACATAGATCATGCCCTCCAGCACTGCAACCCCCAGTCCGCTGCGGGCCTGGTGCAGGGATGACACGGTGGTCCAGTACTGGTTGAAGGTGTCGAAGCGCTCGACACAACTCAACGCCCGACTGTCACTCCAGCGGCCGCCCTGCAGCCGAGTGTAGCCTCCTAACATGAAGAAACAAGATTAGATGGCATTACTGACATTTATTTTTTGGAACAAGTCCATCTGGTTGCTTTTCTATGTCGAAAAAAGTGATTTGAAACCGAACCTAAGGCATAGAGGTATTTCCTGGCTTTCCTTCTGGGTCTCATCTTGGCTGGTTGTAGCTGACTGTACATCTTATTCTCTTTGGGAGACTTTGTGACTTCAGTGTATTCCTTCAGCAGAGTCTGCAGTGCCACCCGCAGGCTGAAGTCTGTAATACCTTTAATGAACGTCAAACATATAAAGTTGTTTGCAATGCGTCACCTAATCAATTTTACAGCAATATTGTGATAAATAATACAAACTTATGTCTAATATAAAAGGGGGGGATGTACAAAATGTTGTTTTCCCCTCACCCTCTATGTACTTGAACAGTCTCTGGGGGGAGAGCAGAGGGAAGCGGACCGGCTCCAACACCTCTACTACGTGTTTTTTCCTCTTTGCCACATCTTGAAGAACCCAGTCCATGGCTGCAGTGAATACCTGGTACTCATCCTCAATTCTCAGCTCTTCACTCCTTAGCAGTCTCACCAGCTGATCCTTTGACAGGCCCCTGAACTCATCAGTGACACACACCTTAAAGGGAAGCAGTTGATAGAGGCAGAGTTACAGCGCTTTCAGCTAAATGAATTGTAAAACAATTCTGATTAAATGCTGAAGGTGTTTGACTGCGCTTTTTTTGAATAAGGACAGAGTAAGAACAGATTGCAAGTCCATCCAGGATTAATTTACCAGAAAAACACAGAACAGAGTTTGACAGCAATACCAGAGGCAAGGGATGTCTGATGTCTGAAGTCAAACTCTGTGTCACGCAACTGAAACTTGCACCAAAGTCATACCTCCAGAAAGTGAACATGGATGTAGTTCTCGGTGAACTCCAGCATGTCCATGCAGGCAATCTGCTCCAGGAACTGAAAGATGCCCACACAGTTGGACGGGTCCATGTGGCCCTTGAGGAACTCTCCACAGATAGACACCACCTCGTTCAGCTGCAGCATGTCTGCTGCCACCATCAGCTCCTGGACATTCTCCACCGTCACACTAATCACGCCTGATAGGAAAGATTACATATTTTACACTCAATGGTTGAAATGACACAGATCTTATGGAACATGATGTGAGGAATATCGGGATGGATGCAGACCTGTGTAAATGAAGTCCAGCAAAACCTCAAAGACTTCAGTCTCCACTCCAAGGATCTGCACCTCCTCTTTATCCGCCTCCCTCATCCCTCCAGAGAACAGAGCGGAGAAGTAAGGGCTGCTAGCAGCGAGCACCAGTCGGTGCACTCTGAAGACCCGGCAGCCAACCTTCAGCCCCACATCACAGAAATCTGTGCAGAGCCGCATCTTGTTCATCTGGGCCAGGATGAGTCTGGCGTAGCGGTCTGAGACCAGCAGAGCCTGCTCGGATGCCTGGGTTGCCATGGCAGCTGCAGCATCACCACCACAACCAGTGGATGCTGACATGGAGGTGGAGGACATAGCAGCTGGGGCAGGTCTGTGTTAACATGGAGGCCAGTATTCCCAAACCCTCCTCTCTAGTGAGTCTCAGCATGAAATAGACCTGAAAGAAACACGAGCTGATTGCATCAACACCCAAACACGCAGAGTTACTTGACAGTTGTGTAACAACACAACACTGTAGCAATGTCTCATCGTAAAGCTCACTGGTGCAGTCATATACTAGTAACTGTCCGCCACCCTGTTGCTATTAATGGATATTATAAAGTAAAAAACGCCAATCCCCGCCGTTAGCCAGACATGCTAGCCAACACAGACAGCTCGACAGTGGATTCAACCGTCATATTCATCGGTTAAAAACTCAACTGAAAAGAGACAACTTTACCTTGACCAATTCCTGCTCAGAGAGGGTCTACTCTCTTGTATTGGGGGGGAAATTGATCAAATTCAACTTGTTTTTAGCCGCGACTTACCCATATGTTTACTGATAAGGATGCAGACAACTTCCGTCGCCCTGCAGACTGTCAACACATCTTTCTGGATCGACTGCTCTGGTCTGGCAGTTGAATCCTCAGTCATGACCAACCAATCCCAGATAATGTTGCATTTTTCTATGTCTGTATCATTTAATTATCGCCACTGACCCTTGTTGTCCACCTTGGGAGACACAACTTTAAAGTACACTAAGGTATGGTTTATTAAGTTTGGTTTTTATTTTTATTTTTTTAATTCTTATGGGTTACTTAATAATTCTTGGCAGGTTTGTTATAACACACTACACCAGGTGGCAGTGTCGCCTTTGAACAAGCAGCTAAACAAATGGAAGTCCTTGACAGCAAGCCAAAGAAACCTGTACATGTACATTATCATAGTTTTCTTAGCATGCCAGCCTCCAGCAGAATGGTGATTTTTAGATGTAGCCATCCTCCACTGTGTTGGCTGTAACCACTAGAGACTTGACCAAGCCTACGAGCTAGCTAACCTACTCTTAGCAATGGATAGTCCAGTTTGTTTTAATCAGTAGCTTGACATCAAATTGGTTTAAATATTATGTTGGAAACTTGTTATTACATACAGAACTCAAGCATTTCTTGGCCCATTAGACCTGTCTGAGTTGAGGTGAAAAACACCGGTGACAGTTACAAGAAAAAGTCCTGTAACTGTCGCTTGACTTGTATTTCCTGCTATTTCAATGTATCACCAATAATCTAACAGCCAGTGCTGTAGGCCTCCTAGAGAATAGTGGTAGCCCCAATGTTGGCAAACTAGAACTCAAAGGTAGATATGTGCCAACCTGGCAACTCTTTGTAGTACATGCTTGGTTGGTTTGGTTTCTCTCCTGTTGCCCTGTATTGTTACATTTCCAGCACATACTGTTTTGCTAGAGGGGATCCACCATTGCCATTATCTCAGCTGAACAATTATCTCATTTGATACAGCTTAAATGGACTCTAAGCCAATATAAGGTAAAGCTCGCCCTCTGAACTGACACAGGGTTCAACAATAAGGATTTTCCATTTGCCCGGGGCAAGTAAAAGGCCACACCAGGCTAGTAAATGTAGCAACTCATTTGCCTGATTGGGCAACTGGTGAAAACCAACTGCTAATAAATAAAACAATTTGTATGGGGGTAAGTGAAAACTTACTTTGGGTAGATGTGTGACTCACTTGCCTGACTGGGCAATTGAAAAAAACCCATCACTTTAATGTCCCCCCCTCTTTGCAGTCAAATATATTGGGAGGAATTTGAAAATCTAGACCTAAAATGTTATTTTGCTACCCTGAAAGAAGTGAGATGGTGAACAAAAAAAAAATCATAATTTCATAGTCAGAGAATCAGTGATGACAGTCTAACTTTGAGCAAATTAATAAATTGTTTTTAGTCATCTAGTATAAGATAAAAATATATTCATGGCAATATACTACGTTCTGTCATATTCAGCTTTTTCCTTTTTCACAATTGATCTTTCCATGAGTAAGCCTGAACCTTGTCAACAATGTATTAACCTGTAATGTGATATCTTTTTAACTTGGCCACATGTTTAGCAGAGAACCCAAAAATATGAAAATTTGTATGGAGGATATTTTCTTTATCCTTTAATAAGATTAGTTTTTTCTCAATGGTCGCACAAGCCTGACTGCCACTTTCCACCCAAGCCTGAGTTGTGTTAATCACATTATGTATTTTTAGCAGTCGTGAAGTGATCAGTGCTGTTTTGCAATTCAAGAGCCTCATCGGTTTCTCATTGAAGTTTGACAACAGCCTCCATTCAGTCAATGGATGAAACATGCTAGTGAGGGACATACATGTTCTCTCTAGAGCATGATAATATGCCCATCAGAATAACTGAGACATCTGTTTTTGGTTGTTTGTAGCTCCTGGCTTCATTACTAGAGACAGAAAACAGGCCTCTGCTTAATCCTTTAAATTAACCTTATTGACAGAATTTCCATGGCTTTATGTGTTTCATTTGTAATATGAACCTTTTTCTTTTTCTTTTTCTTTGCCTTTTGTTCTTTGTGCTGCTGCCTGGGCAGGTGCCTCTTGTAAAACAGGTTTTAATAAGTAGGTGAGGTGCTAAAATTCATTTGAATGTAGTGACACAGACTTATTTTGGTGAAAGTGGTTCTGTTACAGTGTGATTATGCTTTTTTTGTTTTGTTAGACATGGCTCTAGTAGTCTCTTTTTTTTTTTTTTTTCCTTTAGGCAATGTCTTTGCTTGTCACGAACATGAGGATTATTTGCTCCAATCATCATGTCTCTCTATTGTGGTGATGGGAAGCAGAGTTTTTTGACTTGCTCCCAGAAGCTCCCTTGGAGTGGGAGAAAAAGTAAATAATGTGAGGGTCATCCTATGGAAAGCGGTTACCATAATTACCATTCTGTTTTAAGTGCAGGGTATGTCTGACTTTTTCATCAGGGCTCTGTCTTCTGGCTAGACGTTGCTTTAACCAGGAAAGAAAAACATCAGGATATGAGCTTAAGGGTTCTTATGGGAGTAGGTAGAGTTCAGCGTTTACTGACTACTTGGCTTTAAATCGAACCAGATAATGCAAAACAGGTAATTACAGTGCTCTGTGGTAGGAGTTTTTATTGTTATAATATTGCCCATAACGTATACTGTCAGAATCCCTGTTGTATGATGAGGGTATTTTATTTCATGTTCATAATACAATTTCCTTCTTATTACAAATAAGCCTACATTGTATTGTAAATGTTATCTTTACATGTTTGTTCTGACATTGCCAGACAAGGCTTCTTTCCTCACCAGACAGGACTTGTGACTGTGTAACCCTTCTTTATCTTGGCTGAGTTCACCACCTACAATGTACATACAGTATTATGCTTTCAGACCAACCTGGTTTCTGATTTGAACTTTGAAGCTTCTCTGTCACCTGCAGTCTGTCAGTCCTGTGCGACATTGGTTTGCTGGCTGTGTGCCTGCTTTTTTAATCTATTTGAAAGCTGAACTCCCTCAATGAGATTGTCCTGAGAGCTTGAGGAATGCTGAGGTCCTTCATTTATTACAGCTGAAATAATTAGTGAGGATCTTTTCTTGAGAAATGGAAGTTCAATGTAATATCCAAGTCATGCAAACTGTTGACATTTCTTTAGAGTTGAGTCAGTGTCCTGCTCTACATGTTTTCAAGGTGGTGGGATCATCTTCCATCCCTGCCTAAACTGGCATCTGCAAATTTGATTTGGTTGTGGATCTGAAATGGCATTTCTCCTGAATGGTTCTTCAGCAAGCAGTATCATGTTATCCCCTTATAAGAGCTGGCTCAGTGTCACCTCGTATCTCAGTGTGGTCTGAGCCCTTTACTGTCACTGTTAACAGTGGTCACCAAGATGGCCAATAGATGAAGCATCGGTGCACAACATTTGTTTGGTAAAATTGTTCAATGCAATTTCACTCTTATTGTAGTCAACCTGAAATACAAGTTAAAGATGCAATTCATATAATGATTGTTCCTTATTAAAATATGTATGTTAGTACCATTTTGCATCTTAACAATACAATTTTAAAAATTGGACATTTTCTTTTTGCCTGTGGCTGACCATTAAGTTTCTGTTGTGGTCCTCCAAGGGGAAAGTTTAGGCATGTGTTACTGGTTCCATTCAGGATTCAGTGAAATATTTTTTTTTTTATTTGAGTGCACAGATTAATAAAGCATGAGTCCTCAAGTAGGATTGAATTGGGTCACCAGGAGTATATATGGCTTACTATGCACTTAAGTGTTATTATCCTAAATATGTTGTTGAATATTTACAATAGTCTGCATTCATTTGAGCCACTACTGTACATTGGAGTTTACTGTAAGTAATTAAACATGTTGTTGTTTGGCCTATTTCTTAACATTATAGCCAAGATATTGGTTGAGTGAAGATAAATAGAAGCGTATGTACAAACGTTCAAAACATAATTCTAGACTTGTTTAATGTGCATCGTTTATCATAATTCCTCAAGGGTTGGAAACTATTTTCCATCTTAACTTTCTAGTTTTTCCATGACCTCAACAATCCAACAAGGGTGATCAACCTGTGAACCTACATTCTGAAATAAATAGATACAATCATACACTCAGATACATATACACAAAATACACACAAACTGCTTTTAGAGAGGCTTCAAAGAAAGTGTGGAGCTGGTATGTTTAATGGTTCAGTCCGTAGCCTACATGCTGCTTGGCAGGCAACAGGATCGCTTGCCTTCAGCCTATAAGCCAGCTATAATGTGAGCTAGTAAAAAAAGAGAGGAAAAAAAATCCCTTTTATCGATTCTGCCTCCAACATAGCAACTGGTCGCTGATTGGCTGACGCCCGGCACGTTCTCGGCTTTCCATTGGCTCATCGGGTAGCGTGAAAACGGTGTATCGGACGGAGACAGAGGGGAGGAGAGACGCGATTGGCTGAGGCCAAAACTGAAAGCGAAAACCTCCTTTTCTGAGAGCCTGCGAGACAGTTGATGGTGTGTGTATTTTAGGCGTGACTCCAAAGGTAATTCGTCCTGCTGCCCCCCCAGCCAGGACTTATTTAAATTGAGAACTATAAAGCAAAATGACTATGAATTTAAACGAGCGAGTTATGCGACGGAGGTGTACTGACAAGGAAAGAGAAAGGGAGGAAAGTAGAGACGTATTGTGTATTTAGTATGAGCGAGAAAAAAACGTGGGGGCTGGGCTTTTACATAGATTAAACTAAGATTCATGGAGCTAAGGAAAATAGGACTGGGAAGGCAGTGTAAACTAAATTGCTGTGAAAGCAAATAGCTTTGGGATATAGCCAGGTGGGAGTGTGTTTCAGGTCAAAGGAAATGTAGCAAAGGCCTAACTTAACCTTTCCAGCCTTCATTTTTTTTATACCATCCTGTACATGAGTTAGAAAAATGCACTCTTTCCTGTCCCTCCTCTTTTCCTGTCTGTCTACCCCACACACTTTCTCTTCCCACTCTCTCCCTGTCTCTGGGACACTCACGCAGCCTGACTGACTCAGCGCTGGTACAGTCTGTCTTATCTATCTTCCCTGCATCTGGTCCATCCTAGCAGATGCATGCCTGTGCACCAGCTCTATGTGCTGACACAGGTAAGACGGAGTAATCCGTGGCCTGGAACTGACGGTCTACCCCAGTAGATCCCTGCCCTCTGTACCTCATTAATCCCTACCTAACACAGACCTTATGTGATGGTTGAAAGAGGCCACCTGTTGCTCTGGTCACGGAGGGCCGATGGTGGTGTCACCCATGGTCGTCATCATCATCATAATCAGTGGCTATATCCTAAGTTTTACACACATCTTTCTTTGTAGATGGGGCTAAAGCTAGTACAAACATATTTGTGTAGTCATAGATAATAGTGGTGTAGTCTGTGTGGTTCGATTACATTATTACAGGGCATTTAGCAGACACTCTTATCCAGAGCGACTTACATTGAACTAAGTACAGGGACAGTCTCCCTGGAGCAACTCAGGGTTAAGTACCTTGCTCAGTGGTACAATGGTGGCAGCCTGGTATTGAACTCCTGACCTTCTAGTGTTTTGTTTGGAAGGCGTACCACTAGGCCATCACCACCCTCCAGAGACAGAATGAAATTACCACCAAATTCAGGGTAAATGTTGACTGAGGCAGGCACAAATTCCAGGTCACCTGCCACCATGACAGTTAGAGTTGTGTGAAAAAATCGATACACTTGAGTATCGCAATATTATGTTTTGTGATACTGTATTTATTCTCAAAAACACTGTATTGATTTTGAATTAATATATTACAATCAAAGATTCAGATTGCACAAAAAGTAGTGTTGATGCTGGATGTTACAGTGACTGTGATAAATGCAGATGCTACTGTTCTGATTGCATAAACATTTTTTACTCAGATTTTATGCATATGGTGGTGTGTTCTTCATACTATGACAGATTTCCTAATTAGATTAAGGAAAACGCATTATATTGCCTTGCTTACAGTATCGCAATATATTTAAGCAATATATTTAAGCAATAGCTCACGACAGGCCGTGGTATATGGTCATTATATCACAGTTAAGAGGCGTGGTTCGGCCCGACGCGAAGCGGATGCTTTTTTCTCTGGAGATAGGCACTGATCAATCCTCCATAGTAAAGCTTTGTAAGTTTGTTTCTTAACGGACGTAATTTAACAGCTGTAACGGTTGTAGCTTTTTCTCAAACGTGGAGGGATACTGACTTGCTGTGAAAAGTAACTACAATTCTACCCGTGATATACGCTCATTATACCACGGCTAAGAACCAATCAGATTGCTTGATTTGACATGTCCGTTTTGTAATGAATAGTAACCCCTGTATCATGAGACGTATCGTATACCAAGATTCTGGCCAAAACACAGCCCTAATGGCAGATTATATTAAGAAAAATTATTTTAAAAAAGCAATTCCTGAATTAGAAATAGGCAGGGATTGAAGATACATGATATATTCCATATTTCTACTGTGGTACCACTGACTCTGAGTGCTTACAATTCTAAAGCCTTCTAAAGTGACCTGCCACTGTGGCAGGTGAGGACATTACACACCCTGTCTAGAGACAAAACTCAAACTGGCTGGTACTAAATGTTTACAGTTGAGCTGCATTCCTTTCACGGGAGCTTCAGAAAAGTTGTGTTTAACAATACAGCACGTTCTTAGTGAAGTAGGTTTGATGGATTGTTTTCTAGTGACTCAACATTGGCCCGGCTGAGTAGGGAAAGGGCCTGCACATATCCTGCTATTGTCTTATTGCTTCCTTTCTCTTCCATCTGTCTACAGTGCGTCCTCCAGTGCCCTCACTGCCTCCCATCTCTGCTGACCCAATGATAAGCTTGTCGCACGACAATGGCTCCACTAGAGACAGACGGTGAATTTCAAACAAGTTATCTCACTTAAAGTTTTTCTACTCTATTTCATCATTTTTTTACCCATGTCGTAAAAATTGTAACTTAAATGTTTAAAATGTGACATATCAGCAATAGTGTGAAAAAAAGCAACGGATTACGTAAATTGACAAAACCCTCATCAGTTTATTGTCTTTCAGCAAGAAAAAGGTCAGGATCTCACATTGCTCAGCTTTACCCGAGGAGTTTCCTCAATCCCCCAGTGGAGTTATATTTTTATAAGAGGCTTAATCATCCTCCTTCCATAAACCAACCTCAGAAATACATTTTACAGTTTCTCTGTACAGAGTATCTATTGTCCTCAAACTTGAAAAATGTGCCAAGTTCAACATGGATTCCTTTCCTCTTAAGCTATGTAGGCTGCATGTCATGAAAAACATTCATAGCTCGAGCAATGCCACAGTTCAAGTAATGGAGGCAGGATACTTCCGGACCTCTGGCAGTTCACACAAACATCGGAGGCCACATCATACCGACACCACCAAAGAGAGTGCATTTTTGTGGCAAATGTCAACCTCTCATAACAGCATTACCTTCACCACCATCATCATCGTCATACATTGCAACAATAGAAACACTGTTGGATTGCACTTTCTTCAAGCTTTCATCTTGTGGCATGTTTATAGAAAAAATATATATAGAATACAAAAAGCTTATACTTCTTTGAGTAACAGAATATAACATACAGTACTTCAGATTATGTTTTGATCAGCACATCAGCAGGTGTACATAAATTGCCCTCCACTTGCCCAAATGCAATTACTGGACATAACAGGGACGTAGTTTTGCTCACTATTAAGTGCTTTGGTCAATGGTTATAACATTGAGTATGCTCTTACAATGGTATTCTACAGGATGTTAATGCTACATATGTATCCACTGTATATGAAAGAAAGGGGCAAATTGTCAAGATGCACCACGACTTTTCACATATTCACACGTGGCATTTACCCAAAAATGGTTTGGTCCACCAAACCAGTTTGACGGAAACAGCCTGTTTACAGCACCATTATCCCCCTCACAAATGCACTAAGTAGTAGTAACGTATTTCTCATCCCCGAAGACGCAATGGGACATTTTGCGCACAGAAATCTTTTTTTCTACAATCACAGAAATTATATTTTGTAGAGAAATTATTGTCGCACAAAGAATTTTGCGCTCTATACACTTGCTAGTGTTTCTTATTATCCACATAAGTTTGACTAATGTCCCCTCTCAATGCTCTGTGTGATTGGACACTAGTTCAGTGTTTCTCTTACTCTCGACCTCTCTGCTCAGGTTTTTCCGTGCACTCAACTTGCCACAACGGCAGCCAATCAGAAAACTGGAGTAGGAAATTCCTGATTGGCTGTTGTGTCTCCAGTCTGATTGTTACTGTTATCGGTTACTAGGGGAGTAGGGAAGAATGTGAAGCAGCTCCGCAGCTCCGCAGCCCCACACAAGTAGTTTATACAGTTTTGGGTGGATGCCTAGTTTTATGAACTTTTATTAGTTGTCTATACTTTATTAGCTTGCAGCTGAGCTATCTTGGTTAGGTTGCGGGCTAAAGCCTGCCGTATGTGCAGTAGCTAACACATCTAGCTGGCTTGCTTGCTGATTGCCAGTTACACGGCTAAGGCATTGCAAGTCTGGAGCCCTGAATTGACTCCAATTCTTACATTGACTAATCACTATAAACAACCTGATGGCATTCTTATAAAATGAGATGCACTACCCTCTGCCCAACTAAACTGTGTTCGATTTTTTTTTTTAATGCACACATTTACGCAATGTGCACAAGAGGTTATCATTGTGTGTTTATGTGGATATTAGCATTGTTTTTTCTCAATCAAATTAGACATTTCTTTGCATTATAGATAATTTCTCTACTAAATGTAATTTATGTGCTTCAACAAAATATTTTGTTGTGTTCAAAATGTGCCATCATGCGCTCAGAAATGAGGCACAAATATAACTCCATAGTAACCAAATATATTTCTAAACTATTGGTCAGATTTTCAGAACTGAATATATTTTTAACTAGAGAAATGGACATCTCTAGCAACATCAACTCTGGTTGTAAAAGTTGAAGTCAAACAAAGGTGCACCTGATTTTTCTGGTTGTCAACTTCCAAAAATGTGTCCATTAAACAAACGGCAATAAATGAAGTACAAAAATAATAATTAAAAAGCTTAAACAGTCTCTTTGAAAAAAAAAAAGTTCAAGCTGACATTCAAGTTCCAGTCCCACTTCAATCTGTGAAATCCCATTCACAAAAACTGATGGAATCACTGTAGTGCAAAACTTTACACAATGCACCTCGATGCAGTCATTCTCGCAGAATACAGTAAACATGTCCTTTTGTCTCTTTCCATTGGATTACATTTCTGGAGCGGCAGGTGGAAGTCCCGCAGTGTGTTTTGGAGTCTGTAAGAGTTTGTGTTCCTCTGCGTGTTGGGAAGGCGTGGCTGCAGCTTTGGCGTGTACTGGATGTGTCAGCCGAACATCCAGGGCGTCATTGTGTTGCGCTAAAGAGTGCAGGCGATAGTGCAGGACAAGGTCTTTCAGTGAGCAGTGGGCGTCGTAGGGCTCAGCAAAGCCGTATCCGTGCGGTGTGCTGTAGACCATACAATGCTTCACTTCTTCATTCACCCTGTAATAAATGAAGAAATAAAGTCACATCAATGAGGGTCACACAATTACACCATGCGTAGTATTCATCTCAAAATCTCCAGTTACTTCATTCCAAAAGGTTATACTCACACGACAGAGCAGGCGTAGCATCCCTGTTTGCTGCTCTCACGGATCAGGAATGTTCCAGGAGCTTTACCTTGAAGCATCTCCTCGGCCTGCGTCCGGCTCATTTCACCAACAAACCAATTTGTCTCATCCTGATGCGGCAAATTCTTCTCGTCTCCCTTCAACACATACGTGCTGGAAAGAAAAAAGCAGTTGTATTGTAACACTTCTGTTACAATTCTCTCTCATGTATAAGTTGCATGCTTGATCATTGTCTCCCGAAAATGTGTTGAAACTTACTCATCGAGGCTGTCGCTCAGAAGCCCCAGCCAGTCATTTATGCGTTTCTGCCTTACGCCTTTGTGATTAAGCCAGCTGCAAGGAGAGGAGTAAAGAAAGGTTTTGTTTTAATTCAGAATAGTTATAGGCCTGCTTCACAGAGCAGCTACAGAAGTGTTTTCCCACAGATACCACAAACAATATTCTGACAATGTACTTACTTGAGGTACAGGTCTCTGATGTTGCGTAGCTCTATGATGTCGGGCCGCAAGGTGTTCATCTTCCTGTCCGTCTCTCTGTAGTCCTCCACCTGAGTTCTCAAGTCTTCCTCCAGATGGATTTTGCTGTCATAGATCTCCCCAAGACGACACTTCAGCTTCTCATAATTTATCAGAAAGCTAACGGGGAAGTAAAGGTCACAGGTCTGAATGCAGTTCAGTAAACATGGCTCTACACGCAACTAATGTAAAACACATTTAGGGACACTTTTTGGACCATGATGAAATGAAGTATTGAGCTGCTTAAATTAATTGCCATCTATTTTGATAATCTATTAAGTGGTATTAAGTAATTTTAGATAAATGAAGTCTAAATGATATTAATCTGGCTCCTTCATTGAGAACATTTTTACTTTCTTTACTCCTCCATGTCAGTAAACTGAATATCTTTGAGTTGTGGACAAAACAAGTCCTCTTGGGCTTTGGTAAACACTAATTTAACCATTTTCTGACATTTTATAGACCAAACAACTAATCGATTAGTGTGGAAATAAACAACAGATTAGTACCTCTCCAGATCTTTGTCGGCTCCCTCGGTCTGATTGTTCATCTCAAACTCCTCTCCGTAACGCTCCTGTTCGCGACACTGCTCCTCGAAGATCAGCATCGTCTCATTAAAGGCCTCAATTGCCGTCCGCTTCATCTGGATCTCCTGCATCACAAAGAATATATCCACTAAGGAAAACTCTCATTTATATAAAAGCATTGAGTTACTGGTCTTGGCACAGACATTCGAGTCTGTCAGTTCATTTTATACGTTTGTTTTTACCTGTGAGGTCTTTGTGAAAGTTTCATAAAGGCGATCAAACTCCTTGGACTTCTCTTGATACTGACAGTGAACCTCCTTTAGCTTTCTTCCAGCAACATCGACATTGTCCTCTTTCACCTGAAGTGAAAAAAAAAAAGACACTTAAATATGTCCACTTTCTAATCCTCAGTATTTAACTATAAACTCTGACATCACTAATCAAACATTTCTGCAGTGTCAGACTGTTGCCTGACATTTTTATCCAAACACTTAAAGCAATGATGCTCACGAACCTGCTGGAAGCGGGACACAGGGTTGGTGAGCATTAGGTCCAGTGTGGCGTTGTACTCCACCAACGGATGGTGCTGATAGTGCCAAATGAGCTCCACTACTGAAGTGAACGTGAGGGGGTCTGAGAAGCCGTACTTCCCATCACGGTGGTAGATCTTGATCAGCTTGTTGTGCCCGTCTTTCCTGAGAAAGATAAACAACAAAAAAACATGTTAAGTAAGTAAAAATGTAAACCCCGTTGAGTATATTTGTGGAAGTGTTATCATGATTAGATCATCTTTTTCTTCTGCTTACCGTAACGTCAGCGTAAAGTCTCCTTGCAGTTTTGTGGATGCGTCACGCACCAGAAAGGAGCCATCAGGTGTGTCACGGAGCTTCTCGTTCACCTCATCCCTGAGGGAAAATCAGTTAACAGTTAACAAATGTAACGTACCAATACGTTAAACATTAACACATATATCAGAGATGGCATGTTTAAAGTGAAGATACCTTACCTGGTTACATCTCCCCAATACCACTCAGCGTCCTGTAGCGTATAAGTAGGTGGCGAAAGGCAGTTGTTGTTCATGGTGGAGGACACTGGCTTTGTTGACCTGGGAGGGAGAGCTACAAGCAACAGAGAAAGACAGATAAGGAAATGAGATGCAAAGGATCGGGATAACAGTTTCTTAGAAAGAGATCTATCTGAAGTTCTGTAAACCTGTTGTGCATGTGTAAATGTGTGTTTAGGAAATGCAGTGTTCTGAATGTAAGCCCACACACACACACACACACACACACACACACACACACACACACACACACACACACACACACACACACACACTGTAACACCCCTTGCTTGATGGAGCCTGTCAAGATCTGAGGACAAGCCCAGGCATGTTTCCATGAGATATCACTCTCCAAATCATTACCAAGTGTGGTCAGCGCAAAAAAAATGAAATGTGGCAGTTAGTCCTCATTTCAGAGCACTAAAAGTCAACAAATGTGGAACACGTTTTCTTTTATTATTCCAGAAACTCTTATTTAAGCATTGAGTTGCCTGCAACTCTTGCAAAGTAGATCAAAGTCTAACTTCTGGAGTTTGCAGCAGCCTGGCACTGTCCTGAGGTGCATGAAAGGCATTAAATAAACCATCAATTATACTTTGAGCTTCTTGGACCACCCCTCCCATTTTATAATGATTGCACGCTTACAGACCCTCTCAAGTTTTCCGTCAACCTTAAAGGAATAAAAATCTGTGAGTCTGGCTGAAAGACTAAGCGTTTTCCTAAAAATGAAAAAGGAGGGCAAACCGCATCAAGAGGAGGTGAAGGGCGATATATTTCACTGCAGGACAAAAGTGCCTTTCATGAAGCAGTTAGGGAGAATACAAGAGCACCCTCAGAGAGGAGAAGATGTGGGTTTCTCCCACCATCCGCTCTCCTATTTTTTCTGACCTTAAAATAAACAAAAGGCAGGTGCAGCAGCACAGTGGCAGGCACGAAACGCAAAGCTTCGGCTCCTGAACTCAGCAAAATTAAATCTGCACACCTTCCCCCTTTCTGTATACTGCCAAGAAACTCTACTGGCTTCCAAAACACACACACACACACACACACACACACACACACACACACACACACACACACACACACGCGCGCGCGCGCATACCAGTACAGACAAGAGCCACGTAATTTAAGTGTGGAATAATAATAAAAAGAAATCGACCTGTAGCCTGGTTTCTGCACTGTGTCCGATCCAGAAAACTCATCAGATGTAACAGGGATTGTCACTGAAACATGCCGACAGCACAGAGCTTTTAGGAACAATGCATTGCATCTATATTGTTCTGAGTAGTATTCACTTTAGAGTTCATACTCTATTGTATTTGATCAACTGTAGTTATTCATACTAATCCTTATAATACGGGGGCTAACAATATAGTGCAATTTTAATGAGCTAAAGTCAGATTTCAAGAAGACATAACAGCAACGCAGTACAAGTGTTATTCACTGTTGTAATAACGCGACAAATGACAAATAAAAAATGAAGTGTTCGTGAGTTGCCGGAGTTAAGTCATGAGACGAGCTGTCTAGTCTGCTTGCCTCTAGCCTACTTTGAGAGCTCGCACACAAATTAACCACGGCTGGCTGCAGAGGAGAACAAAGCGGTCGTTTCATGCGGCGCTCATTAACGCACCCTCAACTACATTCCCTTTAAAATGCACTCTTTACACTTCCATACGCCTTTAGCAAATCGCTTTGGTCCTCGAGAAATGCACAACCGCCATGCATTTGTGTCCAAGTTTGTCATAAGCGCTGGGACAAAAGAAAAGCCACTGCGCCTGGTCCACAGAAAGGTATTACGTAATTGGCAAGTGAATTGCGCTATGCATGCCTGGGCAATGCCACTGGGGGAGCTCAGCTCTCAGGACCTGGCCATTATAACGTTTTTACTAACACCTGCACAGCATTCGTCAGATGTCAGCTTTATTAGACATTACACAAGATGACTGCAGCAAAAGGAGAAAGTAGACAACGAATAAAGCGTTTTTCTGACCCCCCGCAGATCAGACAATGGCTGCCTTTAAAGCTAACTTACCTGGTGCTTGATCCATTTCGATGTAGAATAAACCTTCAAGAGGATAAACCATTCCTGTTTCAAAAGAGTAGTCCAGGTTGCTATTGTTGTCTTTGCGCGTAATTTAAAAAAGAATGCACATTTCTTTTGCCGCAAATCTAGACTACTTCAATGCAGTCGCAAACGCCACGTCCTACATAGATGTGGACAAAAAGAAATCTCTTTCGATTCCGAGTCCATAAAACATCCCAAAGTCCAGCTGTGTATTCTGAACATATCCTGTCTAATGGGGTTATTTCAGACACACCGATTGTCAGTCCTTCTTGCGTTGCTGCGGAGCTCTACTTTACTTCATCTCGGAAGTGGAGCGACTTTAAAGGGATGTTCGTAACATCATCTTGGGGCGGTCCAGCCTGCTGCTACAGGAGGGGATTTCTTTTTTATTGCGGGATTCTTTTTCACGTAAAACACACCCAGTCAAGGTTATATTTCAAAGAGAAACAAGAACAACAGGGTATTAGTATAATCTACAAAAGAGCATTTTATTAGGTGAATTGCATTCACAGATACATAGTGTAGGCCACATCAGTAAGCCCCTAAATTATAATGGTACATTCCAGAACGTTTCATTCAGTTCTACTCAAACTGCACTGTAACAGCTGAAGAATTCCTTGCAGGGCATGAATGGAAAAGAAAAACCTAGTCTATTAGCTTGAGTCATTTAATGAAAACATAATCTAATTTATACCTTATATGTATTATTATTATATGTACTTAAAACGACTTGGAATTAAAGCATTATCTGCCACTTTAGTGTTGCCCTCATTTACTGGCGAGTGAATAGGATTGCAATAGAATGACATCATACAATAGGTTTTAGGATAATTGAAGTGTCTTCAGCTGTTTGGCATCCAGAGAGCACCATGCTTCAACCCCCTTTGTCTGCGAGGTGACAGAGTAGCCTGCCTATTTAGCAACTGGTTATTATATTCTTGTTGAGCTTGTCAAACACGTTCCGCAGCAAAAATGGAAGGTAATTATTGCTGCTCTGACATCGTCCTGTTGAAGACACGATAGGTGTTAACCCCTGTGCACATTCGGGACTTTAAAATCAGTGTAAGGGTGGAATAACTTATTATTTTATGATGAGACATTCTGCATTTTTTTTATCTTCATATGTTTAAAAAAGTATCAGGATTATTATCTCCTTATGTGTTCGTGTGGGATGAATACATGCATTGTTTGTCATGACACAGGATGACACTGTGTCATAAATTTAAACAACCAAGGCCTCTAACACCAGCTGACATTAGTGGCTGCAGGGAGAGTGAAACAAGGCCGGCATGGTCAGAGGTCTGTCTCTGTTGGTGTCCAGCCGTTTATGGCCGGTCCCCTTTTGACCCTAGGACAGAGATTCAGGGAGGTAATTGCCTCCAGCATTCCTTTTTCCCATCAGTAAGACGATTCTTTCTTGTGTCCAGTCAGTGCCCATGACACGTCCTAAACTAACTGCCATGATGGAGCATGTTATGGCAAGAGAGCAGGCACACATGTTGCACTCACAGGTATTTCAGACAAATACAGAGGTTTTCTTTTTTTTTAAGTGCATCATTTCCACGTTGTATGCCAATGCTGTTTAACTTGCCAAATGATAATTGTGGGATGTCAGAGCTCTACAGCAATAGTTTCCAGGTTGCCATTGGCAACCATTTTGAGAAAATGGCAACCAATTCTTGGCCTTTGGTTGCAATCAGTGGCAACAACCTTTTTAACACATAAAAAGTAGGGACAGCTAACACAAAACATGCACAACAAAATAAATACATTTTTTTTATTGTTTTGCATTTGTTGTGTTGGATGTGTGAGGGGAGTCAGCTGTTTAAGAAGAATCAACAAAGATTGGAGGTCATAGAGATGATGGACACGCTGGTGTTGGTGTCACCTGATGGAGCCACAATACACAACTTCAATGACTTCAAAGGGAGAGAACGGATACACAAGCAAACTCGTGACTTGGCTTCCTTTTTGAGGGATCTGTGAAGAACATGAGCACAGCTGCACTGCTATTATTTTGTATACTAGGAATTGACAGAGGAAACATTAACCAAAAACACTTAGGATTCAAGATCTGTAAAATAGCAGATAAATCACAACCTACAAAACATTTTGCTGGGTTGAGTATGAGTGTTTGCTTGTGTGCTCTCCGTGTGTTTCCTCCTTTAAGAAGCCCTGAGGCCTGTCACTGCTTTTCACTTGGCTGCTGTCGTCGTCCCCCCCCCCCCCCTGCTCTGGTGTCAGAAGTGCACAGACTTTCCACCTTTAATTTCTGGGTCTGACCTCTGTGACACACTTCACTACCAACATCTCCTATTATGCCTTTCCATCGATTACGTTTTTTTATCAAATGAATTACATGATATACTGATTAATTAATAGAATAATCGCATATATCAATATTTGTTTGAAAAAAGCCCCCAAATAAAGATGTTTCAACTAAAATACATTACATTATCATGGCACATGAGTAAATCATTAAATACAAATATCTATATATATTGCAAACAACATCAACTCTCCTGTAATGGGAGGAACATATTAATATTCATACTGTTATCGTCATGTCTCGCTGGCAAAAGAAGACCTGAAATACATTTTCAAAATGTACACATTCACTCGGCAAAATAACAAAACTACTTCAACTTAGGTTACAAATGATATATGCAATAATTATTTTAATTTAAAATCTTGGCCTGTCATATTGTAGGAAATGTTAAATATTTCATTTAAAAGTCATTATCTGCTGATACCGTTGAAGTTTCCGATATCCTTGTGCATCCTTACGCTGAAATATTTAAGGTGTGCTGTGTGTTTGTATGTGCGCCCTATTGGTGTTGTGTACGTGTAGTGACCAGGGTGAGGGAGGGCTGACTTGCAGGCTAAACCTTTAGGCTTTGCACCCCAGATCCAGGCAGTCCTGATGGGATCAGTGAAGGCTAATCGTAAGATTAACGGGATAGGCTGATAGTGCAAGCCTGCCAGCTGCCTGCTAGCTGATGTGACTCATCTTGATATCCACTACTGCAATATGCCACTGGACTGTGGGAGTGCTGGGAAACGCTGCATGAGTTTTAAATTAATAGACAGATGTTCTTCTGTGCTAAATGTAGATAACAGTTTAACTGTAATTCTGTTAGATTTACATTTTTGACACTGATCTGACAAGCAACTTAAAGGGACTATTATGGGCAGCAAATATTGAGGAGAGTAGGTGCTAGAGACGTTGTAGTTTGATAATTTCTCTGATCAGGAAAGCCGTGTCGGTGTATAATTTAAGAGTCCAGGAGAATGGCAAACAGGATTGTTTTTTGTGTCCTTGAGGTTATTAGGTCAGTGGTTCAGTGTGTTGTACGTGAACTCTGTGGTGAAATTATGGAGAGAGCTTTAATCCCCATATTTAAGAGTGTTAATGTGTACATGATAGGCCTCCCGCTGTCAGCGAGCCAGCCACGCTAAGTAACAACAACCATTTGTAGAATCAGTGGAATAATCTCCTGGTATTTTAGATTTATGCTTGTTTAGACTTTGTTCACTAACTGTGTCAAGGAATATTATTAATCAACTGTTTTCATATTTCCTGTGCAGTGCATCGTAGGACGCATTTTATCAGGATTTGTTTTGTTTGTTGTCGTAAAAAGAAAAAGACTCAAAGACACAACACGGAGAAACCATGTCAGGAATTAGTTCAGTTCACCAATGTCGGTATCTGTGTCATGGTCTCGCATTGTAGCCCTGGGTGAATTGCACATCTCTCAAATCTTCTGTACTGTAGTGTGCTGCTATTCACAGCCATTGAAGGGATGCATAATGGTCTTGGCAGGGCATTCGACATTCACCATGGAGAGACTGTGGGGTTTCCCTGATCGGCGGCCAGAACCAGCACACAAAGCACGCAGTGGTCCTGCCAGAGGCAACTCAACTGTGGGCAGAGTGTAGGGCGGCTATGGTCTGGCCCCCAGGACCCTGCCATTGTGGAAATGTAAGTGGGGACAGTGTCTGAACGGCTTGAGTTGGAACAGAAAACTTTGGACGACCAAAACTATGAGCTTCAAATAGCTGGGCCCTGGGAAACATAGCTTGTTCTTTTAAGGAGGTCAAAGAAAAGCCAAAAAGAGGAAAAAAATTGAAAACCAATGTTTGGTGGATGTCAAATTGGAGACTACTGTTACTATAGACATCAGCAAAACTGACATACCATTTTTCCAAACGCTCGAGCGTCTGTCTGCCTCTCTGTCTGTCCAGTCCAGTCCCCTCTGTCTCTCTATCCTCTGCAGCTGGTGGTCATACCCACCACTCATCATCTGTCACTCCATTTGGCCCGAGCCTAATCTCACTAACAGAGGTGACAACTGAGGTACTCGTGGCATGCCACCACATAACGTTTACCAGCCGTGTGTCTGAGTTATGCCTCGGACGATGATCCTGTGGTATCAGCGGCCTCTGTCTATTCAAAGAGGACTTCCCCACCTCTCTGTTTGAGTAGCACGCCAGACAAAGGTCTGACTATGAAGAGTGCACGTGAAATATATCCATTAGGTTTGAATCAAAGTAGTTTATGGAATTATTTTCATAGTTGAATAATCTGTTTGACTAATCGTTTTGTTTTAAAGCAACATAATGTAGGATTCAGCAGTTTTCCAATCTCAGAATGCAGAACACTTATACGCAGCTGTCGTAAATATGGACAGCTGTAACATTACACAGGCATTTGTTATGATGTCATTACTTATGATCAAAAACTAGCTATTTGACAACTTTGCTAACACAGCACGCAACAGCACAAAATAGCAAGCCAGCAAATTTGACTTACTAGAGGCTTCTAGTCTGTTGCCTGTCTCCGGTTCTGGCACGTCTTTCTGCTTGATATAATATAAATTATTCAAATGTATCCTTCCAGGACTAATCATTACTACATTCTGAAATGACCCATTTGTTCTAAAAACAAAAACGGTATGATATCTGACTCAGGCAGCCCACCTGCAAATTGTCAGCAGCAGAAGTTCTGCGATGCATCTTCAACTGTGACTCAACGATGAGTCTTCACAAAGAGGACATCATGTGTGTCAGTGAGCAAAGGATTCATGGCTGCAAGCTCAGTGAAGTTAAGCTAGTAACCTAACCCTCTCTCTCACACACACACACACACACACACACACACACACACACACACACACTTACATATGCACGCACACAATCCCAGGCTTTCATGCAAAGCAAAATTGAGAAGCCGTGGACTCTTTCAAGCTCCTCGGCAGTTGCACCCTTTATAGAAAACGACACTACTCTCCACGGCTACGCAGCCATCACATCAGCACTATAACTCTATTAGGCACAGCTCCAGGACACACTAAGCAACCCATAGCCCACAATGGCATCATTGTCAGTGGGGATTGCAGCCATTGTCGTCCATGCTACAGGATTTATTCCCCTCCTCCCATATTGTGACCTTCACCTCTGACCCTGTCTGCCATCTCACATGCTCTGGGATTGAGAGCTTGTGAGGCTTTATAACTTCCATATCTTAAATGCTCCTTCACAATGACCCAAGACTGCTAAGTGGCTTCTCTCCACAACACAAGCGTTGGGATGATTCAGGTTAGCAGTAGAGAGAGAGAGAGAGTGGATGGGGGGGATCGCTGTACGGAGTTGTGGTTGGACTGATTGACCCTTAGAAAAAGGTCAGTTGGAAGGCATGAGAGGAGAGGAGCAGCCTAAATGGCTCTTTTCTCTTCTTTTTCTCCCCCTGGCCAGAGCAGAGACTCTGTATGGTTATTTATGAGCGTGTGGGAGAGCAAGAGGGGCTGCAGTGAAACCCACCAGCCCTCTTTGTTGCGAGGGCTGGGCTGGGCTGGGCTGAGGTGCCTGTCATTGGTTCGGTTCTGTCATATATACATGCACATGCACGCGCACGCAAGTGCTCACACACCATTAAGAACCTCTCCCAGAGCTGCAAGGACAGAGGAGAGGACTCTGTTGCGAGGCAGATTTGGAAAATGAGGTGTGCTTCACACAATAACTGTCAGCAGTTTGATAGATGCCTCTCAGGCTAAATCTAAACCCCATGAAACTTCCAGAAACTGGAGGCCATCGACATGATTCTGAACTAAAGCTGGCAGATATGTTGGTATAATGTCGGTATTCTCACGAGTCAAGACTTCATCCGGGATTTTGGTGTTTTTGCTGTGTTATTAGCGCAGATTAGTGTTGCTGTACTAATTAAGAGCCTCTGCTGACACCCACATTAGTGATGATTCTTGTTAAAGAGTTTATATTAAATATTATATAAAAGTTTAATCAAACTACAGCAAAGCTACTCTATGGAGAAATCTAGTTTGGTTTACTAGAAAAAGTAGTTCAAACTACTTTGTTAAAAAAATGTCAAATTGACAATGTAAATATCAAATACAAAAACCAAAATGTAAAAAAAGTCACATTGAGCAAAGAAATGCTCAAAAAATGAATATATTTCAAAAGGTGCTGTTTTGTTCAGAAAACATACATATCCCAAGAAAAAATATACCACGCTTAAAGAATATTGAACTTATATTTAAAGGAAAAGGAGCGGCCTGGTTAAGAGGCGTTCAATTACAGTCGAAAGCAATAGTCAAGAAAATGAGAAAGAAAGTTCTTAGATGGCCCAAAATTGTTTGTAGTTTCAGTAGTTAACTACACAAAATGGCATAAAAATTAATTTCACTAATCAATATGCAATAATTAATGTAGTTGAACTACCAGCAAGCTACTGCAACATGTAGTTGAACTCCTCGTTTAATTACATGTAGTGCACTACTCCCCAACACTGTTGCTGATATAGAAAGTCAAAATATGACTGTTCTTGACAGTATTGTCCGGCTCTATTCATGCACAAGCCTGGTCCAACTACCACTTACAGTAAATACTTGATGCCTGAGATTGTCATGAGTCACATATTCCTCATGAGTTTGATATTCTAGAGAATAAATTAACTGTGCCTTCCCAGAATTGCATAAAGTTACTGTTCACACCAGTGCGGCGCTCTGCCAGTGTAACACACACCACTTTTCTTTTTTTTCCCTTGACAAAGTTAAATTAAGCTTGAATTTCACGCTGAAGTCAAATGGTCATGATGTCATGGTTTGAGGACAGAATGACTCGGTTTGTCTGTTGACTGAGAAGGCCTATTCTTGCATGTTTGGGTGGGAGCGTAGCATATAATTGCAGAGCGGGATAGCATGAGGGGATGGGGGAGGGAGAGAGTTAGCACGCAACATGAGTTTTGGCCCACAGTTGCTGGTGTGGGTGCCAAACTTGTCCAGAGGGCTGCTGTGTATATCTGTGCGCGAGGCAAGTTTCTGCTCTGCCTGCAGGCGTGCACCGTTGCAAGGCACATCTTTCATTTGCACACACTGAATAGCTTAGGGGAGCGCAAGGCAGTTTGGACTGGGGACGGATCTGGCTTTTTGGACTTCTTAGGGGATGTTGGGTGGTTGCCTGGCTGTGTGTGAGTGTGTGTGCACGCACGTAGGAGAGTCCCGGATCTTTTCTGGACGTGCAAGATTCTTCTGAGTGTCCCTTTTCAGTGAGAGCCATTGCATTGTTTAGTTGTCAAGTTAGTTGTTAGGGAGCAACCAAACCGCTGTACACGTGTTGCAGCCATTTGAGGATTACACTGATCCAAATATCTGACAGTAAAAGAAGAGAATGGAAAGCTTTGTCGGCCTTTTCATATCCTCTCAGTGGGAGGTAGAAAGGCAAGACCTCCAGACCTGGGTTGCAGTGGTGGGTGTTAATGGGGGGGGGGGGGGGGGGGAGCTCTCAACTGCCAACCAGATGGACAACCAAGCCCTGTGTATTTAGGGAGATCATATGGGATAACCTTGAAAAGACAGATTGACATTTTGCTGACAAAACAAACCACCCCTGTCCCGCACGCAAGTAACCCCCTTCTAATTTCACCCACACACACGCACGCGTGCACTCTCATGTACGGGCGCACAAATACTTTGAGTGGTATTTGCTTACATTGGTCTTAAGGAAGTTATTTCAGCATGTGTTAAGCACTCTTTCAGGAGCCATAACAATAAGAGGAAAGGACAAAAGAATCTAGGATTACACAACTCCTGCACAAACAATGGCAGTGTCGTGACCTGTGTAAATGAGACAACCTTGAGCCATGAGGGGAGCAAGTGAACTCCTTTTCTGCATCATGCATTGGGATTTACCTCGGTGCTTAAAGCCACAGGTTAGGACGTATGTCGCAGAAAGTTAAGGACGTCATCACCTGTTTACCTTAACTTCGTGGCCTCGTTTTCTGCGGTAATAGTATTAGACTACTTTGGAACAGATCAAGTAATATATATCAGCAGCAAACTAAAGGAAGTCTTTAAGTGTTTTTCACTTTATAAATCTATTATGTTGAATATATATCACCGTGTAGATGAATCGAGTCATATCAGGGTTCAAAGCGTGATCCTTTTTTTCTCCTTCAGTCTAGTCAAAATAGTTAATTCAGTTTAGGAATATGTATCACAAGAACAAAACATTCTCTGACATGAAAGAACAGAATAAATATGATGGGAATTATCAAGAGTCACTCTGCTCTGTCCCTAAAATCTTATCTGCACCAATCTGAATACATGATTTATGACCCATAAACTCCCTCCCACACACAAACCACAAATGTACATTATTGATAAAGCTTGTACCAATGCTTTGTGTTCCAAAATACTGATTACATTTGTTGTCATAACATTTAACGTAAATTACTGTCATCTTTCCACTCAACTTGCCTTTTCACCCCACAGTCAATCTCAGTACGAGTGACGACTGCTGTAAAACTGCTAACTGTACAGGCTGAAATTGTCATGGTGACACAAGAAAAGGATGCCAGAGGCCGCTTTGTTTGTTTCTGCAGAATAAAAGTCAAATTGAAATTAGCTTTATTGCTTCGTCTTCCAAAACAGGTCGTACTAGTTGTACAAAGTCATTCAAATAAGTCTGAATACAAGAAGAAAAAGACAAATGGTTTATACATTTCTACACTATATCACTATACAACACCGTATAACATAATGAAAGAACAACCAACCATCCCAGACACATCATTCAAAAATAAATAAAGAATAATAGACATCATAAGATCAAATGAAGTTTAACTATTGGATGTTATTGTGAGAGAACCAAAGAAGAAATCAGAGAGAGGTATCTCTTTTATTACAGTCTGGCACGATTTAATGAAGAAAGTAATTAGAGAAAGTCACTTAAGTAAGTCCAACTTTCTCACCCTTTCTTACAGCCTGCTTTGTGTTTTTATGTCCCACCACAATGGTCTGTGGTACATATGTGGGACACCATAATGTTGTGGTGACATCTTTGTGTGTGTCTGTGTAGACTCAGTGACGTGAGCGCAACATGTTTCCCCTATAGGGGGGAAGGTTTGAAAAGATATTGCACATGGTTATTAAAGGGGTACTCCAGTGATAACGTTGGGGGAGTCACAAGAGACAGATTTGACAAATACTTTTTTTCCACCAAAAATAGGCGATAGACTCCGTTTGTAGTGGAGTATGCCTTTCTGCTTCACGCCGTCACGCCGGCCGGCATCAGAAAGCAGTCTTAGTGAAGCGTGAAAATGTTACTTTTTATACCTGTTACTGCTTCAGTCTCTTTTTCAAACTCTCGAACCAGAGCAGGGGATTGTTGGAACAGTGGAAAGACTAACAAAGACGGTTTTGAGGAGTTTTATTTAGTTTCTGTCGAGTTTGAATGAAGTGTGTTTTATGATGATCATTTTATATTTATTTTAGCGCATGTCGTAGCATCGCTCCCTCTTTCCATCACTATCCATCAATACCGACACTACTTTTCCAACTGTGTTACTGCAGGGTGTTACTGCAGGCTGTTACTGCAGGGTGTTACTGCAGACTGTTACTGCAGACTGTTACTGCAGACTGTTACTGCAGGGTGTTACTGCAGAGTGTTACTGCAGACTGTTACTGCAGACTGTTACTGCAGGGTGTTACTGCAGGGTGTTACTGCAGACTGTTACTGCAGGGTGTTACTGCAGACTGTTACTGCAGGGTGTTACTGCAGACTGTTACTGCAGGGTGTTACTGCAGGGTGTTACTGCAGAGTGTTACTGCAGACTGTTACTGCAGACTGTTACTGCAGGGTGTTACTGCAGACTGTTACTGCAGGGTGTTACTGCAGGGTGTTACTGCAGGGTGTTACTGCAGGGTGTTACTGCAGACTGTTACTGCAGGGTGTTACTGCAGACTGTTACTGCAGGGTGTTACTGCAGGGTGTTACTGCAGAGTGTTACTGCAGACTGTTACTGCAGACTGTTACTGCAGGGTGTTACTGCAGGGTGTTACTGCAGACTGTTACTGCAGGGTGTTACTGCAGGGTGTTACTGCAGACTGTTACTGCAGACTGTTACTGCAGGGTGTTACTGCAGACTGTTACTGCAGACTGTTACTGCAGACTGTTACTGCAGGGTGTTACTGCAGGGTGTTACTGCAGACTGTTACTGCAAACTGTTACTGCAGACTGTTACTGCAAACTGTTACTGCAGGGTGTTAGTGTTTTTTTAGACGAGTAAACTGAACTTCTTGTGTAAAATTGGTGGAATGGTCCTTTAACTAAAACATTTTATGAATGTGTGTATTAGATCAAATGTGCCTTGGTCTTGTTGCACCACTCTTCCTGTGAAGCCCACTGGAGTCAAGACAAAGATGAGCTTAGTGAATGGATTCAATCCTATTTAGGCATTTAACAAGAATAGAGCGTACTGTCTGAAGGTCAAAGGCCTCTTAAGCTTCTGTGACCACCTATGACAATTATGCCTGTCAGAGAGGGTTAGCTTTAACAACACAGGAAAGGTCAACAGGTAAGCAGGCCACCTATAACCTTTACCTGGGCTTTAGTTGCAGAGACTCGCTAATGTAATAGGATGTCCTGGGAGACAGAGACACAAATGGATAAACAAACAGACAATGCACAGAGGCAAGTACACAGTTGTGACAAAGGAATCCTCAACATTACATCGACAGAAAGATAGTTTATGTTGCATGTCTAACCCTGCTCAGTTTGATTACACTCATCATGTTCAAATTTATGTTACCCACAGAGATTCTTGCTTGTGCTATTTTTGTAAAAGGCTGTTGCTTGGGGTTGTCTCCGACGATCCAGCTCTCTCCAGCTCTGTGTTGCACTCTCTCCACCACACACACACACACACACACACACACACACACACACACACACACACACACACACACACACACACACACACACACACACACACACACACACACACCTCTCCCTTTCTCTGTCTTTCCCTCCCTACCGCTCTAGCCACATTGCCACACTCACTTTTCCATGGCCTCTCATTCCCGAGTGCTCTGCGAACTAAGTAAATGAACGACACAATCCGGAAATAGTGTTCCAGCCGGAGATGGTGGGAAGGAAAATCCCTTGACTGGTGCTGGCAGGAGGGTGGGAGAGAGAGGGAAATGGTACTGCAGCCATTCACACTTCAGACAAAGCATGTTCCTTTCGCAAGACTTTCTCTTAAACTCCAAGTCTGCACTCCTTATGTAATTATACAGTTAAACTAAACTGTTCAGTAAGGAAAAAATGCATTTCTGCATGTTTTTCCGCTCATGTGCGCTAACATAATAGCGTTACACGACACCATGTTGGTAACTTCACAACATGGTAGTAGAGGTTAACTTATCTTTAGCCCGAGAGGTCAAAGATCAACATTAAAAAGGGCAGATGTCTCTGAAGAGGCTGGTGTGGAGGAGTGGAGCCCAAGGCGCTGGGTCAATTTTGTCAGGATTGGCCTGGACTTTGGCAGAGGAGGTGGGGGGAGCGAGGTATAGACAGGAGGTGTCCCAACAGGTTAAAAGCAGGGTCAACTCTATAACCAGGGTGTTATCTGGATTCCTCTCCACAGCTGCCAATCACAATCATACCGCAGCGAGACCAACGACCCGTCGCTGGCAGCTTTACACAGGGATCGGATGGTGGTTCAGTCGCTGCAGTCTTACATGCTCAGGAAATGTTCCAGCTCTCTTGAAAACCCTCGTGCAACGGCCTCTTGGTCAGGGTGGTAAAATGGTCCTCTTGCATTTGTCGGAGGATGTGGTTAAATCTCAGCCGAGCAACAGTGTAACACTGGTCATGTTTAATCAGTATAATTAAGCTCCAGTATGATTTTAAAAAGGTAAATGTGCTTTTGTAGAATAAGCAAATAATGCCTTGTCATGGATCTTTATTTCTGTTTAACTTGGTACATATTAAATGGCCAACAAATGCATTTTATAAGGGGAGGGTAGCATGCGTGAGTACATCTCACTATAACAGTCAGTAACATGAGATGGGGAACCACACAACCGCTAAATCAGTAAAATGGGAGCCCAGAGTCACTGTAATTTTGGAGAGAGCTGGTTAACCACTCCTCATAATGGATGGTGTTTCTGTTTAGCCTAAGGCGTTGGAGCTGAGGTCATATGCAAACAAGGCCTCGGCTTCTACACAGTGCAAAATGTTCTGCTCCATGTGCTTGATCAGTTTTATGAAATCATAGAGACTTGAAATTTGCATAAATATCTTGCACAAATTAAAAAAGACCTCATGACCTAACTGTCTCTGAAATGAAAGTCTATGAAGAAATGTCATATTTCATCCATAAAAAGACAAAAATGTTTGCACCACATGTTTAATTGACTTTATGTAACTAATTAAAAACATATTTTTTTAATAATCCAAAACTGACCGAATTCCTTAAGGGTTCCTTGTTTGCCAGGATAAAATGCACCAAACTGAGAACATATTTTTGAAAAATATGTGTATGGCAAATTAACTTCCTGGTGAAAAGATATCCAAATTTGCCCACAGGTTCTGTCATAAACCTGTCATGTTACCACAAACTCTTTTTTGATTGGTAAGCTCTACACTAGCATTAGTGTGTCCTACTGTATCTAGCTCGTATATAACATCTGTCTTTTCTTTAATATTATGATTTTTATTAATAGTTCACCTGTTGCCCTTAACGCACTTAAATCCCCATCAGATTCCTGTTTGCAGCTACATGTTTCTTATTGCAAGCATAGAGACAAAGATAAGCATGTGCACACACACACCCTTAAACACACATTAGAGCTGAAACAATACTGTATACCTGAAATTACATTAAATCAATCGGCAACTATTTTGATAATGTAATTATTTCATTTAAGTCATTTATAAAGCAAACAATGCCAAACAGCTTCTGCGATGTGAGGATTTCCTGCTTTTCTCTGTTTCATATCATTTTAAATTGAACGTCTTTGTGTTTTGAACTGCAGGTCCGACGAAACAAGCAATATGAAGACGATGCTCTGGGCTCTGGGGAATTGTGATGGGCATTTTTAACTATTATAATGAAAGTAATCGTTAATTCAAACATCTGTATATGTCGTGGTCATGTCAGTTCTACTACACCCTTGTATCTATTGTTCCCATATTTTATTTTTTTGTGAATATCCCTTTAAAGGATTACATCATCCTCTTTGCTCCTTTTTCTCCCTCACAACATTTCTCAGTGTTGAGCCTTTTCTGCCCAGAGACAATTGGTTAATTCGCCGGTGTATAACACTGCCACCTCCTGATCCACAATACCATCGCTGTCTGCAAAGCCGACACACCTCTCAGTGGCATGTTTAATTTGTCATGATATTTGACTTCATCCATCACACCTCAGATCACAGTGCGAAGCAACAATCTGCATTACCGTACTGACTGTAGCTTTCACTATCACATGACGTTCAGTGCTTTGTCGTTAGTGGTAAGAACATGTACAACAGATGCAAGTGCTTTCTGTTCATTAATCCACTATGAGCTGACTTGGTACTTTTAGTGTGTTTTGTGCTGTGTGTGTTGATAGTGCTGTTGTGCCACCTAGTGACAAGATGTGGTGTTTCAGTAGTTCTTTGTGCTGACATCCAGGAGTCTGTGACTTTAAGAGACTGTCGGTCATAACACAAGTGCACAGCTTCCACGAACACTTAATGTCTCTTTGTTATCTGCCCCATAACAAACGGTGCTGGAGGGGAAGATTTTGTTTGGCAAAACAAAATCTCTCTTTTATGAGGATATTACATGAGCATTAAAATGTCCTTAGTAATGTTTAAGAGCAGAAAAAAACAAACACATATTGTAAGTAGGTCTGTCACGATAACTACTTTTGTTCATAATTGCGAGAAACAATGTTATTGTTATTGTAAATGTTTATGCCACTGATGTAATGATAATATAACAACATAATAATTCAAGTATACACATTCAAAGAGCGCTGGACTTTTAGGTCTTATGAATATTCAGACATTGGAATGTGGAAACCTTTTAAAAATATCCTGAATAAATAAAACATAAATAAAATAAAACCACAGAACAAAAACAAGGAATAAAATGTCTCTGGTTCTGTTAACAAAGGTTGCACTGAGACACATAATAAACATTTGTTACAGGGGTATAGAGAGTTGTCATTTCCTAACCGGCAATATATATAGTATACATTGCCAATCCAGTTTCTCCATGTTTAGGACCCTTTGTTCACAAAAAGTTCACAACATATTATCTATAAGTTATATATATATATATATATATATATATATATATATATATGGAAATACTCAAGTAAATGTACCTCAAAACATACAGTACTTGAGTAAATGTAGTTACTGCCCACCACTGATGATGATGATGATGATGATGATGATGATGATGATGATGATGACAAATGACTGTTCGAAAAACGGAGTTCATGAAACTCTCATGACTTCCTTCAGTAGGTGGCGGTATTGAGCCACGCAGAGTGAAGGGATTAGCAGCACATGGTAATCCTGTCACTGTGTCCTGAATGTGAGCCTCTGGGAAAGCCTCAAATCATGCATAGTTTTTATTACCGCACTGAATGTAATGTGAATATAACACAGCCCCCCCCCCCCCCCCTAATTTTATTCCACTACATGAGGTACATATTGTACTTTTTATTGCACTACATTGGACCGACAGCTTTAGTTACTTTAAAATTATTATTATTATTTTGCACAGAAAACATATAAAGAGTTCGACTATTAGAGCAACTTCTTTGTTAATCGTTCAAGTCATTTTTCATGCAAAAACATTTCATGATTCCAACTTCTCAAAAGTGAAAAGTTCCTTTGAGTGTTTTCTAATTATTTTAATGTATTTTTAAAAAATATGTATCGTTGGTTGAACAAAAGTCACATTGTGAAAGTGTCACTGAGGGCTTTGGGTAATTGTGAACAATCAACCAATTAATGGAGAAAATAATCAGCAGATTAATGCAGAATGAAAGTAAGCAGTTAGTTTCAGTCCGATACAAAATAGTTTGTTAATAATAATCTAAAGATATAATATACAGTATAACAGTCACAGGGGTAATCTTTCTGCATTAAGTCATTTTACTTTTATTTTTCTAAAACAGATTCCTGATTATACTTACATATATTTATTTAAGCAACATTTTCAATTCAGGACTTTTACTTGTACCATATTTTTACCGTGTGGTATTAGTACCTTGACTTAAGTAAAAGATCTGAACACTTCCTCCACCGCTGGGAATAATTGTGATGTTTTCACAGTTTGAATTCACCCCTGTGTATCTGGCGTGCAGCACCGAATAACAACAGTCACTTGTAAGTATCCCTCATCGTACAGCTCTCCGTCCATGTGTTTTGTTCTGTCCAGCTTTCCTTTGCTAATCCCAGTTTTTCGTCCCCTCTGACCCCTTGATGGCATCTTATGTAAGTAGCAGGTTAAGAAAAGCACACGGGAGCAGCCCGTGGTGTGTTGCGCCAGGTTAGGTAAGCTCATTATCAGTTACTCCAGGATGCCTGACAACAGCTACAAATAAACCGAGGTAGTGGGAAAAGCAAACCAATGA